>NW_028186401.1:6597343-6739053 GCF_003343005.1 Rhea americana
CGAGGCGCGGGAGCCCGGCGGCCGCGGGCGCGGAGCCGCCTCCGCTCCGCCTGCCCCGAGCCGAGGGACTGCCCGGACCCCGGCGGGTGTCGCAGCTTCCAGGAGTCCCGCCGCCCTCCCTGCGCCCCAGGCTGCCACCGCTGTGCGGGGGCGGCGGRGAAATTAACAGTTTTGCATAAGCATAAGCCACCAAATGGAAGGGAAAACGAGAGGATGTGCGCTCCTGAGCAGAAGCCGGGCTGGAAGGGCATCGCTGCGGCAGCGAGCTCCATGTGCCCAGCCGGGTAGGGCTGACACACCTGTCTGTGCCCTGGAAAATGGCAGGGATAGAGGAATTTCCATTGCTTGGGCTCAGAACAGTGCCTCAGAACTGCCCCGAGCCCCTGTGAGTTCTATGCCGTGTTCTTGGTTTTTTTCTTTTTTTCTTTTTTTCTTTTTTTTTTTTTTGCCAAAAGGTACAATAAATGCTTTTTGTTGATAACCTGTTTATTAAGAGAAGAAACTTATTAAAGTTTCCTCGTTGAGTTTTTCATGGTGGCAGTCATTCCTTGACATGACATTCAGTGTGTGCCCACAAGATGCAACACCTACTTTTGTTAACACAGGTGCATAATGTAGTAAAGTGGGTTTGTATGAAATGCAGGAGTGTGTATTTTGGAGATGTACTTTGGTCAACTTAAAGTATCTAACCCTAAAATCCACTGGTTTCAGTATTACTGAGGAGTATTTTTACCAAAAGTGGATTCCAGTTTTTAATTGCTTTAATATGTGCTCACATTTTGTCATTTTTCATACAGTCGGGTTCAGTTCTGATGGTTACAGSCGTGCTTGAATAAATGAGGGCCAATGTTTAAAGGTTGTTCTTTAAATTAAATCCTGCTGTGCTTACTCTTGTGAGTTGTCATGCTGAAGTGTAATGATATACACAATTAATTTGGCTCAGTGAGCACCAATGAAGCGAGCAGGACCAGACCTTTGCCACTCAGATTAAGTTTTAATATCCGAATTCCACGTATTAAATGAAAAATGATATTTAATGAGAGGTTGTCTAATGAATACTATTTAGCTTCCAGGCTACTATGTCATATATGATAGCGGAGAATTTTACTGCATACACGCATAGCTGATCTGTTATACCAGCAAAGTAGAGGAAGAAGTGCCTTCTTTGGCTTAGGTCTGGTTTGCTTTTCTCCTGTCTACTCTTCCAGGCTATGCACTTGAGGAATAGCCATGACTGCTTAGAGATGTATGTTGAAACCACTGAATTATAGTAAAACCATCGCATTGACCCTTTTCCACTTTTTATGTTGACCTGCCTGCAGCTGGAGTCACAGGGAAGTGTGGTTGCAGGAGATATGCTATGCGGGCACCACAGAGCAGCCTCAGAGCAGTGCTTCAGGGCTGTAACCTATGAGCCTAGAAATACTCATCTTGTGAAATTGAGGTGCGTTATGAAATTATTGATGAAGCATAAAAAGTATGAGGGAAGCAAGAGCCAAGCTTGCTGATTGTACACATCACTGTGCAGCAATTTGCTATGGTTAAAGCTGATTTGCAGTGCGGTCCTCAGACTGTCTTAAACACAGACTGCCAGACCACCGGAAGGATGAGGAAATATGTTGGTTTCCTGAAGTGAACCAATGCATACTTCTGTGAGGTTGAGGTTACAGAGCATCTTTTCACTCCTCTCCAGGCAGTTGGAACAGATTTGAGCGGAAAGACAAATTCACTAACTGTTAATGATCCTCCCACGTTCTCAGTATGTGAACGTTGCTGTCAGACAAACGTAGCTAAGTGCGGACGAAGTCGAAGTGAGGAGTTTTTGAGCCATGAAGAGACGAGAACAATAGAACTTTAATCTGTGTGGTAACACTGTGCTTGCTCTACCAAGGACAGCGGTAGATAAAGCTGCGTGAAATATCTTGATTTATGCTGTAYTTTTAATATGATTGTCTGTTGCTTTTTTTGGGGGGGAGTTAACTGTGAAGCGGTACAGACAAACAATTGAAAGTTGTAGTGAGAGAATTTTAAGACTGCTTTTTTTTTTTCTGGGTCTGGATCCTCAGTTGGAGTAAAGTGAAAATAACTCYATTAGTATTGGTGAAGCTGTGCTATCTTATACCACCTGACTTTCTGCTCCATGATGTTAGGAGAGCACAATAGAGAGATTAACTTGTTAAGCATCTTTAATGATGATTAGAAATTACAATATGATTAAATTTTTATTAAGCAATTATCTGGGGTTCTAATAACATTTGATAATTTAGGCAGGACATTAACCTACAGCTACCACAATACAAATACATGTGATTTTAGTCATATTCTAGGTAGCAGAATGGGAAGTATTGGAGACAGAAAAGCTGGATATTCTGTAGTTATGGATGAGGAAGCCTCTAACTGAGGGATGTCCTGTTACAGACAGTGCACTACTGAACAGTGTCATCCTCTCTCTCAGGTTAGGTGGGGTTTTATTCATTTTTTTCCACTGATGATTTTGTAGTATAGAATTTGAATTACGAAAATTCCTAGAAGAGCTGTTCGGAGCCCTTCCCCGCCAGGGCTCCAGTGGAGTTGTAGTGCCAAGGACCAGAGCAGGGACGTGGCAGGGGCACGATTGCCTGTATGGGCCTCTTGGGCTGTGTTTGATCTAAACCCGTAGATCTTCGTAATGAATGTGTTCATCCATAGCTCCAACAGAATATCGCACTGGCAAAACTGGGGGATCGGTAAGATTGTCATCTTTCTTCTTCTCTCTCATTTAACCTTGGGAATGGGATCTGGTTAGAGGTACTTTGTTCATTTGTCGTAATCTGGATGACTAACTGAAGAGTGAAACACAGTACAGGTGTGTGGGAAGCTCATCTGCATTGGCACAAAGAATCAGAGTTAATTTATTTCCTCCTGAAATAAGATTGGCATATTAAATGGGATTTAAGAACAAAAAAAATGTGGAGGTGTAACAAGCATTTCATAAATTACTGCTTGCAGCAAAGTAACTTGGTGTCATGTCTGTTTTAAGTGCATATATTTTTGGAATGCAAACTTGTCCATAACTATTTGTTACTTTTGGGTCACACTTTGCTTAATTTGCAGTGAAATACATAGTATGATGGTGTTTATATTAGCCAATTTAGGATGAAAACATAAATTTCTTAGAGAAATCAGAATTTTATCTTCCTGAAACGTTACTTGCTTGATTTATCAGATGGTCCTGGAGGGGCAGCTTTCTGTCATAAAAGGTGTTGTGAAATGAGCTTGTTATATCACTTGATTTCTTCCTGGTGAGGTATCCCTATGTGAAACAGCCACTCTGGCTAACCCACAGGTATATTGCCAAATGCAGCAAACTTGTAAGTCAGATCAGAAGAAATTGTGAGATTCAACAGTTAGAAGTTATCTAAAGTTACGTTAGAAGGCAGATTGCTTTGGATGTGGTTTGACCACCTTTTAAAATACTGTGCTCATTGGGATTGTATCCTTGTATGTAATTAAAAAAAAAGTATCTGATTTGTTTACATAATTTCTAAAGCTTGGTTGAGGGTTGGTTTTTCTGTTTGTTTGTTTTTATTTTGTTTTGTTTTTATTATTAAGCAGAGAGCCTAAGGTCTAAAAGTTTGGAGAATACCATACCTGGCCAGCAAGGGCATCCACTTGAGATGTGTTGAGACTGAGCAAGATGGTGGGCCTTGAGAGGAATGTACTACTGTAGCCAAAAAAGTTACTGTGTTATTTGAGCCACAGTAGCTGACTGTGGGTACTTTTAGCCTATGGGTAATGCAAGATAAAAATTAAGAGGTTGAATGTTGAAAACATTTTTTTTTCTTTTTTTACTTTTAGTTTGTACTGATTTAACACCAAATCTTGTGTCTTATCAGTGGACACTTGGTAACTTAGCCGTGTGTCTGTGTTTTCTCTTAGGCAAGTGGATTGGGTTTGGGGAGATGAGTTTAGTTCTTATCTATTCATTTATTTTGGGAGTTAAATATGGAGATTTCTCCACTGTTGCAGTTGGACATTGTGAGAATGAAGTCATTTGTTAGGCAGTCTTACATTTGCTCTCAAGGTACTAGGATCCTGGATGTGTGGAAGAATTTTATTAATGCTGCCTGTTGTGTAGTCCTACAAAGGATTTTGCTTTCTGAGRTTGAAAATCTGGCAATTATTTTTAGCTTTCATACAACTTTAAAATTGGTGGTTAAAAAAGTCTACTTCAATGTTACAGATTTCAAAATGCTCTATTCAGCTCTGGAGTCAAAAAATTACTGTGTCTTATTGCTACAGTAGTAACTCCTTTGCTCTTGATTACAGTGTAGACTAACCAGTAAGCTCCAAAAACAATTTAACAGCATCATGGGGAGTAAACAGAGTGTTACAATGATGGCAATTATAATGGACTACAGTGATTCTGGGATGCAAAAACAGTGATCTTAAAAACTGATCATTCATTAAGTAGTGGGAAGCTTAAACTAAGATCTTCTTCTTCTCTGATGTTCCTATACTTCTTTCTACAAAATTCTTCCTTATTTCAGTCAAATTGTGGTGTGAGATTATAGCACCTCTTGGATTGTTCTGTGATGGTGTTTTGACCTTCAGAAGTGTGTGCAGAACAATAACTTGCATTAAAGAAATGTATTTTCTAATATTTCTGGTATATAGAGTATACCAAAGATTTTGTTTCAAAGTAGCTCTTCAGTCACATATTATTTCTTTAGATTCTTCATATGCAGCATGTGTTTTGTTTCAAATATTGCTTTGAATGGAATAATGTTTCTCTATGCCTCTTAATAAAATCGTAAAACAAAACAAATATTGCTGGTTCTTGTAATACCAGATGGCATCACAGACTATTCTTTCCAGTAAGAAAAAATAAGAAAAATTGCTCTGGAGATTAAGTAGACAAGGAAAAAATAGCCATTTCAAAACAATTAAGGCAAAATAACACTGTTGATGTGGTGATTATTGTTATTAAGAGGACACAAATGGGGCTGTCATTATGAAGATGAATTCAAAGATTATGCTTAAATGGCTTGTGAAGATCAGATATGTGTATAGTTTAGGGTAATTTTTTTTAGATTTAACTTCATAGCTGCCAAGTAAGAGTAGAAAATGCATTAATTCAGTGCTAACTGAAGAAAGCATAATGTTACTAAAATTTGCAATAGAAATGGGAAAGAGGAGTCTTGTGGCACAAGGATTTAGACATGGAGATTTAGATCTTTGTTATTGTTGTAGCTCCTCTGGAGATAAATTCTCTGGAGATATCTGCCTTAGAGATAAATTAGCCACCTCTGGACGAGTCATTCTGTCTACACAACACTATGGAGTGCAGAGATGGGCAGACACTAACTCAGGCTGGTTTCTTTTGTTGACTATAGAGTATACTTGATAAAGATTATTTGAGGAAGAAATTAGAAAAGGTCGAGGTGCTTCTGCAGCCTTCTGTAAGATAATCTGTGCAAAAAAAAAAAAAGAGGTTTATTAGATCATACAGGCAAAAAATTTGTAATTTCAGAAATCTAAGATGGATGTTTGCTGTGTAAACAATTGGTTCAATTTACTGGTTGCTAATAGTATGTACTTTGTTCAAACGTAAAACATTTCCTCGTTAAATAGAACATTGGATACATAGAGTGACAGGAAAAGAACAATTCTATAAAGCTGCTTATATACGTTCCAGATGACTTCTGTTTATAATCTAAAAAGCAAAATGCATGTTGTGAGTAAATGTATAAAGTTAGTTGTTTATCATCTTTCTTTGTATTAAAAAAAAATCTGTACTAAATTAGATAACTACTTATCCAGATTATTGTATGGAGTGTTTACTTCATGTTTATGAAATAAAAAGAATTACTATGTTTAGTCACTATATTCTTCGAAGATTTTAAACCTGGTAGCTGTTTCTTTAACTTTCTTGCTTTTCAATTTCAAATTGTTTTTCCTTGTGACAAGTTAGTAATCGAACTGAATTGATTGACTACACTAATAATTTAACATGGAGAAAATACCCACTTCTTGTCTACTATAGAAGGAGCTCTTTTGTCATGAAATGTTGCAGAATTTCAGCCAAGCCTGGCCTGTAGAGTAGATAAGGTACATAGTTTGAAATTTTTGTACCAAACAGAATGCCAATTTTTAGCAAGTGCTGATTGAAACTAATTTGGTTAGTCAAGATTTCAAAAGAATTTATGTTTAAAAAGACAACATGAATAAACTGGCTTTTATCCATTTTGGTTCCATTGTTTACATGCATTGATGACTGTAGTCATGGCATGGGTAATGCATTAGAAGGAATTCTTAGGACAGACATAATTTCCTTTCTTGTGCCCAAACACACTAGTGGGCAAAGCAGGCTTCACATGGAGAAAGAGAAATCCTTTGTTTTGATATTGTCYATATTGATAACTATTTCTAGATTTTCTATTTCTCTCCTTTTTGTCTGCTTTTATTTCCATTTTGCCTATCTTCTGTTTGTATTTCTGTCCTTTGCTCTCAATTCATGTTCCACTTGAATGCCTCTCCCTTTCTTACAACTCCTGCAACTACCATATTTCAACAGTGGTGCTGTGCCGAGCTATGTTTTGGCTTCTCAATTACTATTGTGTAAGTGTAAATGAATACTGGTGTTGTACTGCTGTTTTTCTCAAGTCTTTCAACAGCTTGTAAGTTCAATCTCTATTCTATAGGTAGCGTCTAAACGCTTAATGAATAATGGCACTTTTTCTTCTGTTGTAACTATTAACTGTACTGCCCTCCATGAAAACCAGCAGGCCTTGCCAGGTAATCGCTTTCAAATTAGGAACATATATTTTTCTACATCAGCCCTGTATGTATGTTGCTATTTTGTTCGAGAACAGCTCATAATGTTAATTTTAAATGTTTAGGTTTGGGCTGCTGCCATTTTTCTCAACTGAATGTCARCTGCATGTGACAAATAGAATTATACAAAATAATTATAATTTTTTCTCTAATCAAGCAAAAGGGGTGTTAAATTGTGATTTTTGTCAGCATACAGATGGAAAGGCTTTTCAGGTAAGTTGTTCATACAGAATGCCTGAAATGGATAGTAATTAACAACTTGCTCTTCATTGGTATGTTAATTACACTGCCATTTGTCCTGGTGCCTGTCCTCGTTTAAATGCTCAGTTACACTGAACTGGAGCGTACACTTCCTGGCAAACACAGAATGTATCAGAACAGTTTGACTCTCAGATATATGCAAATATTTTATGGGAAGAGACATGCCAGTAAATCACTGAGCTGCAAAGAACAAAAACACTGGATATTTGTATTCCTCAGAGGTAAAGGCAAAAATCTGTTTTACTGAATATACAGGCATGACTTTGAAAAATGATCTCCAGGACTTTCTCAGTAATAATCAAGAAACACACTGTTATACAAGGAGATAATTTTAAGGACTTGCTACTTCTTGCTCTGTCCATTAGTAAAGGCAACTGGACATCTGGTTGCTGTAAAATGCCCTTGCAATTCATGTACTTGCAAAACTCCATTCTCTGTGATACCTGGATGGAAAATCAGACTGAATTGGAGATGCTCTTAAAAATTGGATAAGACAGACTGCTTTGAATGCAAGGAGAAGTAAAGTAACTTCTTATGATTAGATCATATGTTAGTAGTTTCAGAGCATATTTAATTTACAGTTTGAGACTGCAGATTATCTTTTATTATTTGTATGATGTTTTGCACAGTGTTGCCCCAATCTCCAGATACTACTGCARTAAGTAATAATAAACTGCATCTAGCGTTGTTCTGTAAGTTATTCAGTAATGTCCTGAAAAGTGGCAGGGTGGTGAAGTTATGTTACTAACCTGCAGGTCAGTATGAGGCTAATATTTTAATTTTTTTAAGCCTCTGTCATATGGAAAGTGGTTAATCTCAACACACAATGACCCTCAACACATGGCAGAACTCAACAACCTCTGAAATTAGATGCCAATTGTAATGCTAGCTGTAGGAAGAGGGTTATAGTCATAAAATTAGCTATAAAATGGCACTAGCTTCTGTATGTCAGTGCCCTCGAGTCACATTTGATCTGTTTATTGACAAAAAAAAAAAAAAAAAAAAAAAAAAAAAAACTTTTAGTGCTGTCAGTACTGCAGAGCCAATGCAGCTGTGGAAATAAGAGCTCTGGGTCTAGCTTTAGAGACTTAAAGTGCTGTCACCTGGTCAGCTTGGTTTTGAAATGCTAAATTCTTATATCCCAGCCACTGAGAGGCAGCTCGTTTAACGGCAGCTGCCGAAGTCTGTGGAGGCTGGCCCTGTGACAGAGGCCAGAGTAAGAGAGGTCAGTCTGATGACCACTCCTGTGAGTCATGTTCCTGTCATAGTACATGTGGATACCAATGGCTTCTAACTTTTTAGAGAGTATCTTTGAGGGATTGCCTGGCTTTTTGTGAATAGCTGTGCCACTCTGAAAAAGCTCTGTGCTTTCTGTACTGAGTAGTGGTTTGGTCAGGAGGAAGCAAAGTTCTGTAATAAAAACCTCTCTCTCTCTCTTTTATTTATTTTTTTTAATAATGGGATTTTCAACTGCTTTAGGAATTCAATAGCAAATTATTGGATGTGTGTAAAGGTTTTAGTGTTCCTAGAATATATACTTGTTCACCAATTTGTCTTTTTGATGTTTTCATGTAAAAAAAAAGATGAAGTTTAATTTGTTGGGCAATCAGGTTTGTGGGAACAGCAGCTGTGTCTTAGATGCATTGTATTGTGAAGGCTTGAAGTATGCATTTTCAGTTTTGAAATTAAAGTAAATGAACCATCACTGAAAGCAATATAGGAGCACTTTCAAACTCTCATACGAAGACTGGAAAATAAGAACACTTTTTAAATGTGCCCACACATTCAGAGGTGGACTAGAGTCCTTACAGTTATTCTTCAGCTCCTTTATTGTAGAAATCAATTGGACTAAGTTTCCCTGAAAATAGTTTTGGTGGCAGTTCAGACCTTCAGTGACTACAAAACATAGTTTAGATTGAAGAGATGTCTGTCCGCACTGCTGGGCTTGAGGTGTTGATGGTTGTCTTCCTGCAGAAAGGCCTGCAGTGGTGAGGACAGCGTGCCTGCCTCTCCCTTCGATGTTACCGTCCACGGTGCTGAAAGGGCCAGAGRGATGCATCTCAGCAGCTCAATGGCCCTGGTGTAGTTTAAAGGCTAATAGAGGTGGGTTTGAGCTACGGCTTTGGTAACCATTAGCAGTTCAGGCCTGAGGACATGTTCTGTTCTCCTTGCTGTCCTGTAGTGGTGGTGATCTCCAGAAAAGAGAACAATGGACTTCTAGAATTAGGAATGGCTTAACTTAATAATCTTTCCAAAGGCCACATGTTAAAGGACGCAGAATCCAGATGTGGTAGTGTCTGTACAAGTACTGCAAAATGTGTAATATCTCGGCAGATCCTCTGCCAGAACTTACCTGATCAGTGACTTAAGTTGATCTATGTGAAACTGTTTCTCTTGTTATGTAGAAGCTGAGGTTGAACTGGAGTCTCACTAAGAACAGAACTACTAGATGAGACTTGTGCTATGTGTTCTCCAAAGCTAGCCAGCTGCAGATGTTTTAGAAGAAAGTATAAAATTTCTTTCATGGATACTTACAGCAAGCCACCAGTAGAAAGTTTCTTCCTTATTTGTCACTGATGTGCATCCTGCAGCACATAGGTTTATTCGAGTCTTTTTGAGTCCTTTGTAGGCTAGTGAAGTTTGAGACTTGGTTCTTGAATGATGCCAGTTGTTGGTTTTATTTCTGCTAAATGAAACAATGTTTCTGCATTGCTGTTGTCTGTGATACCTTCCTGCTGTAATAAATGAGCCTGTGCTGTCTGAGATACAGCTGTCTTCTTACCAAATATATTTCAATACCCATTTACTCCCCAAACAAGCTAACACTGAAAGTTTCCAGTGTGTTTGCTGGCTCATGACTTTTTTTTTTTTTCTTAAGGATGTCCTTCTTCAACTCCAAAGTTAAACTTTTCGATTCTTTTCTTTAAATGAGACTAAGATTTACAAAGATTTCTAACATTTTAATGGATGTTGCCACTCTAAATTGCTTTTGCTCTATTGCTGTGGCCTGGAGACAGATGTTTAGGCCACGTGTGTGCCGGCATCCCTGCTAACTTTCTCCATATTCTTTTGTTACTTGTGTTACTCCTTCTAGTTTCCCTATATGTTTTTAAAAAGGAGATTGTGTAAATGTATAAGCTGAGCCTGAGGTTAGGCAGCTGTGGAGTATCACTGTAAAACAGAATCTTAATGGTGTGGTACAAAAACCAAATCGAAAAATGTATGGTTTTGCTGGTTGGCATTTTGGTTGTGTAGAATTGGTTGGAGATGTATGTGTGGGTGGAAAGAACAACATTAACATGAAATTCGCACTGAATTATGTTTTGCTTGAGGAAGACTGTTCATTACTCTCATAGCTGGCACATACTTTTTTTTTTATTCCTTAGCTAACGAAGTTGTACCTTACTACTACAATGGAAAGGCTGATTTGTCATTAAGGAGTTCGTTCTGCCTCCTCTGCTGATGATATGCAAGAACCTTCTCTGCCCTTGGCAGAAGTGAGTAACAGATGGGCAGAATGCCAGCCCCCATTTTGCCCTAGGAAGTGCATATGTGTTTTAGAAGATGCGGAGTCAGGACTTTAGCTCTTAGGATGGGACGTGTGGAGGTTAATACTACTGCCTCTGAGTTCAGCTCCAGAGCTCATTTGTGTCTCCACCTATACCCCTGTGTTGGGATTGGTTTTTCAAGATGGGCTTTAGGACAAAATGTTCTTTCATCATTGCTCAATTTAAAATGACTGTGGTAATTTATGAATAAGAATATCCGAGACCAATAAATTCTTTCTCTGCAGGAGAATTTTTGGCTGTTACAAGCTGCCTGCATTTTTCAGTTTTATTGCTGGCTGGCCGTCTCATGTCTGAGGACTGACCAGGGGAGGAAGAGAGTCTTGTGATACAAACACAAGGCAGGATTCAAATTTACCATACAGATTTTCTGCTTAGCCTCTGACATGTCCTATAATAACCCATGCTCCAGTTTCTAGTCATCTAATTTTTGTTCCATTTCTCACACCCTCTATTTGCCTGTCCTAAGACCCTGTATTCTGGGATGGTCTTTCCATATGCATCTGTGGAATTGGTTCAATTACAAGAAGGTTATAAAATGACCTATTTGTGGTCAACACACACAGYTGTGACCTATTTGATGGTGGGGAGCCTGTCCTGGGGCAAAGAATATCTATATATCTATATATATATTTTTTTTTTCATTGTGATGCTGTTACTGATAACATTGTAAGAATAGACTTTATTCCAAGCAAGTTTATGTTGAATTAGCAGAGAATTTTTCTGCCCTTGGGGAGAAGCAGAGATATAAAAGCAGAATATACGGCTTATTTCTCCTTGGAAACAGCAGATATTATTTATTCCAGGCACATTAATAACCATTAATTGTCTTTGCTTTAAACTGCAGGTATAATCTTGGGATAAAGGGRTGTTTTTTTCTTTTTCTTTTGTTTGTTTTAAGTATCTTAGTAAAATGTAGATGTAAGCATAGATGGATAGCTATTTAAATGCTGAACTACCAATGTTCTGTGTGACAAGATCTTAATACAGGCTTTACTGCTCACTCTTTACTCTCCTGATACAGCTTTTGTCACTTAATCTGCCTTTGAAAATGTGTTAGTTTTGTCTCAACTAGGTACAGTTTGAATTAAAATTGAGAGCAAAATATTCATTGCTTCATATACAAAAGAAATGATCAAACCATAGGAAAAATACAGTTCACAGAGTAAAAACGATGAGACATTTTTCAAATGTTTGTTGTATATTTGAGAGMTGAATTTAAGAAGGAGAAAAATGTGTTTTGTGGGAGGTATTTGGGTAATATGTTAATTCAAACTGCTCTTTAAATCAAGTCAATGAGCCGTTACTGAAAGTAAATACTTTTTCAGAAATATCTCCTATCAAATCGTAATTCATTCTAATGTTGAAATGTCATGGTAAAGTATTTGTGGTGATTTCTTGGTAAGTGCGTTTGGCTGGTACTAGTTGTTTGCTCTGTCATGTAGAGTTCCTGTAGTAGCTAGCACCTGAGTGCCAGGTRTAGCATTAAAAGTAATTTTATATGTCCTTTGTACTTGTCTGTGCTGCTCTTTAGTCAGTGCATATTGATGTTAAAAATTTAGTTTGGTAAATATTTGTAGACAAATACTCAGCTTGTTTTTAGCAAACATCCAGTTTGTTTGTATTAAGTCTTTTTTCACTATCGTTCTTTACTTCCATATTTGATGTATCCAGTGAATTGTCTGTATACTTCTGGGAACAAGTGGCTGTAATGGATGTCAAATCGTGTTTAATGTGAATGTGGGGACATGGAAAGTAATACTCTATTATTAYATATTTTCAATTGTTTAGTTGTTCRCAGAACCTCTAGTGAATTCTTATATTTTGTAGTTCAAAAAGAACAGTAACAGCATAGCCTTAACAGCTGACCATTTCCTCTCGAAAGCCTAGCAAAGCTTACCTGGAAATACAATTGTCTTTTATTTTAAAATTGAAAATTTTGACTAAGACAAAGTATAAGATTCAATATCATAAAAAGTATTCAGGAARTAGATCTTTGTGAAGAATTTAAGCAAAAACAAGTATTCCAAAATTTATGACAGATTTTTGGGTGTGTAGTAAACCTACAATAACATTAAAGAATCTTCTGCAGCAAAGTAGAACAATATTTCGTATTTACAGTGTGCCTATAAAGATTTTCCTTGCCTGGGAAATTCTATTTGGGATATTCTATTTGGAGCATGTTTAGAAAGTAATGTTAGGAAATGCAGCTACCTTGTGAATTTTCGTTGGCCTGTAGGCTTTTATTTTGTAGTTTTTTGCAGATGTGAAAGATACAGTGTTTGCAACTACCCGAAGGAAAGAATGTTCTTAACAGCATAATTAATGATCCTGGGACAGTGAAGGGTAGGAAAAGCATTAAGTCACAGAATCGCAGGATGGGGAAGGTTGGAAGGGACCTCTGGAGATAATCTAGTCCAACCTCTGTGCTCAAGCAGCATCACCTAGAGCATGTTAGACCTGAAGTCCTTTATTTAGATTTTTTTTTCTTACAGAAAATTTCAACTTATGAGGAGTTCATCTTCAGAGGAAGTGATAGCTGCTAATACGGATTGGTGTGTTAGATCAGATAAAATTTTGGGAGAGGTTCTTAAGGCTACCTCTGCAGAGGTGAGATTGAACATACCTAGGTCTCTGATAGGTACCAGTTGAAGGTTGAGGGGAAGACTGATGTACTATATTCAGGTGTCCTATTAAAGTCCAATTAGGTTTGAAACTGGAATTTTCTTTTTCCCAGCCCTTTCCGTGATCTGAGGGCTAGGCTGTAGTGCTTCATGAACTGTGTCTGAAGTTCAGGAAAATATGGTTTAAAGTAATAGCTCAGCTGGCCAGTCTTTTCATTTGTAGATCTCTATTAAGTCTTATGGGATTTTTGGTTCTTGTTGCTGCTATGGAAAAGTGAGGTTGGTTGTATTCTGCCATCTGTAGGGAAAAGAATAGATGCTAATCAGAAAATCCCCTTTTATTTACTGGACGCTCAGTAGGGAGTAAAGGAACTTGATATGCAAGACCTGGGCTGGATTTTCAAAATTGGAGTTAAATGTGTCAGTCCCTCTTCCCCCCAGTTTTTAGACAGAGAACATAGAAATCTTGAAGAAAGAGAGAAACGAGGAACCACAGTTTATTTTGAGAGTATGTGGCGGTAACTGCATAGTGATTTCTTTTCAGGTTATTTCCTGTAAATATTCTTATTCTTGGTGACAAACTTGGGGGTGGAAACACCTGAAAAGCCAGTTAATTATCATAACATCAAATAAACAACACTTGCTTGTTGATCAAGCAGAACTGAAGTCATCAGTGCTATCAATAAAATATTGTTTAATGAAAATAGAACTCTGATTACCCAGCAGTGCCCAAGGACACTGTAAATATACTGATAATTAAGTATTTCATAATACAGGTTGTTGTTCTGAATGAAATTTTAAATTAACATACCCTTCTGAGGCATGCTTTAAAAACGCTTTGTAATAAATAACAAAGGCTGAGTGTCTCTGTATGGGCAGGGATGTCACAAAGGCCTTGGAAAGCCAGCCGGCGGGGCAGATCGAGCTCACAGGTCTCCTGCGGGACAGTAGTGGTCTATTTAGGTAGTTTGACAGTCAGCACTTCTTCAAAAGTGATTGTTCAGATCTTTCCTGGTCTTCCTTAGAAGCCCCCCCCCTCCATAACTTGGATTCAATGAAATGACCATCGAAGGTGATTTCTCTGGGTATTCAACCAATGCTCTGTTGTGGTAGACCATTCAGTCACCAGGTACCACTTCTGTCTCGGTCTGGCTCTTTACAGTTTGAAATTTTTAAACTTAGTGTAAGTAGTATAAACACTTGGACCACACTTCCTGTGCTTGTCCACCCCAGTGAAAATGGATTATAAAACTATTTATGTGAAGCAATTATGAGAGGGSGCTGGGAATGGATTCGTTTATAGAAAAAAATCATTGCTTATTATTTAAGAAATAACATGTCAAAGTTGTTCTAACTTGAGCCAGAAGTTACAGTCACAAATACTGCCTTGTGTGCACACGAAGTCTGATAGCTAACTTTAATGTAATCAGCTTAATAGAAAATACGGTCAAGAGTCAAGTARTGTTAACTCTCAGGTCATGTAAGATGACTTTCATGTGAATTTGGTGCATTTCTAGATGYGGAATAAAAATAAAACAATCAAGAAAAGGTTTTGGATGCCTAGGAAAGCTAGGCTATCCCTGTTTGGCTGCATTTGTTTTAAGATCAATCATAGGTAGATTTATTACCCATTACCTTGAGTTCATTGTTTATTTACAGCTATTCAGTGTGTTTTATGAAGTTAGTAATAGTTGAGAGCACTCAGTATCTCTGTGGTTGGAATGCRCTGTCATCTTGTGACATAAACTCTGGAGAACTACAGTATTGATCTTGGTAGGGGATTTCTTGCCTGTACCATTGTAAATGTTTTCAAAACRATTGCTGCAAACTGAGTTGAACTTGTGCATGAGCAGAATAGGTGAGGTAGATGATCAAGCATTGATATTTGGTAGAAATCTAAACCAACTCTATTGTTAGGAAAAAAAATGGATAGCTAGACAACAAGGCTAATAAATAGTAGAAGTGAGGTACTGATTTTAAATAAATCACTTGAAGATGAGGGAATGAAAGTGAGATTTAAAATAATGACATAGTAATTGTTCAATAGTGTATCTGCAAMTTCTGTTCTTATTTGTTAAAAAGAAGTTGTGTATGAGTTTATAAAAGTACATGAGCTTGTAAAAGCTTGTAAATACCTTTGGACAATTATCTCTAAGATAAGATGACAGAATATGGAAATGAAATGAGGGGTTTGGGGAAGGTCAAACAGTGATGACAACARTATAAAACTATTAATTAGTCATCTAGAACAAGGACATACTCTGACAAATGTTTAATTTGATTATTAGAGAAATAAAACAATTTTGGTAGTTGATTAATTTCTTACCTTTGTGGAAGGAGCAAACTTGCAAAGTTTTTGTGTTGTGCTCATTGGGTATGAACTTAAGAGTGACTGTCCTGGGCCAGACCAAAGGTTCATCTAGCCCAGCATACCTTATCCAGCATTGGATGAAAGCAGGTTCTTGAGGGAGTATAAAATCAGGGCAAGCATGTATGGTGCTTCCCCTGGGTACCTTCCCAGCCTTCAACCATTTGTGACTCAGGCTTCTTGAGCCAGGTGTGGCATTTGTGTATTTAGTAGCATTCAGTGGATTTCTTTGATACAATTTTGTGCAGTCTACGAAAACCTGTCTGAACTGGCATCTACAGCTACCTGTTGCAAAGAGTTTGGGGCATCAGGGGAGAGTCATGAGTGGTGAGAAGGGCTTGGCAAAAGTAGTAAGGAGGAAGGGGATCAAAAAGGTGAAAGAGGACAAGCTGTGGGACAGTTTGAAGGTAGGTGAAACAGTTTGACTTTGCTATTGAGCAGCGGACAAGCTTGGGATGATTCTGAAGAGGGGACAAGCATTGGGAGAAGGAGTCTAGATTTAGCTATTCTATATTATCATATAGCCGTACGGAAAGCCAGCAAGGGACATCACATTTATCAAGACAGGAAATAAGAAATAGTTGGATGAGAGCAAATGTCCAGTCTTAGTAAGTTTTAGCAATGTGGGAAGTAGATGCGACAGATTTTGGCCATAATTTGAAACCCAGTAAAGCTCTGTGCAGTGGGTGGTTTGCCTTTCTTTTCTGTTTAATTTTTTTTTTCATTCTACTTGCTCTGGAACAAACTCAGAGTTATCCAGTTGGCTGTTTACTGAGCAACAAATGTCAGAGTCTTACCAAGCCTTTTTAACTAATAACTACTGATAAACTTCTGGGGCAGCAGCACATGCAGGTATTTCATCTAATTCAGTGTTATCATCTTATTCAGTATTATTGTTCCTGACCTTAATATAGCTTTAGCTCGTTTTAGAGCTTCCACTCTTGGTGTTTTACTGTGTGAAATACAGCAAGCTTTCTGTTTTGAAAAGGGAAAAGATGAATTTCTAGTTGAATGCCAACCAAAACAAGCTAAATGAAATAGACTTGTTAAATGATGAGTTAATGGACTGGGCATGATCTATCTCTGGGAAACTTGAAGGAAAGTCRTTACATTTCATTATTTTTTCTTCTTCTTGTTTATTTGCCCAGGCTGGGCGTATGCTTCTTCATTTTTTGAGAGTTCATTAATGGGTTAGCTTTGGTCCCTTCTGCATAACAGAACAGCCATATATTCTATCTGCTAGTTCTGACACAGTAAGTAAAAATTATGGAAAATAACTTTGAATGTTACCTTCTGTTTCTTGCACACAACTTATAATTATGCAGTTATTTTTGGCAAATACAAAATGTCAGAGGAGGAGRGAGGATCACCATTCATTTTAAATGGAAATGATGCATTGTGTGGGAAGTCTAATTTTTTTTGTAATGCAGAATCGTTTTAATTAGTACTGTTGCCACGTGTCTCTAATACCAATAAAATAATATCTATAAAGCCAGGCCAAATTAAGGCAGAAGATATTTAAGTGAAGAACTCTATTTGATCAGTGCATGATTATTTATGTAATGACCTAAGACCATATAGAGTCAAATTCAAGCAGTATAAATGATCCTACTACTGTTGACTGCAGTTTTACTGTGGCTCTTCATGTAAGCTAAGGATCTGCCTCTCTAAATACTCAGTTCCTGGAACAACCCTTTAAAGCCAAATTTTGTCCTCTCTGCAAACTGTTTTATCATGTTTGTTTACCCYGCTTTCCTGCCCAATTTACTTATACACTTTCCTACTTGCAACTCTACCTTGTGACTATACTGTCACCAAGTGTTTSAGGCTCAGGTTATGTATTCAATACAGGATTAGTCCAAGTCTGTAGATTTGCTCCTACACCTGATTTTGGTGCACTTGCAGGCCTCTGACATGAGAAGTGCTTTCCTTCTAAAATGCTGGTCCATCATAATATATGGTGAAAACCTCAGTGATGTTCAACTTAAGTCCSCGCTTCTGCAGTGAGAATGGAAACTAAGATACTTAAGTGCTGGCAGCCCTGCAGTGCCTCCTCCCCTCAGTGTCTTGAAAAAGATTTGTAAAGTGTCCTACTTTACTGTGTTATTAGGAAGCATAAGATGAGTCCCCAGAATTTTTCTGTGGGGTGTTGCAAAAATGTATTACCAGTGACCCTGTGATAACACAGGTATGGCTTTGCAGTACTCATGTTAGAGGCAGGCCAACATGGGTGCTTAGGTGCAAGTGACAGACTTCCAAGTTCATTCTGCAATGAAGATACAAGCCTAGATTTAATTCTGAAGGGGTTTATTATTTTCAGAGATGAGAGACAACCTTTCAGAACAGGAGCTATTAAAGCCTCGTTTTTAAATTCTTTCCTTCTTATTTTGAATTCCAGAAACCTCCTTAAATATAAGGAGGAGGGTCAAAGTTTGTCAAGATTTGTCAGCAAAGCTGGATGTGTTAGCTTATTAGAGTGTGTACAAGAAATAGCTCATCTAAGTCAGAGAGTGAAGATGCTGGGGAGAAGCAAAAGGGAATTATGAATAAGAAATGGAAAAAGAGAGAAAAAACATGGGAATATGTGAGAAGCTGCAGGTGAATTGGTGTCATGCCATTTTTCAGGGAGATAGGGACAGAGGAAGGAGCAAGTACCCTTCCCTTCCCTTCTCAAACTAGCCTTAGATAAGCAATGTACATCTTTTACTTGTCCTCTAAGATGAATGTTTTAGTCTATGATGATCTCTGCATTAATTACAGAGGTATGACTCTGAGCCTCATTCTGTTTCCTGCAAAAGGCTATTCTGGACTTACTCAGCTACATATGGACGGTTGATCATTCAGGCTGTGAAGGCATAGGCAGGTAGATGTGAATGCAATCCATATCCTTTCCTTATGCCCTGATATCTATGGAAACTGCCATGCCTTTGACCACAGGATAAATCTGGGTGAATGTGATCATCATAAATGCCTGGAATGAAAAAAAGCATATAGCATAAAATGTGGGAGTAAAAATAAAAAATTTTTTTWWAAAAARTGTTCAAAGTCACATTTTAAAATCACCTAGGAGTACTGTATACAATCATTTCTCTGTGTTATAGATCGTAAGATTGACTTTCAGAACTGCATGTCGTATTTTCTGCCTGCCTCATTTTGGATACTTCAGAGAACCCTGATTTACAGACAGCATTGGCTGCTCATCCTCCAGGAATTTGGCTCCTGTTGTCTCTCAGGCTGAGCATTTTAAACAAGGATTTCCCTGAAGCAGACCAAAGTGCTCTTGGTCAAAGTCCACTTTTAATTCTACYTCTGTATCCTACCTTCTCTTGTATATCCCCTTGATATTGTTGAACTACAAGCTATGTAAAAAAAGTAGGGTTTGTGCTGAGATTCTGGGGTCTACAAACACATCTTGTGGACACAATAGTAAAAAATAGAGACACCATAGAATTTCTCAGGTCTTTGGCTTTGCAAGCTGCTCCCACAGCCTGCAGATGGAACATACAATAGATATCTCAAGGATGTTTTACATTGCCCTAACAGCTGTTTAGTATCTCTTACAAAGCCACAGCAGAAAAGCCAGTGGGCAAGATAATCCAAATATGGCCTCTAAACCACCACTTTCTTAACCCAGTGTTTCTGCTGAATAGCCAGTCCGCCAAAATGATTAGCTTAATTGCATCTTTTTCTCCCTTTCATACCTACTTAATGTTTACCTGTGATGGTAGAAGGATGATGAAGCTCTGATTTTTATTTTTGAGAAAGGAACATGTCCCTAGTAACTGACAGTATGCCCTAATTTTTCTTCAAGATTATGTGGGGAAGCCCTCCATAATCTGGAGAGCCCATGCCAAAGTACAAGGCATTTTGGTGGAGGGGAAATTTTTAAATTAAATAGGATTTATACAGTATTCATAAAAGCCCTATGTTAGTAGCTTTTCCAGAACCTAAATGGTTAATGTAGAAAATGTTAGTAATTTTGCTGCAAATAAATTGATCAGTATGCAAGACGGTTGTCACTGGCTGAATCATGGTCCACAGTTAAGGTAAACAGATCTGTGATGACATTTTCTGAGCAGAATACCAATGCTGCTACATTTCTTCCCAGAGGTTTCTGACACTTCTTATATGCGGATAAAATTTCTCTCCAAGAAGCTTTTGTTCACAGGAAAGAAATAGCATCTTTGTAAGACTCCTCTTTAAAGGTGGGATTTATTACATTTCCTGATTTATTTGTTATGATAATTGTGTTAAGAGTATCAAAGGGAATGTTTTTGCTTTTCTGCATATCCTGTCTGTACAGTAGATCTTTCTAATGTGAAGTCTATTTAAAGTATCTGGCAATGGTTGGAAGTATAACAGTATAAATAGAGTTATCGGGGAACAATGAAAATTATTTTTTGTGATAGTCTCTGAAAGTGATCTCTGTTTTATAGTCTCCATAGTTAACATGCAAAAGTAATGGCTAAACATACAGTTAGGTTTAAGCATAGGTGTTTCTGTGGAATATTTTTGGCTGCATGATAGTTTCATTTTTCATTGGCATATTCTAAAGTAAGAAATACAGTTTAATTTATTCTTAAGTGTTCCTATGCCAGGCAGAAAAACCCCTTTGCAATTGACTGCAATCAAAATCTTATTGCTGAGGTGCATCTAACTCCTGTATGACTTTAGGCTATAGAAAAATACAGTTTCCAAAGAAGTTCTTGAAATCTGTTTCTTAGAACATTTAAAATGTATGTGTAGGTTTCTCTTCACAGGAAAGGGCATGTTGTAAATTCCATATTTACCCTTAGATCTACATTTACTTTGAGGTGATTGACATCTCAATCGTTTTAGGGACTAGTGGTTAGAAATCTGTCACATTTGTATTTATATATAAATTAGAATCTCATGGCTTTAGTGAGATACTGGTATCTGATTTTAATGCAGTTTATTACAGTAAATACTAGAGGATATAAGAACAGTGGAAAGAGCATACTCAGTGAGATCTGACATGAAATAGAAAAACTGGAACTGGTCATTAACTTTAATGTTAGAGATTCAAATTTCATTGAAGTCAGTGAGAGGATTTCTGTCAACGTCAGTGGACCTAGCCCTGTTCATATTTTGCACATGCTGATGTGAAGAGCATAGTTTGGAATGACTGAATGGCTGAAAATAGTGTGGCCAATAGGTCCTTTTGTAAGATGGACTTAGGAAGTCTCGTCATGCACAGTCTTGTATTTCAAAGCTTCACAGCAAGGGGATGTGCAGCTGCGGTGTGTTCAAAGAAGCAAAGCAAAAAAAAAAAAAAAAAAAAAAAAAAACCACCATTGTCTCCAGAGCTAAATGATGCACGCTGTGAAGATACCTGACAAAGCAGCTGTGCCTCTCTGACGGGCATCTAAGCAAGTGAGCAAGTTACATGTTTGTGCTAGAGAAGAGTTAGAGCTGGATTTCAGTCAGTGGTTTGAGATGGGGCTTAAGATATGAAGTTTGGGCTTAAGAGCTGTAGTTTAGTAATCATTGACTAAAAAGAGAAGTCCAGATTTATCCCAGCATGCTGTACCATCCAGTAATTCTTGTGGCTGTGGTTCGGACCGTTAGTTTTACAACTGAAAACAACACCTTCAGTGGTAATAGCAGTTTAAATACAGTGACTGCCATGCACATGCCTTTTCAAGAAGATATCCGTATGCAATATCTAACATGTTTTTCATGTTTTGTTTTGGGAAGTGTTTTGTAATGCCTAGAGCTAAGTTATATACAGAGTTTCATAGCAAATTTGCCATAAAAATGGGATTTATTGGGAATTTGAGATTAGCCCTGTATTTAAAGTACATTTGCAGATTGTCTTTTATTTTGAAAAGACCTCAAAATATTTTGGGGGTGACCTACATGTAATACTAGAGAACAGCATCATAGCAAAGCTTGAAATGTTCAGCAGTCAGTTAAATTCTGGACAGAAATGTAGGAGCTAATTTTACTGCTTTTGCATTGAGCACTGACATTCTCCTAGGATCTCCTCTGGGTTCCTCAAAATCAACATGAGTAGTAGTGGCAAGACCTGGCTTGTGGGTGGCATGATGGTGATAAGATCTCTTAGGTCATCGAATTTGTAGCTGGAGGAGTACTCTCTAAAAAATGCCAATGTTTTGCTAAATTTTATTTAATAGCATTTCTGTATTCTTCAGCAGATATCTAGGTAGCTTTCTAACTTTAAAATGAAATACTATGTATTTTTTTAATATAAAAGCAGTATGTGAGTAGGGAACTTCTTTTAAACAAGTGTTTTCAGAGTGCTGCCATTGTGGTTCTAGATGACTTTCATGAACATGCAGCCTTACTTAATTTTATTTTCTCATCATTACTTCCTTATTCTTACATTTTAATTTTGTATTAAGTAAGCAATATTTGGCTTATTTCTGTTGGCAAAGGGGAAGTCTTTCAAAGCTGAGAAAGCAGACAGCTTGTTTCCTGATACACATTGCTGCTGAAACACTACTGTGAGTATCAGGGTTAACAACTGTCTGGATGTGGGTGTAGATGGGCCTGGAAACATAATCTTTGTGATTCGTTTTTGACCAAGGAAGCTTGTATCTTTTTTTATACAACCAACTTGACACCTACTTCTGCTGTGCTGAGCTTTCATTCTATTTTATGCAACAGAATAACCCCCCTGCAAGGGGGTGCCCTAAATCTGTGCTTAATGTAATTTCAGACAATTGCAGGTTGTTCTTCCAATATATATATTTCTTTTAGGTCAGTTCATCTGGTGTGCATTCTGTCTTTTTTATAGTATTAGGCTCCTTGGAGTATCTACTTACCAGAACATTTCAGTCTGAGATTCCAGTCTATTGAAATTTTTTTTCTCTTCTCCTCAAAGTATGCACAGCTGGTTTACTTCTCTGGATCTTAAGTGCTCAGAGAAGCAGCTCTCTGTCCCATCACATTTTCTGTTTGGCTTTGCCTTCCCAGATTGGCCGTTGTTTTCGGATGGAAGGTGTTTCTACTTTTGTGACCAGCCCGCCTTCTAGTCATCCTGCTCTATCTATAAAATCCCTTTTGGAATGGGTAAAAATAACATCAAAGATCTGGTTCTTTTAGATGCTTGATGATAAGTAGAAATGGAATTTGGGAAGACCTCCTAGTCATCTTGCTCTATCTATAAAATCCCTTTTGGAACAGTTAAAAATAACATCAAAGATCTGGTTCTTTTAGATGCTTGATGATGAGTAGAAGTGGAAATAATTTGGGAAGCAGCTTAAATTTGTTCCATCTTCTCCCCATACCTTCTTATAAGTTGTTGGGGAAAACAAGGTGCTGCTTGGTTTGTGAGTAGAATTTCATACTGCAATCTAGTACTGATGTTTGTGTGAGTCTGTTTAGCTTCAGTGATAGGGCCTCCAGCACCCAGGAGCCTGCAGCTGAGGGATGGGGTCGCTGTGTTGGCTCTGTCTCTGAAGTCTCCCTTTAGTGCTCTGGTGTCACTGTTTGCACGCTGTGACAAGTGTGAGGTACCGAAGAGGGTGCTTCTCTCTGCTGCTCCAGCTGCTGTCACTGATGCTGCTGCTCAGGTCCTGAATGGTCCCAGCTGAGACGTTTCTGGGAGCTGGTTGCTGCCCTTGTCATTGCTTTCCTCACTGTATTTTTTAAGCAGCTTGAAAGGGAACCAGTCCTCCTGGTTTCTCCATCTTCAGAGCTCAAAATAATTCTTTTATGGTAGGAAAGAGTATCAGAAATCTAACTACTTTTTTAGCAGCGTATATCCTACATGCTTGGATTTTATGAAGGCTGTAATAGATCACACAATGGATAGTGTCCCTTGGGCATGGCAGACTCAGAACTGGAAAGGTAAATTGTGGGATTTATGCATTGATGTGTGTACTGGCCGGTCACACCTTCAGGGTATTGCAGAATTGGAAGTCTGATTTTAAGGGCCTGTAACTTTTCTCCCTCTGAGTTCAGATTTTGCTTAATGTGTATGGCACCCTGTTTTTTCTTTCTGTGCTTGTGTCTTAAACATGGAAAATTTTGAAAACACCCTTTTAAAGTAGTCAGCTCGAAGAACTTGGTTTTGTTCTCCCACAGTTATGAGGACATGGTTGAAGGCTACTTTGTGTAGAAGTTGCCTTTTTCACTGTACTATGTTTGATGTGTCCGCCTATAGATTCTAGATACCTACACGGTAACTCCAGTCTTYTTCCTCATAGCTAGATGTTTCATTTGCTTTAGAATTTTTCTTTCAGGTGTTTTTGGACACTAACATGACCCGACCTGTGGTTTGATCATTTATCTGTGACCTTTGTTTTTTTATTATTTTTTCATTTAAAAAATATGAAGTTCCTGTTTATGCATACAACTTGAAAATCACTAATTACCTTTCATATTTTCATATGTTAAATGCTGAACAAAACATCAGAAAAACAACTTACTCTCTTAAGCCATAACCACTTAAATTAGACATCTGATTAAAACGATTTGCCCAAGTTTCGTGAGTAGTCAGAGGCAGGAGCAAGGGACCTGCAGAACGTGCTTTACTCAACTAAGCATAGAATGCATGGTTGTGCAAGGATGGCTCTTCATTTTCCTTTCAGTGAACTATAAAGTTACCTTGAATATTGAGCTTTGCCTTGTGGACCACTAACTAGAGGAGAATAATCCACTCCTTGACTTGATTTTTTTTTTCATAGATCTTTTTGTTTTATGCCTGAAGATACTCTGTGCTGCAAGAATTCCTCATCACAAATGCAGTATTACTTTTATTCTCCAGAATTTTTTGATATTGTTTTAAAATCACTTCTTAAAGACTAATTCCCTTGATCATCTACTCTGAAATGTGTTTCTGAGTGACAGGGATGCTTCTCAGGTAGATTTATTAGGGTTTTTACCATCTGCTTTAACAAATGAGTCAGCAGAGCATTTCAAAATGACCTTCGTTATATCCATGAAATATGAGTTTGAATTTTCCAAGTGAATTACTGGCACTAGAATCCTGAAGAGTACTTATTTTGGAAATAGGTGATTTACCAGTTTTTGGATGTGCACTCTTTTATTTGTTTGTAAATACGCGAATGTACATTAATGTAGTGTTTCCACATAGCAAAAGCTTTAGATGCAGCAAGGTGCTCCATGCTGTGGTATTGTAGGCAGAAGTCTTTTTGTTTGTCCTTGAACACTTTACTGAAAAACATCGGATGAGTACTTTGCTCTGTTGCTTTTAGTTGAAAAGCAGTTAATAAAAGTAAATGTACTAGAAGAAATTCATGAAATCAGTGAACAGAAAAAATTATATTATTTAAAATGCATAATATTGCATAATGGATTTATATAAAGTATGGCTGAGGTGAAGTGCTCACCACATGTAGTGAAAGAAGTGAATTCCTGTTTTCATAGTTGAAGTTTTGTACTGATCTGTTGATGAAGAATAACAAGATTTTTGAACAGATTTGCTTTCCGTTAATAAATATATTTATCTCTAGCTCCAAATACTCTGCCAGGTTTTAAAAAGAAAAATTGGGAAGAAGCTACATTTTCTTTCATGATAATTAAATGTTGTGACTGTAAATTGTACCTCCAGAATGAATAAAGCTCATCTGCATTAAAAAAGTTTTAATTGCCTATGTTGTTTATGAGAGTTGCATGGAGACAGAAATATACTTAATTCAATGGAAAGGAGAAAATGATATATTAAACTCAATTTTTCTTTTAAAGCATAATGAAATATTGTTAATAGATTGTCAAATTACTGCCATTAGTGGTCTGAAAATCCTTGAATAAGGTGCTGTTCCTCAGATGAAAGGTTTGAAAAGCTGGTTAACCTGTGGTTGTACTCAGAGTGGTGAACATCAACCTAGATTTCAGACTTGGTTCCATTCTGCAAGGCCCTATGTATAGGGAGACTTGAGGCTTTTGCATTCAGTCCAGTCCTTTGAATAGTACAAAAATATAAATAATAAAAAAGCCAGCATCACCTGAAAATTTATCCCTGCTCTAAGCTGTAGATCTTACTAGCCAATGAGAAAATTCTGAAGTTTTATTTTTCTTGTTACCCCTGCACATGAACCATAACTTAATTTGTCTGAGGAATTCATCTCTGAGTATCTCTATTGGGTAGTTTTAACTATTGTGAAAGATTATTAGTCTTTATCTGATAGCCTTTATGATAAGTAAAATTCTAACAACCTAATAGGTAAATTGATGTACAGAGGTACATATACACCGTGATTCTCATTTTCTCCCAAGACGCTTTTAAAGGCCGTTGACAAAACGGGGCACTGTGAATTTGCTCCCCTTTGTCTAGTCTTTGATAGGAGGCTTTACTTTTGCTTAGAAATAAAAACAAAAGCCTTCTCTGCACTACTTATTTTACAAAAGGCCTTTCTCTAATTTTGTCATCTTAGTTCCTCCTTTCGGAGATGGATTAAAAGACTTTTCCTGCCCCCACCCTCCTTTGTGTTACAGAAATGGCATCAGATATTCCTGGCTCAGTGGCCTTGCCAGTTGCACCGATGGCAAGTGGACAAGTGAGAATGGCAGGATCCATGTCCTCCAGAGGAGGAAAGCGCCGTTCTGGGTAAGCCATTTCCTTTTTTTCAGGGCTGAAACTGGAAATGATTTGTATTGAAAAAGTGAAAATATACATATTTATGTTTATGTAGTGTTAATGTATGCAAGCTGCATTACAGCATTAGTCACTGATGTTTTGTTTTTCTCCGACACATACGCTCTTCCTGCAAGATCAAGCTAGCTGAAAAGTGTATTGTGTTTGTTATTTTGCATGCTTCAAAAGACTTTCAAATCTCGCAAAGCATCCGGAGATGGAGTTTGGATCCTGTGGCTGTTGTTCGTAAATGAATGCATACTATCTATATCTTTCTAATCTCAAAAGGACTTATCGTATGAATAAGGGTAGCAAGATGCTTTTCTACATGCAAACTTATCCAGCTTCATCTGAAAATTGGACTTGGAACATCTCAGATAGATGCTTTCTGTTAAAAATGTTTTCTTGCTAGTCCCAGGTACAGAAATAGCATAAGCAGTCACTCTTTAGAGACTGTGGTCTGTCATCTCCTAGGCCTCACTGGCTATGCAACACAATTTCTCAGATACCGAGAGAAAAGGCCTGAATCAAGCTCAGCTCTTACACTAGCTGAAAGTTCTGCTAAGGAAAAAAATAACTTGTTTTATCCAGATATAGAAGTTTGTATGATACAGGGTTAGTTTTTCCACATACAGATAATTCAATGGCATAATAATTTTCCATATTGGAAGAAGAGTACATCAAAAGCTGCAGACAGGAAGAAAACTACTTTCTAATATTTCCAGAAAATACCTTGTATAAAAGATTGATCAAATATATAATGGTCTTAAGGTGATCCTTTCCCAGACATATCTCTGTCAGGAGAGTACCTACAAAAGAGATTGATTAGTCTTACATTTAGCCATGAATATGACAGTGATAAAACTTGATAAGATCAATAATTTGAATAAAATCTTCCACTGGTGGACATCTAATGCGAGTTATTCTTGGAGTTGTTTGCCAAGGTGTATTGGCAATTTTAGATGTCTGGTCGGTAGCAGTGGCCAAGATGCTTAACTCTCATTCTTGGAAAGAATTAAGGAAAGAGAATATGCACCTCGTCTTGGATGTGGAACAAAACTGATGTGACATAAAGACTGCTGAAGTCCTTTTATTACTTTACATTTGTATTTTGAAGCTGTTTAATTAGAAGGCCTACCTAGACTTACACTCAAAACAGAAAACAAGGCATTAATGTCTCTTCATTGCTACATAACAAATACAACTGTTCATACTTCCGAGTAACATGCTAAATTTTTGGGGGGCAGGGAGTTTGTTTTTAATCATAAGCCAGGTCAGCTCTGAATACAAGAGTTGATGCTGCTGACTGAAATCTTATGATTATATTAAATAGAAAMTTGATATTAATTGAAAACTAAGTTTTATACATTGCATTTTAAGTAGCATCTTCTGTTTGTAAGGAAACAAAGAGGGGGAGGAACATAAAATCAAGTTATTTGAAATATATTTTATATGCGGATTCAGTGAATAGTGTAGATTTGCATGTATATCCAGGTGTATCCAGAAATATTTTGTATGTGCACCATAGTTCTAAACTAATAGTCCTTCAAGCCTGAGAAGAGAGTACATTCATTTCATTCTATGTATGTGTCGAGACTTTGAGGGAAAGAATGCCTGCTGTGTCTAATTCATTGCAGTCTCTCTTTGAACAAACTTGCACCTAACACTTGGTCCTTTCATTACTGTCCTAGTGAAATATCTTTGTACTCTTAAATCCTTGGGGATTGTATCAAACATAAAGGAATATAGCCAGTGAACACAATCTTCTCTTCCAGCTTCGATTATCTTTGAAAATTGTTCTTTTCCTCATAATTGCTGAGGCAAGCTGGCAGAATAATTGCTGTATGGACTTGAATGTAGATCAGTTTAAACTCATTGACTACCCAGAAGCTGCATCTGTGGTGTAGGCATTTAGTTTCATTGACAGCTCAGAAAAATATTTTTCCTTTCTCTAAATTATATCAAGTGTTTTATAGGAAAAAAAAGTGATAAGCTGGTAGTGCTTAAAATAACACATTATTGGGGTTATATTGACCACCTTAGATAGATGTAAAGTCAATTCTTTGTTTAAGGTGGTTTTTGCTATTTTTAGAAGCTATTCTTTCAGCTCTGTGCATTAGAAGATGTAAGTCTTTCCCCCCCCCCCCCCCCCCTTCCTGGGTTATCTGTACTCAGGTTTCCTGTTTGTTTGCTTTTACAGGTTTCTAGATTTTGATTTAATTCGAGAGATGGTCTTGTCTTTTCTCCKATGCATAGTTGTAAGATCTGAGGGGTACAGAGAAAAAGGGGCTGTAGCTCACCATTCTCCCTTCCTGGATGTAGCCCCATACATTGTGTAAAACAAAGGGTGATAGTGCAGTTCCCCGTGTACATCTCGGTTGCATCTGCTCCTGAGCATTCCTGCATGTCCCCTTCGTGCTCTGTTTAATCATGGCAAGCCATCTTTTGACATTTCTCTGCAATTTTATGTAATCATTTTTGTTACAACATTCCAGTCCTCATCTCAATTTTTCAATTTGCCAYGTTTCCTATGAAAACCACACACCTTTTGAGGAAGATTTTTTTTTTTCTTTTTACAAATACCTCGTATGTCAGGCCTTTTCACAATTGACGTGAACAGTATGAAAGAAGAAAACAAGATTTGTGCTGTCTCTTCAAAACAAAGAGCGTAGTACAGCTCGTTTTTAAAGTCTCTTAATAGGAATTTTAAATGAAAGATACTGTTTCTGAAACTTCTGAAATGATGTCATTTGTCTTCTTGGAGGCTGTTTCTACTGTTTTGCTAATGTGCAATATATTCTATCTGAATGGAAGATCTTATCTGTCAGGGTAAGAGGGGTTTGTTGGAATATTATTTTTTATGTGCTCTACTGTGTTCTGCTAAAGGTTACAGCTGATTCTTTATCTTTCACTTTACCTTACTGCAATGCACTTGAAATAGTTCAGTCAGGAAGTTAGAATCGCTCACTTTAAACCTGAGGGTTGTTTTTCAGATTTTGAGAGGGTTTTTCATCTCTTTTTGCCCAGTGAAATATGGAAATAGGAAAATTGCTTATTAACCAACAGGTCAAAATGCATTTATTGTTGCATTTTTGCAAGTGTTAACATTTTTAATGAACTTTATATTCAAATTTTATTTTTTTTCATCTTTTTTATTTGGAATACAATCAGGATTTCTAGGTAGTTTAACAAAGCAAAGATGAACAAAATATTTAAAGATTTAGTCTCTCACAGTCTGGTTTTGCACCCTAGGTGCTCAGATTTTATAGTGATGAGCCAAGTGTTAGTATAGTAGGTATTACCTATAGATATCACCCTAAGGAAATGTTATAAGAAGCTGCTATCCAGCTATCTGGAAAAGTAGATGTATTTAGTGCCACTCACTCCTTTGGAACTATATATACATTGCCAGCAGCAGGATCAACCCTTAAATTGTCATCAGGTTCTGTGTTATCTGTAATTCTGTGCATTCCAGTAATAATAAGCTGGCCCAAACACAATAAAACCAATGTTTGGTTTCTCTGGGAAAATTTCTTTCAGCTCCTAGCTGGAGTATTTGGAAGCTAAGAAGTCTGCCAAGGCAGGGAGTCCTAGTGCACTGGAGCAGAAGAGAAGGAATTACAAAATAAATCTGTCCTAAATTAAAACAGTGTCTTACTAAATACCGTCCAGGAGAAGACTTCTTCTCAGAGTAGACATGCCTGTTTTTTACTGTGCCCTGTTCCTCAAGTTTGAAATTCAGGATTTATCTCAATTGCATTTCAGTTGCTAGTGAGACCAGGAAAAGATATACCTGATCGATGATGATTTTGCAAGTGAGTGGACACAGCCCAGTGTCTGTCTGAGCATGTGCTAAACAAATAATTCTCATATGACATTGATTTTCACATTTTTGCTGTAGGTAGAAACATTAGAATTGAAGTAACACAGACATCTGTTTTGGGATGTCACATTATAGACACTTTATTATGTGGGGAAGAAGCAGGTGGGTAACACGAGAGCTTCAGCTAACTGATAATGCATAAGTGTTAAATTACTAGGAGTATTTTGTACGTAACAGGTCTGAAGAAATGCAGGATGTTTGAAGCTGGTAGCAATGAAGGCCATATTTTGGAGTAATAGCATGTTGGCTTGGTCCTGGGTTATCAGTAAGCACTTTTGCACAAGCGACAGCTTGCTGGCCACTGGAGGTCGGTGTTGTTCTACAAACTACTACTGAGAAGTCACTGGCAAGTGAAGTGTTTTTAAAGCTGAGTTTAGTGATAATTAGGTGAGTAAAATGTAATTTATAGTGAAAATTATGATTGCATCAAACCTCAACCAAATTAAATACACATCTTTTCTTAAAACCCTTTTGGGAAAATAATTTTCTCCGTGCTTCCTGTAGAAATGAATAATCACTATTACCATCTGGAAAATATTATTGTGTCTTATACGGATTCAGATTGCTGTGCTTATTTGCTGAACTGATTGTACGTAGAGATCTGTGAGCTGGAAATATCTTTTATAGAGCATTCTGACTTTGATATCAAAATTAGAAAGTGGGGTGATGTTGTCTAACTGGCACTCATACATTATATGTTCTAGTCTTCATCTAATTTTAAGGAGCACTTTTATGCCACTGCTCCTAGCCTTTTAACTTGCAGATCTTCACTTTCAACTGGTAGATTTTTTTTATATTAAGAGATATATAGCATTGTCATTTTGCAGGGAGTTTTTTGCCTTTACTATGTTTTCTATCAATTGTTAACATAAAGAGTGTTACCAACATGGAATATGCAATTGTATAAAGCAGGAAGGGGATAGTCACAGAATCACAAGCTGGTTGAGGTTGGAAGGGATCTTCGGAGATCATGTAGTCCAACCCCTCTGCTCAAGCACAGCCACCTGGAGCAGGTTGCCCAGGAGCCTGTCCAAACAGCTTTTGAGCATCTCCAAGGATGGAGACTCCACAGCCTCTCTGGCCAAGCTTGTCACAGTGCTCAGTCACCTTTACAGTAAAAAAGTCATTTTTTATGGTCAGATAGAACTTCCTGTATTTCAGTTTGTGGCCATTGCCACTTGTCCTGTTACTAGGCACCACTGAAGAGAGTCTAGCTCTGTCTTCTTTACACCCTCCCTTCAGATATTTATACATATTGATAAGATCCCCCCTGAGCCTTCTCTTCTTCAGGCTAAACAACCCCAGCTCTCTGTCTCTCCTCATAGAAGAGATGTTCCAGTTCCTTCATCATCTTAGTAGCCCTTCACTGGTCTTGCTCCAGTAGATACTATCTAACTATACTATTGTACTATCTAATTAAAGGTGGCTAACTTAGGAGGTCAGTCTTAGTTTGTATGTGTAATTAGTGAAGAAATAGGTTCCTGCTTTTTGTGGCTCCCTGGAGGAGCCTAACTGGAGGGCTGCAATTTGGCCCAGGGAAGAGCTCTTCTCTTCCACTGACTTAAGAAGAAGCTCCCAGGACACAAGACAGGTAAGTTAGGTGCGTGCTAGACCCATAACTCCTTTTGGTAGGGAAAGTTCAAAAAATGTGATTCAAATAGTAAAATAATTGCTGTCTACAGACTAGTTGGTAATTTGTGTGAAATGTTTAGGGTAAGTCTAGAAGAGTTACTGCAATAAAATCAGTAGAGTTGAAGTAAATAATCCTCTTTGCAGATAGACTGCGAATTTTTTCTACTCTCTCTCTAACTTACTTTGTTTAGACTGGGGCAATAACAGTTGCCTCATATTTATTATGTATCAACTTTAGAACTTCATTTTCTTTAGCCTTAATTTCAGTCCTCYGACAAAGAATATCTGCTGATTTCTCTAAACTTCTGTCCTGTCAGCACTGAGGGCTATTACTCCTGACTATTTCACAAGAACTGTGTTAATTTAATGTTTCCTTTTAGTTGTTAATTTTAGCAGTGCAGATTGACACATACAYATATTTTTTAACCTGTGTTGTTTGGACTCCTGGCAGCTGAGTCTGGGGAATATGAGCAAGGCTGGAAATYAGTGTCATTAACACCTTCAGTCAATAACATAGATCAGACAAGTTTGTGAACTACTGGCTTGAATGTTCAAGTCATCATTGCCACCTTCATGATTAGTGATTTGAATATCTTGCTCTTACAGAATGGATTTCGATGATGAAGATGGAGAGGGTCCCAGCAAATTTTCAAGGTGAGCATTTATAAGGAGCTGGTCAAGTTATTAACCTTTGTTCAGTGGAGAAAGACAACTGTCACACTACTGTTGTTTGATAAATGTATATGAATATGGGCTGAAGAAATTGCCAATGGTTTTGCCTAAATTCTAGTTACTGTTTTTACCAGCTTCTTCTGCAACTTAGGCAGCCTGCTGGAAATCTACTTAATGTAGTATTTGTCTTACAAAGCATGTGTCTTAATTTCACTCTAAAACTGTATCAAATGAGAGAATTTATGACTTCTATCTACACTATTTAAACTGTTGTAAATGAACTGTGATTATTTCCTGTTGCTGAAGCTGTCTTTTTGCCACTGAAAATCAATTTTATATTTAATTTAATTTAGATGTTAGCTGTTTATTAAGAAAATGTTACAGAACCTAGAGATGTGGTGAGGGTTTTTTTTTGTCTGTCTTTTTTTTTCTTTTTAAGATTTAAGTTTGTTATGTGTCATTAGTTGTAAGTGAAGAGTAAAAATGACTGAAATAAATGTTAGTTGATGTATAATATTCCAGACTGCAAATAAAAACAGTTATCAAAGCATCATTGCCATTACTCACTCCTCCTTTTGTTCTGCTCACTCTGTTTGCATTTTTCCATCAGAAACCAATGGGCTGTACTGAGGATAGATATTTTGAGGCCTACAGATTATTGTTGATTATTTAAATTCTAATTGCAAATGTATAGCATATATATATGTTTGAACCCAGCTGTCACAATAGGGTTTTAACATAATCTTTCTAGTCAGCCTGGAAGATGATAGTGTGCTGAAGATGTATTGTAATACCRTATCATAACCTACTGTACAATGCTGACAACTCCCCTATTTAGTTGATATTTGCAGAAGTAATAATCCAGTCTCTGATTTTAAAATTGGTGATCTGAGTGCTAGTCCTGATGCTTACTACTAGATACATATCTATATAACGGGAACAAGATTTGTGAATACTGGTTGTGTCTATATAAGCATCAGAGTTTGTAGGCACAGTGGTGCACATGCAGCTAACTGTCTCAGTTCTGGCTTCAGCCTTTGAAATTTTGATTCTGGGGAGGAGAGAGCCAATAGTTCCTTTATCTTTGTTGGAGGAACATGCTGTGCTGTGCTTAGAATCAGTTCATTTTAGATGTCCATTCAAAATCAGATACTTAAGCTCTAAAAACCCTGGATTGYTCTGCTTTTAGAGAGTACAGAAAGCTATACAGAGGTTCCTAGGGCCATGTTTAGATATCCTCTTCTGACCATGGTTGTCCTACCAGGAGATGTTGTTCCAAGTTGTGCCATCCTCTTAGAGTTTTTCCCTTCTCCAAATTGCTCACTTGACTGATTCCTAACTTAACTTGGTCAAAATTTGGCAGTTAGCCAAGACCTGCTATTTAAATGTTTAAGCCAAACTAGCTTGCTTTGACTGAAGTGCTTGAAGGAGCATGCACACAAGAGGTCAGATGGRAGATTGCAAGGGAGAAATAAGTAGCTGGAGCAACATCTTCAGCCCAGACAACCAGACAAGAGTAGATAAACAATCCCTAAGCTAGCATGAGCACTAGAAGTTGCAGTATTAGTACGGGGTTCTACATGAGTTTATACACTCGGCTTTGCAACACAGAGTTGCAAATCCAGCTCAGGTATCTTTGCATGGCATCTCATTATCACATGTAGACATATGCATGTACTTCTCAAATGGTGGCATGTGGCCGTTCCTCACTGAATCTTTTTTTTTTTTTTTTTTTTTTTGGGGGAGGGGGGCACAGTCTGTTCCTAGGGCAGAGTCAGGTGGAAGAAAAGGGGCATTTTCTCTTGGATGTTTTGAGAGTGCTAAACACAAGGTAGAAAGAGATGCTGCTTAAGTTTCACTTAAGCTTTGTCCTGAGAGTTTAAACAGGACTCAGTGAACAAGGCAAGTGTGAGGCCTTACAGAGTTTTAATTGATTTGAGAAGAAAAAAAGAAAAAGTTAATTAGGAGCTTTTTAGAGGAGAAAAGATAGTTATACTATATTGCCTTATTAGCTAATACATGGAAAGTTCACAGGATCTCTGTTGTAGTAAATTGCATCTTTTTAGAAAGGCATAATTCTAATACAAGATCTTACTTGACTGTTCCTCAGCAGTAATACTCTTCAATTCTAGAAAAGCAATTATTCCTATTTTTGTATTCCTTATAACCTGTGTGTTCTATTATGGAACAAGCATTTTGAATTCTCAAAAAGCAAGACCTTTTTTTTTTAAAAAATGCATTTTTAAAATATATATTTAGTAAAATTAATTTCAAAGTATGATAATGATTTGGGGAAAGGAAAAGGAGGAGAGTGTTGAGTTTTTTTAGTAAAATGTCTCATTGCTGCCTACCTGCCTTTGGGGTAGTGTTTCAGAAACAGTTTAATCCCATGGGTCAAAAGTCCTGTTCATCTTGATTTCCTCCAGAATGTAGCTGGTAATACTCTGCAAGTACTTGTTTGGGCATCTAATTTCTGCTTATTTTGGTAGGAATCAGATATCTATATACTTTTAGGAATTTAAGCCAGTTTTAATTTTACCTCTACGTACCCAGCAGTTTCATCTGCCTGCCTGACTTTTTCCAGTACTTCCAAGAGATGGTACAATATATGTACCTATTACAGCTTTTTTCTGAAGGCATCCTTATACAATAAATTACACCTAACCATGTCTCTCTGCCCTCCTATATTATCTATAGACCATCAGTGCCCTCTGCTGAATGGAGTGGGTTGCGGTTGCAATCTGGAAAAGATGCATTTTTTTCGCATTCAACACAGCAATGAGTATTTCATGAGCTGCTGTCAATAAAATTCAGTTGTGTTTTCTGTAGTAGTGCTGGTGGTTAAGTTTCTCAAGCAGTGATTGTATGTCAAAGTGTTTGCATAAATCCAACRAAATATGTCTTGAACTTTTAAAAATACACTAGAGTGAAGTTTTGAATTGGCATGGCTTGGAATTTTCATCAAGCTACTATTTTCCTTGCTTTGTCATTCTCATGTCCTCATTTGTAATACTTTGCAGTTGCAAACCTGTTTGCTTTGTGTTGTATGTTGACTTCCATGTGATGCGTAAACTCTGTGTATTTACTTATCGTCTTTTCTTTATAGGTATGATGGTGATCAAATCTCTGGTGATAAGGAAAAGTTTGCAAGGTAGGCGTGTTCTGCAGAGATCTTCTACTGAGAGAAAAGAGGGGGATGGTCGTATCCAAAAAATCCCAGTATGTGTACCTTAGCTTAGAGAGCTGGTTATTTTGTTTCTAGGTGGGAAGATGATCAAAGTACTACTGACACAGAAAGGATGGCCAGGTAGGAAAAAGGAAAATCAAATATGAATTGCCCCCATTTTTATTTTATCTAATGCTGWTCTGACTGATGAAAAGTCAGCAGGATTAGCTGATCCAGTGCTGTTTGAAAGTGGTTTCGGTCTGTCCACTAACTCTGGACCTGAGTCGATTTGGATCAGCTCCCAGTCTCACAAAATTTAATGTTCTTCCAAAACTTTCATTAAAAAAAGAAGTTAGAAATGACAAAGTTAGGATATCATTCTGCGTGCATGTTTACGAATGCCAGGGTTCCTATRACAGACATAGAAGAGGAGCCGTTCCTTCTATTTCTTTACAGAGTTCAAGTTTGAACTAGTTTCAGAATAGTTCAAGGTTTCTGTTTGGCTGAACCTTTTCACAGCCAATTGATAAATGTAGAATTATTTTTTAGCCTTTATTATCATAAATAAAATTGGATATTCTTCTCTCTCTTCTCAGGAAGTTTTGCTATCTCTGTTTACTTTTTAGACTTGTGTTTAACGGTCAGGTGTTATCAAGATGTTTTTGTAGCAGACAGTGGAATATGTATAAATGTAAAATATTTTGTATATGTATGTTTTTTGTCTCTCTTTTTCTCTTTCACCATTTTTGTTGAATATGCTGAACTTAGAGCAAGCTTTTGTCATGTAAAAAGCGTGTTTCTTCCCTTTGTCCTTATTTATATGCATACATATGCTGATAGTATGCACATGTGCTCTGAGTGCATGTGCACTGTCACACAAGTTCTTCTGCTTGTGTTTGTATATATGATCCAAGTCTTGCAGTCCCTGTACTCTCCCACATCTGTGCAGACCCACACAAAAGCTGTTGATCAACCATTTGAGATGGAAGTGTTCACTATTAAGACGTAATGAAAAAATTTAGTAGATGGTGACTTTAGCCAAGGCACTTTATGTAATTTACTGAAACATCATTGGCTATCAYTGCAGGAAGCCATAGCTACATTTCCTGAATATGGGAACGTTATTCATGAAGTAGGCGTATGCATCAGTACAAATAATAATTGTGCGTACAGCTGTAAAAGGTGCCTCATGCAGGTAACACCTCCATGTGCAGTGGACAGGATACACTTTCTAAAGTGGGGCAAGCCAATGCATTCTCTGTTTCATAAAACAGCATGCTACATCTTGGAGCCCTCTTTACATTTTAAGAAAATGACCAGCTCCTTTGTTAAAAGCAGCTGAAAAGTGTGCTAATCCTTGCTTCTGTTTTCCTGATCACTTCATATTATTCAACCCCAAAGAACACTGCAGTTTCTTTTGTTGTTGTGTATCATACCAATCAATGCTAGTGGACTCTCCATGTGATCACCTTTTCACATCTTGTTGGATCAGCCAGCGATCCCACAAGAAAATGCTATGCACGGCTCATTGAAATCAGTGGAAGATGCTGCTTTGACATCTGAAGCATCAGGTACCTGTCCTGTACTTGTATTTAGCTGCCGCCTGACAGGTATAGTATGTGGAAAATAAATGCTAGGCACTTCAGTTTTCTAGGGTCCCTTTGGGCCATCTCTCTCAGTTGTGTATGTTGATATAACAGACTGATATCATTGATATCTGGTCTACCATAAGGGAAAACTGAAATCCCAGATTTTCAGTTATGAAGGATTTTTGGTGACTGCCAGTTTTGAGAATTCTCAAATTCGACTTACCTCAGTCATTTTTAAAGGATTAGAATTTTGGAGCTCAGCCTGAAATGGGGCAGCATCCAGCACTGTCATTGCTATTTCCCTGCTGTGTTAGATTGTTCCCTTACATAAATTATCTGATCTGTTTCTGACAAGCCAAATGTTTGCTTACTGTCTTTGTATTCATTTTATTTATTTACTGGGGATTTGTTGTGTGTTTACTGTTATACCATGTATGGTCCTAGTCCTGAAATCTGATCCTGTAGGCCTGTGGTGTCTCCCTGCAGGCATGTAGTGCTGCACATAGATGCAGGACTTGCCACACAGCGTTACAGGAGTAATTACTTTTTTTTTTAAAGCTGTCAGTCAGAACTGACACTTACTGCTAACTTGATCCAGCTGTTAGCAAAAAGAGAGAGCTTTCTTCCAGAAGAGACTTTTTATAAGCAGGGCCAACACCCTGAGCAAGGACTGGAAGCTGTGAGATGCATCACACCTTTTGCAAATTTGGGACTTGGGCTGGAGTTGGCAGGTGTCAGTATCTCATGTCTCTCTTCCATTTTCTGACCTAAACCAAAGGAGACTTCACTAGTTAAGAGATTAAGGCCAAAAGCAATAGCCTAGAAGCTSTTTTCACAGCTATGGGTAAATCATATTTTTCCTTCTCTTTTCTGGGTTCTTTGCCTAYAAAGTGAGGAATAATAATAATAGTGCTTACCTTTTTAAATACTTTGCTCTCCTGGGGTGAAAAATGCAATAAATAAATAAGATTGTGAAGTATTATGATTTACTACATCCAGTGGAAATTCTTGTGCTGATCACGTCTGCTTTTCTTTTGGTTTGGTGTTTCTTTAAATATTTAGGGAGAATCATAGTGAAATTGAAAGACGCAGGAGAAATAAGATGACACAGTACATCACTGAGCTGTCTGATATGGTACCCACTTGCAGCGCATTGGCTCGTAAACCTGACAAGCTGACAATTCTTCGGATGGCAGTTTCACACATGAAATCAATGAGGGGTACTGGAAACAAATCTACTGATGGAGCTTATAAGCCTTCTTTTCTTACAGAACAGGTAGATTTTTCACAAATGTCTGTTTTCTCTGGTTTGTGGACCTGAATGATGTGAGCAAGTACTGAGAGGAAATAGAGTCTGTTTGAATCCTTCACTGTTTTTTATCACTTTGTATAGTAACTGGTGTGAACTAAATCTCCAGGATATGAATACAGACAGTATTTTGGTGACTATTTGGGTTTGTCATGTGACAAATTCTTCTCTCTGAAGCAACAAACTGGGTACTTTTGTCCTGATCACAGCAAAAGGTTCTATCATTGAAATCTGTCCATCTGAAAAGAAGTCGCATACTGTCTCTTGTTGTGAAGAGGGATAATCACCCCTGGAAAACAATTCTTCCCATGCCAACATAGATTCTCTAAAATAGCCAAAATGAATCTGTAAAGACTCTCATCTTCCTTCTGAATTTAGAGGAAGAATAAAAAACATGTTTGTTCTCAGTGCCTAAGTTCTAGACAGCTGAACTGAGGTAACATGAATTGTGTTTGCACTGGCTGAGATGCTTCTCTCTCAACATTTTTGATAGAAGGAGAAGGATGCACCCAGTGCTTGAAGGAAGACTGAGTTCAGCTGAGCACACTGGAAATTCCTACTGTCTTCATTGTTTTTGAAGTCCTATGGGTGTAATGTGCATTTTTGTGGCTGGAACAATTTAAGTACTTACACATGTAAGTTATGGCTAGAGGTAGTGCTTCTTTCTAACAGACAAACAGCAGTTGCTGCTGACCTCTGTTCACATCTCCCCTTATTCTGGCTTTCCTAGAGTGTGCTTCTGGAGGGATGGTGTCATTCAACTAGTTTTCTGTAGGGCATGCTAGTTACTTTTAATTGCATCTTGCTTTTTGAACCTTACAGAATGGAAGWGTTTTTTTTAATCCTCACATTTGTCAGTAATACAATTAAAACAGGTCTCATTATCCTYTGTATAGTACAGCTAGCTGTGCGCTGAGTGTTTCTTAAGTGTTTCACAATATATATGTCTTCTCTACAATGAAGAAATAGAAGTCAATAGAAGCAGACAGTCTATTTGAAGTGTTCCTCAAGATCACTTATGCATTTCTCTTGGGTCTTAGTAATATTTACCCGTTTAGTATCCTTACCTTATCAGCTAGTATCTGCTGCTTTCACACCAACATATTGTGCTCTCTGTCCTGCAGCAGAGCTTGGATTGTTGAAAACTCCTTGTCTAAGTTTCAGCTGTAGTAACTTGCTGATGTACTGTAGCAAGTCCTGGTAGTCAATGGAGTCACCAAGCTAAGGATATTGCAAATTTGTTTTTTGAGAACTGAGGTCAAAGTTGTCTTCCTTGGATATGAGAGAGCACTAAGATTCTCAAGCTCTGTTAACCATAGGTAGCATTTTTGTGATACATGCAAGCAGGTGTTTGCATATGCAGTTCAAGGTGTTGGATATATAAATCTAGTGTCTGAAAGAGAGGCACAGAGGCTTTTTGRTTTTAAACGCCTACTATCCCCCTTCCAGCCCGAGATGGAATTGAGTCTCTGGGTGTTGTTTCTTAGGAGGGGAGGGTCACTATCTCAGAACAGAAGTGYCCATGATGCTGATTAGGGGACCATATAACAGCAACATACTTGGCGGAGAGAACAACTAGTAAAGAAATGCTAAAGACATTTCCAAACTCTGTTTCTGAAGCTTCATATTCAGAGGTTGGAAAAGGACAGCAAGAAATGATAGAACTTTCTTGTTTAGTGGCTTGGGTCCTGTAATGGGAGAGGAGGCTGCAGATTCCTGTCCTCATTCCCATCACAGTCTCTCTCTCTCTCTCTTTCTCTTTCTCTCTCTCTCTCTCTCTCTCTCTCTCTCTCTCTCTCTCTCTCTCTCTCTCTTTTTTTTTTTTTTTTTTTTTTTTTTTTACCCAGTGAGTGTTTAATCTACATCAGAGCTAGTCCAAAGCTGGGGGTTAAGAGAAAGGCCAGTTGATTTCTTTCCAATTAAATTATCCAGAAGGTTTAATTAAGGGATAGGTTTGCCATGTGATTTATGGCTCTTCATTTCCTTTGTTTGTACCATTAGATTACTTCTATTTTCTAACATATTAGATACCTATCATACAGTATACCATGAGTTTAAATTACTTAATTTTCCTAAAGTGCCTTGAGCTCACCAGGTAAAAGATAATAAAGAAACACAAAGTGGTATGTGTTATTGGGACTGGCAATTTATGTATYGCTGAAAGATTGGCTGTGTATTTGCATCAGTACTACATGGAGAGTGTGCATTGTGATCAGCTACTAAAATCACAAGAAAATGCTACTGTGTGGGGGTGGCAGATGTGTCAGTTGATTCCCTTTTCTTGCTGGCATTCTAATCAAATCCTTTCTTTGGAAGGAACTGAAACATCTTATCCTGGAGGCTGCAGATGGTTTCCTGTTTGTAGTTGCAGCTGAAACCGGAAGAGTAATCTATGTATCAGATTCTGTGACTCCTGTGCTGAACCAGCCACAGTCTGAATGGTTTGGCAGCACTCTGTATGAGCAGGTTCATCCAGATGATGTGGAGAAGCTGCGGGAGCAACTATGCACATCTGAAAACTCTATGACAGGTCAGATATTTGATATATGGTTCTTCGTATTATTGACCTCTCCTGAGTTCATCTGACATTCAAAATGTCTGTTTTAAAAATCTCATAAAAATAAAGTTTAGCAAGATTTTAGACCATCTTTTTCTTGCAGGCAGTGCAATAATATAGGTCCCATTTTRCAAAACTGCATTCTGTCAGCTACTACTACAACTACTTAAGCTGGTATGTAGACCACCCTAGTGTAGCTCTATCTTCAGACTTCTGGCTTGGGGAGGTTTGGAATCTAGATTATTTTCAGGCTTGGTCTAGAAAAATCCATTGTTTTCTTTTCATCCTCAGTGAACTTGCGACTTCTTTACAAATATGTGTTTCTTTATGACAGTGTTTGTTTTGAAGGCAAAAATAATATTTTAGGCTTTTCCATTTTTATAAAGTTCCTTGCAGTTTGTTAATGGAAATCCTGGGGGAAAAAAATTAAATATTCGGCAGCTGAAAACCTGATGTGGATTTTAAACAGGAAGTTTGCTCCTGAGCAATGGTGCAAGTTATTTGCAATTGTTTTATGTTTCATCTGAAACATAAAACTAAAACACRTTTATATCTTCATATTACAACTGTGGCTTTTACAGTTATCCAAGCTCAAGACTGCCACGGGAAACCAATCTGTTTTTAATAGAATATGTGTATGTTAGAGCTATGAGAATTAGCTAAATTTTGTTTTAACTCAAACTTGGAGAAAATTCAACTTCTCTTTTTATTTTTCCACAGTGTGTTTATATATAAAGATTTTTTTAAAAAGGAGGGGAAATATATAAAAACAAATCCTCTACCATGCAAAAGTCACGTAATTTCTCTTGCTTTAATAACTCAGAATTTTGACCTGGTTTGTTGGAAGTTTTATTGTGTTTCATAACTCAAAGGAGAATAGTGCAGTTCTGAGTGAACCTGCATGCTGTTTACAGCTTCCATATCAAAACAGTGCCAWATTCATGGTTTCCTGTGGTTAGGATGTGATGTGGTTTGGCAGAGCTTTGCTTTGTTCAAATTGGACACTCAAAGCAAAAATCTGTGGTGAAAATTCAGATGAATCAACACCAAGTGAACAGTTAGGGGAACCTGTGCAGAGCAAACAGCCGAGTTTCATACCACTTTAAAATGTATGTGCCAAACTTAATAAAAACAGTGATTGTGTTCTTTAGTATATAACATTCAAATGTATGTACCATTTTCCTCTAAGAAGCCGTTACTCCAGAGCCTCAGTGAGCTGTATTTAGTGCTCAGCAAGTAAGCTTAACCTGCTCAAACAAGAACAAGACTAGACAAATGCAGAACACTTCTAAAATCCAGCTCTTCCTGTTTTTTTTTTTTTTTTTTTTTTTTTTTTTTTTTTTTTTTTTTTTTTTTTTTTTTTTTTTTTTACACTGAATTTGTTTTTAACCAGCGGAAATAGAATTTCAGATAATCTCATTGCTAGGTCTCAATCTTCTTCCGGCCTGAACCTTTTGGAATTGCCAGACTGACACAGAAGGCTTTTAAATCTGCCATACATGGACAACTGAAAACTTTCCTGGTGTGAGGAAAGCATCAGCCAGTGCAGAGCCAGGGTTGCTTGCTTGACTGCACTCCTTATGGTGTACGGGCAGGCTGGGTATAGAAAGATGCTTCTGAAGGTCTGGAGAGCATGTGGAGCTACAACCATTTCAAACAAGTACAAAATACAAAAAGGTTCATAATCACTCCTAGCTGTAGTAGGAAATCATGCAAGTTGAGAAGTTATCACAGTTACATATACACGGCGATATTTTTGGTCAGTTGAACATCTCACTCATCCCTCATATGATCATCAAAAAAGAATAGATTTTTAAGATGTCTATTGGATTTCTCTAGCTTTTTTAGTAAAATTAATGTAAAGTAAGTAGCATCTTAATATAGTTCTACTTTTTTAGTTGTTTTGATAAGAAGATGCAACTGATGAAGTATGCTTAGTTAACATAGTAGATTTGTCAAAGTCTATGAAGCATATAAACAAATGGAAAGCTCTCTAGTTTTGGTTTTAAACTTAAAATTTTTTGATCCTGTAAGATCCTGTAAGTAGGAGCTCTCTTCTTGATATTGAACCAACAGTTCTTAAATTTACTTAAAAGCAATATGCAGTGGGACTTTAGGACCTTCACTCTTGCTTGCTCCTGGAGATACTGTTCTGTAGACAATGTGATTCTGGAGTCTGTCCAACCAGTTACATTTCCCTTTCTGTAACATAAGCCACACTCAAAGTAGCAGCGGAGTGTAGCAAGTATTATTAAAATGAAATAGTGTAGTGAATAGAAATAACGAGTGACCTAGTGACATTTAAAAACAAGTTAAGTAGGTAGATGTACTTCTTGGAGACTGCCCAAATGATCTGATAAATACAGATTTAAAGTCTCTCTTCCTTTTCAGGGTTGTGTTTCATGTAGAACAGAGGGCAATGCAGAGTTTGAAAGAGCTGCAAATTACAAGGCAGCCAGCTGTATATTTGAGGTTTATTTTTGCTTGTTTGTTTGTTTGTTTGTTTGTTTGTTTTTCCCTCTACTCAAAGTGAAGTTCACTACAGGCAGCTGGAAGGCCCTTATCTCTTGGTGACCTCTAGCTGTTGAGCACAGGGGCCACTTAGGGAGAAAGAGGGGCTTTCAGGGAAAAGTGTAATGCGATATTACAACTTTTAGATTTTTTTTCCTCCTCACCTTCTCAGGACCYACTTTCTCAACTCTGTAATCTTGAATTAGGGAAGCAATGACGTCATCTTGACAAGGGAGAAATGTCACTTGCCTTATGTCAGATCAAAGCAGTRGCCTTTAACTATATTTATGTTGCCCTGTATGAACACTGATTGTTATCACTACTTCACTGGGATTTTCCTAGCACCTCTGAGCAATCCTGCTGCACAGAGAAGCTCCTCCAGACTCTGACTTCTGATGCTGCCATTGCCACCAGGGACTGACAGAGAACAGGCTAGTAGAGAAAGCAGAACAGGCTAGTAGAGAAAGCAGGCTTCCTCTTGCATTTCTGCCCCCAGGAATAAGACTGGGCTGTGGTTGCATGAATGTTTCTTTGGCAGTCACACCAGCTTATGCAATTCTCACCTCATCTCACCCTCTCTTCCTTTGGCATTGGTTTGGTGTGGTACTACAGTGAGTCATGTGAAGGGGGCTGACCCAGCTGAAAGCTAACCTAAGCCAAAAAAAAAAAAAAAAAAAAAAACACTTGATTTTCAGTAGAGGCAGCTCCCCAGCCTACCTTGTTGTAGCGTTGCGTGAACTCTTGTGCTAGCACAAGAGAGGAGGGGGAAGTGAATAGTCAGAGATAAGGAGAGGATGGGACTTCAAGAACAGTAGAAGTGTATGCCAAATTGGATTGTTTAACTGTGTCTTAAAATACATGGTGTGTTTTGGGAATTAATTGCATGTTCTATTTTTAACTCTCTGGATATGAGGAAAAATAGTTGGTTTCTAATTTGTTTTATATCCTAGGAGATTTTATTCCCTGGATATGATACAATTGTCTACTTGTTTATTGTATGTAATTGCTAACACATTGTAACAACAGGAAAGCTGAACTATGAACTGTGAAGTATATGTAGGGCTCAAAATRCTCTAGAAAAAAAGCAGCTGAGACTTGATGATAGCAACAAATGGTGTTTTCAAGAAGACTTCATGCATCATGGGCATGATTAATCAGAATGGGGCACATATTCAGAGTAATAAATTATTTTCCTTCTTTGTTCTTGGAAATCTCCAGAAGGGAAAAACAAATCACTTTAAATATGGATGAAGATCAGATCTCACAGTAGGATCCGTTAGCAAAGACATCAGATGCACTGATGAAACTTGATGGATTTTTGGTTCCTGATTTGGGTTCAGGAGGTGGAAGTTGTGGAGTGGCTGAATAACACACAGTGGAATCCTAGTGCAAGTGAGAGCTCTGAACAGCTGCAAGCAACAAACCTCAAAGAGGGAAAGGATAGACAGAGCTAAGAAAGAATTAAATAAAAAAACAAACAAACAAACAAAAAATAACTTTTGAAGAAGGCCTTAGATACAATTACTCTCCAAAAAATGACTGAGCTAGAATTGTAATAAACTCTTCTTTAGCTAAAGCACAGCAATCCAGAACGCATTGACAGATTGATTTCTGCCGATCTAATTCTCCATAAACAGTTCGTGAAGGAGTAGAAGGAGGAATGAAAGTACCTCTGTATGTTTCCGTGACGTATCTAGTTCAAAGCTGTGAGACCAGCGTCTCCAGTGGTGTAAATGRGAAACACTGAAGTTCAAATTCAGCTCTGAGCTCCAGGCAGCATGGCTCATAGTAACCCAGCTACAGTGTCTTCCTTCAGCCTTGCTCTCTATGGCTGAGACGAGTCAGGGAGCAGCATATGGGATCCCGTTGGTGGCACTGAGCCTATCACGACCCTCGTGATCAGGAGTCCTTGCAAACTGTTTTAATGGAATAGTTAAGGGAGGGGCTGAAACTCTGAACCTGTGACTGCAAGAAAATGATGAAAACCAGAACACTTTATTTAAATATAACTAAGTCTAAACATAACTAGTTTGCTAGCTGAAAAAGATGAATTGAGGTTACTTCTGGACAAAACTTGTATGCCAAGTTTAATCTTGGCACAGTATTTTATTGCCAKATTTTATAAGTAGAAAGAAGTAGAACTTTATGATGGAAATGGTGACTGACCACAGCAAGAGTTGAGCTGATAGGTACATTTCTAGAAGAAATAGCCATTGTATGACAATTTACTGTGGTTCATGAGCATCATGGAAATGTCACTTCATGCAAGTGRGGATTTAGGTTGTAGAACCTGTCTCACAGAACATTCAAATATTATATTGTCCTGTGATGATGGTTGCAGTATCTGCTTTCACATGCAGTTTCCTGTCCAACTGCAAAGCGCTCTGTTGCCAGGCAGAATTTGTACACACAACTACAAAATCCAGATGCTACAGATAGAGTCAGATTGTCTGTAAAAATGAGAAAAATAGTGTTAAACTCAAAAGAGAGCTATGCCAGGGACCAGTGATGAAGCAAAGAGGAGCTTTCCACAGCACTGAACAGATGGGGAATGCTCAAGAAATAGTAAATAACCATGTGAGAGGGAATGTTAATAATTTTTCTTTCTGAAAATCATAGCAGAGTTTTTCTGTGCTGTAAGTTGTCTTACACCTCTACGTCARCCTTCCAACTGTGACTTCTGCATGATCTTTCTTTTTAAAAAAATGATTTCCTTTTATATGCACAACCAGTCTGTGAATGTGATTTTTATTCATAATTACTATTAACTGACTTGAACTAATGATTCAGGAGAGACTTCAACTGATATAAAGGAAGGGTTGGATGAAATTCTTGTTTGGCTACATATGCAAAATTGTCTCTAGAGATCATTCAGAGACTAACTTGAGTCTGCCCAAAAATTCAGCTCTGATAAATTATACCTTAGATGTTGTCATCATCAGTAACAGTAAAAACTCATGATTAATGAAAAAGTAATGCATTATGAAGACATTTCATTAATGGGAAGTTTTCTGGAATATATTGGTGCATTAGAGAGCTTCTTCAAATCCAGTGCCAACTGAAAATTGGGTCAACTTCACTGACACTAATAAAAAAAAATGCTATAAGTATTGGTATATAATTATATACCAATGAGTATAATCTGTCAGATGCCTTTTCCTTCTGTCTTTTGTGGAAATTAAGATACTTGCCAAAGGTGGATGCTTTCCTAACCAGAGCTGTTAAGACACCYTAAGAAAGGAAAGTTCCCTTTTGTTCAGATAAACATGTTCTTGATGTGAGACAGTCAGCAGACCTGTGAGCTGTAGTAAAGCTCCTTTGGGTTTTTGTTCTCCAGCCTTTGGTATTAAAGAATGCATTTATCAGAGGTCTGTGTGTCCGAARGGTATTGCATGTGTGGAGGACTGCTTCAAGTGACTGCATTTTCTTTCTTTCTTTCGTGTTGTTTTCTCTGTGAATTCTTTAAGTATGTGAACCCTAACAAACCGTCTACTTCTGAAATGTGCCCAGCTCGACAGTTTAGAAAGTCAGAGTACAGAGACGTAAAACCAGATCTCAGTATTTTGCATTTTAATGTCTTAGCACAGGCTGTCTGACCTGACCTAGTATCACTGTTACCCTCTTGCCAGGTAGGGAAGGAGTTGTAATTTGTTGTTGTTGTTTATACAYGTGCCTTTATTGTGGGATAAAACAGTGGTTCAGCAGTAGCTGTTTTCACTGAGTGGCTGTGAAACATAACAACCTGTAGGGGGGGAAGAAGCAGACTTCTAGTAAATAACATGGATTATAGCAGGCAGGTGGGTGATGAGGAGAGGAAATTTCCACATACATCATGTGAGATGTCCTGAGATCTTTTATGTCTCTGTAGGGTTTCTGCACTTTGGCCCTTAAAATGTAATGTGATTTTTATTCTGTTTTTTCCTCCCTCCACACACAAACCACTTCATTCCTCTGAAGGGTGGAAGCCTTAATCTGCTGTGCCAGGATTATTGCACCTGCAATGGAAAGGGACAGAGAGATTTTTGAAAACAGAAGTGCTCGCACTGAGTTTGTCTCGTCTTGATCAGGACATGAATTCTTGCAACATACTGTTGCTGTGTTCTTTTATAGGATGTATAAAAATGCTTCATTTGAACAAAGTAGTTTAGATTTCAACCTGGTTTCGCTGTAGGAAAAGCCAATTCTGGCCAAACATCTTTTCTTATTTAAGTGTGAAATCTTGGGAGAGATTTGGCTCACTGCTGACAACTACCAAATCACCATGTGATGCCTGTTTTTCAGTGAAGTTAAGTGGTCCAGCTGGCATTGCTGAGATGGAAGAGGCTGTTTCAGGTGCAGTGGTTTCCATTTACATGAGCCTGTTGCCATGCTGTTGTTCCGAAGAAAAAAAAATCTGCCTACGGTTTTGTGGACTGTTTGTCCTTGTAGCAGGCAGGTTGCAGTGCCAGCCCGAGATAGCCTTCGAACTTGGGCAGTGTTGAGCATAGGAATTAGTGTTTTCTCAGTGTCAGTCTGTTCAACAGATGAAGTTTTTAAGTGTTGGTTGGAGAAAGAGAGTGTTTTATTTCCCCCAGCTCCATTCTGTTCTCAAGCAAATGAATTAGTACAGCAAATACTCAGGAGCAGAGAACAAGAAAGCCGTGCCTCTTTGGTATTTACAGCTTGGACATCAGTATTTGCTTAGAAGTGATGCCCAGAGCCTGGATATTTTCAGGTTCTCTTTTGACGTTATTTGATTTGGTCCACCACAGTTTGACAACTCTACCCAACAAAACAGAAAAGCCTCGTGGGTGAGTGGGCTGTCTGAGTCTGAATGTGCTGAGGTCTAGAAGGAAGACAAGGAAAGTTTTAAATATTCTGTGTATTAAATTATGTATACTGGATTAAATGTTTCCTTTACAAGTGCATTGCCCTGTTTTTCACTTGAAGTGCATGAAACAAATCCTTCCTTTGGTTGTGGCTATGTGACCAGTGGCAGGGGTCCAGTAATCTTTCAGGGGTAAAAACATAGAGGGTGGAATTTGGCTTTCTGTGTTGGTTATGTGAGAAAGAGGACTTTCAGCCTTAGGCCAAGTTTCTGATGCCATTCCTACCTTATGAGACACAGAATGTTACTACAGCAGTGAGGAAAACCTAGTCCACTCTCAAAAAATAGGTACTTTCAAATGATCATATTTTAAATGTATGGTACATTTAATCTCTTTAACTTATTCCAAGAGAATTTTGTTTTGCTTCAGTCTCCAGGGCTTTTTCTGGGGAGAAAAGAAATCCCAAATGTTGACAGAAGCCAGCTATGTATAAAACAGTTCATAAAGCAACTCCTACACAAACACAGTGATCCAGTGGTCTCCCTGCTGCCGAGGCACTCTGTTTGGGTGGGTAGTCCTGGCAGGAAAACTAATGGTAATAAATTGAGTTTATAAATGGCTTTGCTAATTGTCACGGTTGTTTAAAGAGGTTAGTATGTGTTTTTGCCAAAATAAGGAAGCAGCTGTAGCTTAGACCTACTACACCTGAACAGCATTAGGGAACATTTTTAGGGTAGCTTTTCAGGTGTGTGGATATACTTGTGCAAGTGAGTTGTGTGGTTGTTATTTCTTTTTAGTCTTCACTGTGATTTTCTCACGTGGAAACTGTAGTGTACTGAAGTCTATTATCACAGATGTTTGACTGCATCAGTTTCAGTTGCTGGGTTTCAGGGAGTTTTGGGGGTATTTTTTGTAATGTTCAATATTTATTCAGCCTGCTCTGTTTTGTTATCCTGTATTCATGCATGATGAAATACACAAAGTTCAGCAATTTTTTCTCCTTTAAAAAAAATTCCACAAATGCCTAACAAAAATATTCAAACTCTTTCGTAAACATATTTCTAATAAAGCAGTCAGAGTGTGCCTTTGAAAGCCTCATGGTGCTGAGCCTGCTTGCAACCTTCTGAAAAATCTCTTGTGCTTCACTGCTGGCAACGGGAGCTCCACAGATGCTGGTAGCATGCAGTGTTGGCCTTAACATGTGCCTTGTGGAGAAACAGCTTTCTCTTCAGCCTACTTTGAATGTTATGCTAGCTCAATTAAGCTCATACAGTGCACTAACGTATGTTGTTATATATGTGATGAGTTATAGCATCAAACAAGGGAGGCACAAGGAAGTGCCTTGGAGTGATAGTATTCCACCTCCAGTATTCACTTGTTCCAAAAAGAAAGTAATTGCCAAGAATTCCGTGCTGGTGTCTACCTTCMTTCTGTCCTTACCTCAAGCTCTCCTATTTCGTGTTACTGGCACAGTAGAGGCAGGACTTTCTTCGTTCTTTGCTCCTTCCCTAGAGGCCCACCAGCTTGCTGGGACTATGGCAGCCACTTGCTTCTACTGGTACCCTGCACAGAGTCACATGGAAGGAAATACCCCATACATAAGCACATAACCAGAGTTGTAGTATGGCCCGTTGTCAGTTTTCTGTGAGTTGTTCTGTTTTCCTTTATTCCACTTATATTTAGTCAAGTGTATTAACAGGCTGATGGCAAATTAAAAAACAAACAAGCAAAAAGCYTAAGAAGCAGGTTTTAGTTAAAAGAGGTGACCTCCAAAAAAGCTTAATGCATGAGACAGCTTCTACCTGTTTAGCTTTCAGCGAGGACCTGGAATGGGAGTACATGCACATAAACACAAGCTCAGGATTCAGCTGATGCACAATTGTCTCCAAAAATGCTGATTCCCATCCAGATGTAGTTGAGGTTATTGCATGGCTAGCTGTGAGTTTGGCWTTAATGTTTAGGCCTCAGTAAGAAGTAGCAGCACCACACTGAATTTTTCAACCTTTATTTAACATTCACTGAGGATGTGGGTGATTGGGTTCAGTTTCTTCTTTTGCCTGAGGGGACTTGAAAATGTTCTCCAACTTCCCAGGCAGGATCCTAAATACCAGCTTCTGAGATATTCTGTAAGCTGAAGGAGATGTCTGTCCTATTTTATGCTATCCTACCTCACTAAAGCAAAAAAGACTGTAACTTGTTTTTTTCTAATTGTGTATTAAGCTAGGTAGACACACACTACAGATAGAATCAAGACTAAAGTGTCTTCTCGTATTAAACTCACCAGAGGCTTTTCCTCAACAAAATATAGTTAGTCTATACATGCCTCATGTTCCTGACTTCTATATGTAATTCTCCATTCACATGAGTAGGCAAACAATTTAGTCAAGTATTAGGATTTTGAGAAGATGGTTAATAGCAAGGATAAATTAACATTTACGTTTGTTAAAAAAAAACAGTAGAAATAGCATTATTTAAAAAGAAAAGCTGGTCTGATACTTTTTTATCTTTACAGCTTTGGGTCAATTTCAGAGGGAAATGAAAAGCCCAGGTTACTGGGTACTTACTGTGGGAATTACTCCTCACTGCTACTGTTTGATTTACTAACTGCCAAAAAGCAGGGCTTAAGGGATACAGAACAATCACAGCAAGTCTCTGGTCGGCTCATACAGTGTGGTAGCATAGATGGTATAAATGTGATATAAATCCTTCTTTAAATCCGCAAAAAAAATGTGGAGTCTTGATCATCTATTTTAATTTTACTATACATTTGTGCTCTCTAGATWTGTTTTCCTGTAGAAGATACTGATTCATGCTAATTTGCAAATAAGCCTCGTGTTTATGTTACCCATGACTTGCTAACCAAGAGCATCAGCTATGAGCTATACGATATAAGTGGTTACATAGCTCAACGTGGCCTTAATCAGATTCTGAATTTCACAGTTGTACTGGGGWGTGCTGAGGCTTTGGTTAGTTAGCACACAACGATGGCCCAGTGTCTKGTGGAAATCGAGCCTGAGCGAGTGCAGCATCCAGGTGAGTGTGTCTGAACCGATTGAATTCAGCTGAAGGTGCAGCGGTCTCAGATATCGCATTCCTGCAAGTTTCATGAATTTTGTAGCTGGGTACCCACAAGAGATCTGATAAGTGACTGCACAGGGAAAGGCAGATACATTAATTTCTTGCTTTCTTTGATGCTTATCAAGTAGAGGCAAAAGCATGAGAGACAAAAACGAAAATGATGAAGAACGAAATGATTGCTTAGTCTCAAATTCATGAAATACATTGGTGCCGTTGGGCAGATATCAGAAGTGGGCAAAGCTATAATTTTAATTAGTTTTGTATTTATTGAATACAAGAAGAACATGATTGCATTTGAAATTGATCAGTTCACCAATTGCAGGTAATAATCCTTCAGCTTAATAAGTGGATTATTTCTGGCAGCCAGTTATATGACTGTGATAGCGCTCCTTAGCATTAGTTAATAGGAAGGGGAAAACAAGTATCCTTGTTTTTTCCATTYCCTGCTGGCTGAACAAACCCATCATTGAGCTGAACTAGTTGAAAAAAAAATGAAGAAGAAATTATCTTTATTCCTGTAAAAATGTCAAATATTTTCAGGACTTGGTATAGACTTTTATTGAGTTCTGGGTGCATGTACTGATTTGCAATCTTCCWCCAGTTCTGTGGCTTGATTGCATTCATGGCTTTTTGACAGAGAGTGTGTATTRGTTCAGTGTGACTACTTTATATAAATATAAAGCAAAAGTAAGGCTTTTTGATGCATTGATTTTATAACAGCTTGTTTTAAAAAAAGAAAAATGGAAATAAATGTAAAATCTATTAGAAGACTATTTTTAAGTAGGCTGCAGAGATATACTGGCTCTGAATTTTGAGGGGAAAAACGAATGCCACCATGCAGTAGAACCTTACGGTGTTGTCAGTGTAGTCATAGCTTAATGTCACCTGAGGATTTAAGGCACTGTTAGATCTGAACTTTATCACTGAACATTTGCTTTTTCCTATTTTCATATTATGTAGATTTTTGCATGTAATTCACAATTCTTTCTGAAGACTCAAGAGAATTGGAGCTTTTCTGGACCTTTTGTTCTCTCTCCCTTCTTCTTGTGTTAAAACTTACTTCTTCCCACAGCAAAGTATCTCACAAAATCATCTGCAGTTATTAYGATTTTTTATAATGGGCTGTTTCGTGGTTTGTCACTGGCTAACACAGAGCAGACCACATTACATTAAAAATTTTGGAACCAGATGATACTATTATTTACCTGTTAATAAAGCATATAAACATGAGGTTTACCCATTACTGGAATATAGTGAAGCACAAGTAATTCAGAATGCAAGGAGCTGAAGCTTTTTTGGCAGAAGTGGCTTTTTCAGTAAAGCTTCCTGCTTGTCCATTCGAGTGAAACACGTAGCTTAATTTAAAAGCTACTTACAGACTTTGTGTATTTATTATGCAACTGTGAATGGTAAAAGAATGAATTACATTATTATAGAGTTAGTTTGGATGGCGATCCTGTCATGGGAGTCTCTGTCGATGGTACTTAGGAGCAACTGTTTCTGGAGTTTTAGATCCCTTTTTAAGCTAAAGAATCTCTGCTCTCTCTTTTGAGGAACTATTTTTATCTTGAATCATTGATAGGCCTGAGTAATCTTTTCTAGTTCAGGTTTTCCTTCAAATGCATCTGCTAGGGTATCAGCTCTGTTACAGCTAACTGCCCATCATGTGGAATCATGGACTTGGTGATGTTTATTTGTTAGTGACTGAACCTAAAAGTGCCTGCAGAGATCACAATGTGTTGTGCTGCTTTGTTACATCTTACACAAACCTGTAGCACGATAAAGCTGCTGCTGCCGAAAGGTTAGAGGGRCAATGCAAGGATGAAAAAAGAGGATTCTTTCCCACATTATGGATGAGGAACTGAAAATATATGTATAATGCTGCATGTATATGAAAATATATGTATAATTTAGGTCTAGAGAGGGCTTATGCATCTGTGTGCTCTTGTCAAAGCTGTTTTATTTATTWTATTGAATTTTTCCTATGTGTAAGATRACCATTGTAGAGAGTTCAGAATGCATTTAGTCTTTAAAATATTTTTGCTTTTTTTATGTTGTAACTTAGTGTTAAGCGTGTGCTTTGAATTATTTACTACTTTATTTTGTCCAGATTTTCCAGGCCCATCAGGGGAGAAACTTGCATGTGATCTGTAACACTATCCCTTCAGATAGTCCCTTAATTTTAACTGCATAGCAAGGCTCAAAAGCCTACATAGTTTCCTTTTTAATTTAATTAAAATGATGCATATTTGCTCAGCGCTGTGGAGAATTACATGATGCAGACTGGTTAGTCAAACGTGAAGGCAGACACAACAGAGACCTTTGGCCTTATGAGCTTTTATAAGAACAATTTGTATTAAGCAAACAGCTGTGTAATGTGGGGGTTTACTTATTAAAAAACAAGGAAGGGAAGAAAGCTTTTCAGTTCCTTCCTTGAGGGGACAGACAGATTTTTAAAAATAGCTACATTTCAATTGCATTACTTTTTATAACTTTGATTGCTGTTGATTGGATCGTCTCTTCATTCTATTGTAAGAATGTCRTAAGTTGATGCTAATGCTTATACAACGCCTTTTGCAATTAGATGATGTAAACTTTGACACCACTAGGGAGGTTAAAATAGTTCCCCTGAGAAGGTAGGCCAGTTTTGGAGGGAACCAGCTTTGGTGGTTTGTGTTTGTAAGTGGAACATTATTCATCATTAAGGGGTAGGTAGTTCAGGAATTTTTCATGAGTGCTGAGAAAAAAATGAGCTATATGAGCATGTGCTGGTTATGAGTAGCATTTTGAAAGTGTGGRTATTTGACTCAAGTTAAATCTCCTTATTTCGGCTAACTCGTTGCAGGTTCGACACTCATACAAGCAGTTATCACTGGTTATAAAGAAAGATAAATCAACAGCGCAGGCTGTATACTTTCTGTTGTAAGTGTAATCTTGCATGTTTCTCCTTTATGCTGATRATGTTCTGATAAGCATATAGTTCATCGTGAGATGTTAATGGACTTTGAGAATCACTGTAGGTTATGTTACTGAGAATTATTAGCTGGAGCTACAGTATGCTGAGAACTCACATTGCTTACGTGAGACTGGGCTTTGTTCCTAACTGCACCTTCTACCTGCTGGCTAACCACAAGCAAATCAAATYGTTCCTTTATGCTTCAGTTTCTTCATTTTTAAAAGAAAGATAAAGATTCAAAGGAAATCTCTATCTTTGTTAACARGAAGTGCATGCCTGGAGCCAGCTATTGTTCACTGAAGTATTAGTGATGCTTTGTAATGTAGTGATATGTACACTAGGATATGTAAATGGTACTGCTTTCTGCTGCACCATGAAACAACCACTCGAGCAGTGGAGCCCTATGTCTGTGAGAGCTCAGGCAGTCTCGTAACACGTGTAGAGAGTGCTGAGCTTCTYGGTTGTATGTGCAGTGTAATGACAGCTGGAAAGTCCTGTGCAGTCCCTGATTTTGTTCCAAGCTCTAGAAGGCTGCCCAATTTTGCAGTTGCRCTGTATTCTCATGGGATGTTGCTATGTCACTGTCCTACTGACTTCATTCTTCTGGATGTCTGTGGTTATGCTGCTGGGCAAGTGTGCCCACACAGTGCTGGTATACACTCTAGCCACATTCCGACTTGTGTTGGAAGAGACCTAAGTACACATAATCTCCCAGTACACTGAGTTTTCTTTGTAGAATGGAAAGTAGGCAAAGCAGGAAGGAGCTACAACTTGTTCCTCTAGGCCTCTGTTAAGAGATTTCATGCGCATCTTCCTCATGTACATGCAACCAAAATCATTRAATGTTGGAAGCACCGCTGTGTTTSCGGCATTTGTGCCCCATTCGACTTTGCTAGTCATAGACCAACGCAGTCCCWCTTGGTGCTTCCGATCCTGCTGTGCTGTAGCCATGCCCCCTCCAAGGTGCCACCTCCAGTCCTGCCCAGCCCAGTTGCAGGGACAAGGAGAGACTGGAAGTGACAATTATTTCCTCTCTCCACCTTATCCTGCCCTTTTGCTGGTATCACTCTTCCTCTTTTCCGGAAAGCCTGAGGATTGAAGCTGGTGTGTRTTGACTTCATTGGAGATTCGGAGGTCCCAGGAGAAGATTGTGATAGGGCAGGAAATCCTGTACAGCAGAGGAAATGGCTGTGAATGCAGGGCTGCTCTACAGCCTTCCTGGTAGGGTGAAGTCTCCATGGGCAGGTCCCATCCTCTCTGTACAGTCAGACTGGGAAGCAAGTGTAGGTAGTGTGTGTGGAGACACTTTGTTCCCACTGGCAGCCCTGTCTCCCTCAAAGTCCTGCTGATCTGCTCCCTGAAAGATTTAGTAAGGTTATGATTTTAATCTTGGAAAAATTTGAAATAGTATCAGCCATCCCCACATGACCAGGAACAAGTTCTCCCCAYGATATCCTGAGCTTCCCATAAGCAGGTGTTGAAACTATAATTATGGTTTGTAAAGGCTGTACCAGTAAAGGATGATCTGTACTACCGGACACCTTCCAGGCAGAACACAAGGGCTCCTGCACCCAGCCTGGAGAACAGCCTCCATCACCACCAAGACCCTCAGTTATTTCCACATTTGAATTAAAAATATGTGTACACTGTKAACGGTGCAACTACAATACTTATTTTGCGTAAATCTGGAGTGTGAAAGAAAAAAGCCTCCTGCCTGTTATGAGCCCATCTGTTCTGCATCACTATGAATTCAAAGGGGTCCTGGCAGCAGTCCTGCACAGCACTGCTGCATCTGATCTGATAGAAAGTGAGTGTGTTCAGGAATGCTGTTGCCTTTGCACTGGGGTTGTTTGTGGCAGAGGGTTTTGGTGAATGAGTTAAGCATTACAAGTTAGCTAAATTTTTTTTTTTTGTAACTGCTCTTACTTTCTAGAACTCTGCATTTTTCATGACCTTTCCACATATTTTAAATGCTATCATGAATTTTTATCTTTTTTGTCATAGATTTAAAAGATTATTAACTACTCAGGGAATATAAAGCAGTGGTATTAAAATAAACAATTGATTACAGCCATTGCCTATGAGAGCCGCACTGTAACCTCTGACCTGTGTGTGAGAGGAATGCTGTAAAAACAGTGTTGGTATTTGGGTGCACGGTGTAACTGGTGCCAATTATGTGATTATATCTTTAGACAGTTTGTAATTTAAAGTTAGAGTGATGTTAAGCTCCCCTGTATTTTGAGCATCCAGGCTGTTCTTATTACTCATGTGTTAGCCTTCCCCTCAGTGCGGGGCCCAGGTGATGCATTTTTCATGACTACATTTTTCATGGGTACATTTTTATTAGGATTGTGTTGTTCTATGTGTTTACTTCACATATTTTCTATCTTTGGTGTTGAGATGCTGAAGACAGACTCCCTTTCTGGAAAGTAATTGGGTGACTAGTAGGACATTTCTGTGCTATGGCTGTTTCCCTTAATCGCACCAATCCTACGGTAGATATCCGCAGTAGGTATCCTGTCATTCGTAGGGGGCTGTTGGGGACTTGGATTTCGGGACAAGGACTGTGTACTCCAATGTGTATATGTGCATGGTAGGTAATATCTGTCCTTTTATGAGCTTTAAATTCATGTAAATAATAAAACCCAGGRTGCTAAGAGTGGAGCTGTGGGACTGTGATTTTGTTTTTATGTATATATGGYTTAATTTATATACCATGAGCCATTTCTTGTTTTTATAAACTTGAGTTCCARGAAGGAGAACCCTCAAATACTGTGTTTGCATTTCAGTTTGGATTTTTAACATACTCTTAGATCATCTGGAAAAATTTTTGGTTTTGGATCCATGGGGAGAGTGTATATTTATTAAACTTAAGAGAGCTTAAAGCACTTGCTGAGCTGCATTAAATGTGAGATAGCCTTCCTTAACAATTGTAAGGGTCTAAATCTGTTTTAAATGTTTTTTTTTCTTTTTATTGTTGAATTAATACATAATAATTGCTTTGTTTTTGTAAGAGCTTATTATCTGTTAGCAAAATCAATTTAATCTACATTGATCAAAATTAGACTATTTAGTCTTCTTACTGAAGACATTTTATACATTCATGGTGATCCATTGCTTTCAGAAAGAATTCTGCCAACTGAATACCTCATTCAGTGTAAAGCTGAATGTTTGGTAATAGGCAGTGTATGTGCATAACTGATAAATGAAAAATAAGCAAAAAAAAAAAAAAGAAAAAAGAAAGAAAGAAAAAAGGGAAAGAAAGAAAGAAACAGGCGTTTCACTTAGTTTTCTGTAGCTTCATTGTTTATGCCAAAGCAGTGGCTAACAGCTGGTATCAGTTGGCACTGCTGGGGAGTATCAGTACTTCAACTACTGATACTGTCTTCACACACACATTTTATATACTGAGGTACAATAGTAGAAAACTTTTTGATGCTACGCTCGTGATTGATGAAGATACTTTTGTGTAATGGGCTGGCACAGAGAAATTTTAATTGAGAGCGTGCATCCTAAAGATGATCTCTGCTGCTTTTCTAAAGGTTTAACATACAAATACAGAACATCACCACAGAATAAGTCCTTTGTTCACAGAACCATCGGCTTGAGGCTCAGCTTATATTTGGAACTATATCAAGAAGCATCAGTACCTTGACCATCACTTTGCATTTAATTACTTGCTCTTGTTTTTTTGCATCCCTGTCTTGCTTTTTTCCCTTTTTTTATACTGAGATAAAGATATGTTTTGGTTTTTGTAAGGATTTTTGTTGCAGTATTCCTGTGTTCTGTTTGTGTTCCCTGAGTAGCCTGTGGAGTATTTTTGATGAGCACAAAGTCATCTTTTGTTATCTTGTCCAAACCAAACTTTTAGTTTATCCTTTACTTTATTTTGCCTGGAAAGAAATATGTAGACAATCCAGTGGCTGAGAATAATTATAAAATATCTAACTTCTTCTTTGTAAGACAAGACAGTATCATGTACAGCATAAAGCTTGATGAATTGCTAGAGGTTGTAGTATCAAAGGCATGTGAGAGTCTGAGTTCAGACTTTCTCATCAAGTCCAAGATTCTGTGCAAGACAGCAGTCAATTTACTGATGAGTTAGAGGGAAATGGAAAATTTTATTTAGTACTTTACTTGACAGTATTTTGATGTGCATGAAACCAARATAAGTCTCTTGATCTTTGAAAACAGGTAGTAGACTTTTGTTGCGAAAGAAGGGTATTTCCAAGTTGCAGGCTCCAGTCCTGGATCTGGATATTGTCTGATCATTTTTAAGAGACATTTACATTTAAGGCATTTACAAAGAAGGATGCACTGAAATTTTCTCAGAATACCATGCTTATGTGGCAAGGGTATTAATTACAAACTGTAGGATTCATAAGAATTAGTAATTGAAGAAAGCARTTGTTATAGAATTGGGTTTAGCAGCATAGAGTTTTGAATCTACCAAAAATGAACTGAAAAAAAGTAACAAAGAACAGACTGTGTTTGATTATCAGGCTATAAACCTTCGCATGGAGTGCTTAAACACAGACAAGTCAATTTCCTAACATGCTGTTGTAGTTGTATAAAGATGAGTTTGAGCCAAACTCCCAGATTTCAAACCCCATGAGCTTCAGTAGGTCCAGGCTGATCCTTGGCTTAGGTTCATCTCAAACATTGAAAGTGTAGAAAAGATGAATTTGAACATTCACAGTAGCAATTGCATGTCCAAAAGGGGAAGCTACATGCATAATTTGTTCACTATTTGCACACACACAGGGGCACATTAATGCCAGTATGAAGATTTGTCCCCTTAATTATTATAAGAACGTTTTTAGAGCATCTTTGAAAATGTGCCCTGGCATAACACAAAGGGAATGTTTCTGGCATGTATCCTCAGTACTTGAATTGCTGACTACCTATTCTCATTAGTGGCAAGAGCTTTATATGGCTTCTGTAATTTTATCCAGATAATTAATCTCTTGCACAGCCTCCTCACCCCCGTGGGCCATTTTCACAGTCCTTTCCTGTAACAACAGCAGACATCAGGTTCCTGGGTCGCCTGGTGGATCACTGCTTTAGAGGATGGTTGGTTTATTACAGATTTAAGTGAAACTGCCTTCTGCATTTGGACTGTAATGGGTAAATTTCAATACATTATCAATTATATCCAGACCAGAGTGATTTATGCACTGGTTTTAATAAGCATTCTGMTCATTTTATTTGCTCACCTGTTTGCAGCAGAATAAACTGCAGTTTCCTCTCAACTGTGCAGCTGCTACAAATGATAAGACAGCAACGTCTGTCACAGCAGGGCCATGACCGAGACATGCATCCTGTGCTTGTTGTATCTAAGGGTTGTATTTGGAGCTGGAGAGGGGAGAAGTTTAACATAAAATGAACTACATGCAATTATAACTTTGTGTGAAATCTCAGAGATCCTGCTGGTGGTGTCACTGGGTTGCATTTCCCTTTTAAAATGGTTCTGCTAAAGAAACCAGAAGAATGAAAGAAAATGTACGAGTGCATTATTCAGGTATAGGAAGTTGTCACAATGTCCTAAAATACTACTTATTCATCAGAACATAATTGCCAATATTAACATCAAAGGTATTTTGGGCGTGTTTCCTGTGGAGGAACCTAAATGTCCGTTTATCCRTGAGGAAACAGCATTAGTGTAAAAGATGCAGGAACACAGAGAGAAAAGAGTATTTTACAGTTCTGTTACAGAGCTATCATCGCAATATACTGCCTGCTTGCATTCAGCTGTGCACGTGACGTGGAGTTGAGATTTATTTCAGCCTGCATGGCTGTGATACAGGATCCACTTGCGGGCATCAAATGGGCAGCTGCAGTGAACTGTTGCTCGATGATATTAGAGCAGCTGATGATTTCTGTGACTAATTTGGCATTCACAACACCTAGGTCAGAAGTAGATCTTAGGAGTCCTACGTGCAACTTGCTTAGGGCTCCCAGTCGGTAGCTTCCCAGGAAGAACCAGAGAAGCGGCAGTGGCCGGGGCCCTGCCTGTGCTGCCTGGTGGGCGCGTGCCAGGCCGCCCGGCACGTGGCACGCGCCTCAATCCAGGACAGCAGACGACGATTTCGCAAGGTGGAACAGTACGGGCCAATCCRTTCTCCAGTCGGGCGTCGAGTGGTTCGTAGTCCAGGGAAAAGTTAACACTGTGATTTTTGTCTTGGTACCAGATAACACTGTATTACTGCTGCAGTTGTAGATTTTCACRGCAATAAGACGTCATGACAAACGTTGTGATACAACTCCAGCTTGTTACGACTTGCCTGTTTTGTGTCTGTGCCTGCATTTCAGTAAAACTATCTGGTAAAAACTAGGTGCTGTAAATCTCGGTCAAGAAATGAAGTGGATTTTTTACTTATTCTTTTGTTTTTTCTGATTTTGTTTTTTGAGAAATACATATGAAAATAAATTGGGGGAATGGTAATGACACTGTATCCAGATTGCCATCATAAAGCAGCTGAACAGAAAAAGCTCTAACTGTAGTTAGTTTGTATGCAGTACTGTGSATAGACACAGGGTGTAAGGACTTCCATGAGTTACGTAGTTGCTTTTTCCACAGCTAGCATTGCTTCTGGGTCCTGCGTTGTGGCAGGTGTGCTCAGCCRCATTAGTTGAGTACCGATCTTGTAGCTGGCTTGCTTCTGGGTTTCTTTTGACAGATACTCTCTACAGTCATTTAAAAGTTTCAACAGAGTTATGAGCCCTGTTGTGCCATGTCTTAGGAGATCCCAAGGAGTACATTGGCAGGCTGGTTTGAGCTAAATTGAAAGCTCTGTCCGTCCTTAATTTATTCAGCTGCAATTCTTCCCTATAACATGATCACGAACTTCTAATAATAAACAAGTCACAAATTGCCTGTTCTGTATGAAAGGCTGCAGTATATTGTTAGAGTTTTGCAAGGTTAAAACACCCATGTGATGGACTCCTAAAACAAGCGACTGAGAGCTTTATCTATGTTCCAAACTGTGTTCTGACTCATTTCCCACCCACCGCAAGTGATTCTGTAAGTCAAGGCAAGATTTAGACCACTAATTTTGTTATCTGGTGCATCTTTTTAAGACATTGCCAAATAAAAAGCTAACTTTAAAAAATGTGACTTTTGTTGTTGGCGAGAGGGTTACAAGCTTGCCAAAGGAACATGGGTCAGCAATTTTAAGCTTAACAGTCATGTAGTTCTGAAATGTCCTTGTATTTATAGATAGTCCTTGATGATAAAAACTGAGAAATTTCTATTAGCTGTTTGAATGATGCTTTTGACTCTGCTTTTTGATCATTAGTGTCACACTAGGAATTTTCATTGGTATGAAAAAAAGTGCATAGAAAACAACTCTTTTTTTTTTGTTTGTTTATATGTATGACAATGTTATCGTGTCCAAAGAGAAAAATGCTTTTAATGGTTTGATTTGGCTTGCTTGCTCCTATGGACAGCCATTGAGTCCTGCACAGATACTTTGTTTGCACTGTCAGATACTACCTTTTTCTGTGAGTCAGCTTGCCTCTTACCTCGTGACCTTTTATTTCTCTAAAATGTATAAGTTATTTCTCTGATTTTATTTCTCTAAATATCCCCCCCCCCCACCGCCACTAGTTGAGGAGGTGGGGAAAATAGTCTGTGACTTGGAATACATGAAATAGGATACTGCCTYTGTGCAAGGCTTTCTCTCATGCAGCTGAGTGGGGTGGATTTGAACCTGGGCTGCTCCTGCATCGCAGGGCCAGTGTAACTGAGCTGGGACATATGGTATTGTGATTTCCTTCCAGCTCACACCTGAATCGTACATTAATACATGCATTATATATGCATCTACATTAATATATAGCTGAAGAATGGAATCCTTCTTCAGAGAAGTGCTCTGAATTGAAACATCTTTAGGAATTGTTCACAGGCTGGCCCAGTTTTTGACAGTCTGAATTATATTTCTGAGATATACCAACTGACACGGTCTTAACTTTATGTCAAAGAGGATAGCTTTTCTCCAGAAGTAGTTATCTTTAATAAAYCTTAAGAAGAAAATGCTACTGCCAAAGTTTTTATTTACAATTTTAWTCTTTAAAGTGTTTTGTGATGATTTTACTCCCATTCATGGATGCAGGTGAGTATTTTCAGTTAAAATAATTCTGAAATGCAGATGTTTTGGCAGTGGRTTTATTTCAGAACTTAATTTTTGGACAGAGGCTTTTGATGAAATCTATTGAGAAAGACTTTAGATATATTCTAGATTATTTCTTCCGTTTCATATAAAGAGGATGTGGTAGTTTGTATTGCTGCAAACTTGGTTATTGTTATATCACAATAGAGGCTTTGATGTCTTAGGTCTGTATAACTTCAGTTATTAAAAGATACTGTTCCCTTCCTAAGCATGTAGGTCTTGCTCATGGCTGGACTTACACGGCTGGGCGATGGGGTCTAAGAAGACTGGAGGCCTTGTGTCCCATCAGCGCTAGTGGCTGCCCTTGGATTGTATAACTGTTGTCTTGCTGCATTCCTTTTGCCCCTGTCACTTTTGCCCTGAAGCATAGTATGTCTAGGCCAATAATTCATTTCTACTCCRTGTTACTAATGTGGGAGATTTTATATTAATCTGTTGGCAATTGAGTTGTAGATGCAGAAGTCAATTCTGTCAGTTCTTTGCGAATAAGCAATAAGATTCTAGGCCTCTACCCTGATCTGAAGTTTTCTGTAGTGCTCACTGCCTTCTGTTTTCTCTCAGRAGTATGGAGAGATTAATCTGCGCTACTGCTTTGCTATCTTTTTGGTGTTTTGTTTGTTTGTTTATTTTGGACCTTCTCCCACTCTACAGTAGGAGTGTCAGTGCCCTCCATCCTGTCCTCTCTTGAGATGCCTTGACATAGTTGCTGTCATCTCTCTTCAACTCTGTGTCTTTGGGGTGAAGTTCAGAGGTCCACAGTCAGCTTATGTTGATCTGCAGGGTCCTGCTGCTGACCTTGCCTAGACTCCAGTGTTGCCATGGGGTGAATCGGATCATCTCACTGATCCAGCTGAAAATTAATCTTTAAAAAATGCTGGTGTGTCAGTTTTCAGTGTGATCAGTTCTGAAAGGGCTTCACACATGTGCTACTGTGACATATTCTTAGTCTAACTGGCAAGAAGAAAAGCTTGATCTGATGTATTCCTGACTGTTGCTGCAGCCCTGTGTATGTGAGGTGCTCTTACAGTGAGGGCATTCTGGATAGACAACGGAACGCGGGAGAAGAAAAACAGCTCTCAAGGAAATGATGCTTTATCCACAGTTCTGGTAAGAAATGGAGAAAGCAGACGAGTCAAAAAGCTATTCTTGCTTTTGATGTCTCCTCTGTCTTTAGGCATTTTGATCCTGCCTTGGAAACTGGCCTTGGACCAGCATGAATTAGAAAAGAGCAGTCAGTATTGTGACTCACTGAAATCGTTATTTAAACCAGCACATAACTGATCTGAGAAGAGCAAGATAAATCTTTTTTTTCTCTTTTTTTTTTGCTTAAATGGGCTGATGACATTTAGTTTATGAATATATTGTCATCTTAATCTAGTACATCTTTTGGTAAATGGAATTAAATGTATGTGCTACACAGTCACTCTCTTTGGCTTTTCTAGGACGAATACTGGACTTGAAGACTGGAACGGTAAAGAAGGAGGGTCAACAGTCCTCAATGAGAATGTGCATGGGATCAAGACGTTCTTTCATTTGCCGAATGAGGTATGCGTTTACTTTGTGTTCCTGTGATGTTTCCAGATCCTTCTCAGATTATAAACTTCAGACATTTTGTTGACTAATTTATCTGTTTAAAAACTAAAACTATGATGGCATACTTCCATTTAGCATTTCCAGAAAGCTTGCTTTTATAACTGGAGTATAGCTGAAACCTGTCTTTCCTTGTGATTAATCACTAAGTCAGCACCCCCTATATGTGTAGCAGTTATTTATATCAGTGTGGTGTGTTGCATGCTTTTCCCCAGAGAATTTCATGACAACTTTACTCCTGGAATGCAAACTGTTGTCTCTTTGAGCCAGATTATTCAAATCAATGCTTTGGGAAGCTTTCGTAAGTGTAATGAAAGCCCAACTCTGTATATTTTTTCAGCACACTAATAATATTGAAAGAATCTTGCAGACAAACAGGAATTCAGTTGCAAACTTGCCAGCAATGTAAGACATCAACCTAAGCCTGGTATGAATTAACCAGATGTCAGCTGGTCAATTTTAGATAAATGACTAACTGTTAAAGGTTTTATTTTGCAGTTTTCTGACTTCTCCTGTATTGCTTGGAGATTTCTTAGAGATGTGTCTGCCTCGTACTTCTGTCTAGGGCTTGTGGGTACTTGTGTTGTTACAGTGCTAACTAGATAAAAATGTCTATTGTTATTGCAATAAGTTGCTCTCTGTGTGGTTAATGGGGAAAGTACATAATTGCATCTGCATCTTTTATCCAATACTTATGCTAGGAATAGATGATGCAAAATCAGTTATGTAGCAAAACACAAACCAAAATATTTCACACATTACAACAGATGCCCATACTTCTGTTTGTGTGGTAGATGCTCTTTCAGTCACAAGAGAAGGCTGAATGTATGGCTCCYGGGTGCCTTCGTTAAGGGTTTTATATAGTTTACCGAACCTGAAAGATCAGATTTCAAAGCTGTGGTTCCTATTATGCCTAGCCATTCTTGGTCCATGCAAAGAAGACATGGGCCCTAGTCCTTGCTCTGTTTTATGGTGATATGTGCAGGAGAATGGCCATAATTTAACCAAATTATCATTGTAGAAGGGTGCAATAGGAACACTCTGTGGATCTGTTTTCAAACCAGCCCCTTCTCTTGATACTCAACAGTGTGAGAGATTATAATCTGCAGAAGTGGGAACTAAATTTGTCCATTGAAATTGTGAACCCAGTACCATATACACATCCTCTCAAGTAATGTTAAAAATGTTTTTCTCTGTTGCAGTCTATTAGTAAATAACATGGGATATTCAGACAAAGATTTCTTTAGAAAGATCAAGTCTGATATTTGCTTATCAGCAGGCATCTTTTCTCATCTAACAAGGGTCAGCAACCCACAGCCAGTGGGTTCCGGGTGCCAAAGATGGCATGGAGTTTGATTTTTGAATGTCCCTTAGCAAGGTTGATACAGGGTCAGGAGCTAGAACATGTCAAAAGATGCAGTTTTAGGGGCAGCAGCTCCTAATGAGTGGCCAGCACAGAAAAGATGTTACTGTTTGGCAGCAATTTGTCTCTTTGAAAGACACAAGTGTCTGACTCCTGTAGTGTTACTACTCTTTACTATTAATTTCAGGGAATAAGAAATAACAGCCAGCAGAGAAATACTTGGAACACTACTTACTCTTCCTCTAAGCTGCGCTTAGTGCTCATGTGACCGGGACAACTTTGAGCAAAGAAAACCAGGTTTAATGACCTGTTTACAAAGGTTTTCCAGCTTTTAAAACAACAAATCAAGTCACAGTTATTTCCTAACACTCCAGTTCTTTAAACTCCAGTGCATTGAGAGTAATTTTATACATGCCAGTAGCCCCATTGTTTTTCTAATTCTAAATCTTATTGTACTTGTTCATTTCTTCTCCTTGGCAGTGACTGGTTTGAAAAAAAAAAAAAAATCCTTGTGGGGAAAACTGATCCTCAAGTACTGTGCAAATAATGTGAACTTTCTTTTGACTACTTTTCATTGTTGTTGTTGTTCTTTTTCCACTGAGAATGAACTCTTTTTTTTACTTTGAACTATTTACTTACCTTCCAAAGGGGTCTTACAATTATGCAATTGAGCACAGTTAGAATATCGCAAAATATACAGGAAAATATAAAAGGAAAAAGTTGAAGTTACTTAACATTATAAATAGTCCATCCTTGCAAAGATTAGATTAGTGTCTAATATGTTGTAGCTGGTATATGATGAGCATAATTTCTCTGTCTAGGGAGGTTATTGGTACACTGACATTGTTTTGTGTGGAAATTTTATTTGGGGGCCCAATTTGTATTCTTCTCTAGTTTTCACTCTTGTTATGCTGTAAGACATGTCAAAATATTACAAATCTATTCTTAAAAAGGTCTTGGAATTTTCTGTTTCAAGTTGTCCTTAGGTTTGGAAGGAATTATAGCTTTTTCTATTTTTCTTTCTAAAATCATGAAAACATTTGTAGTACACACACACAAAAAAAAAACAGATTGCAGAAACGGCAAGTTCTAAGGAAAGGTATGTCTGGAAATTCCTATCAGGAATTGCTATTGCTGTGTGCTTGTATATCCTACCAAAGGTGTTAAAATGCATTTTCATCCAAGGCATTTATATTCATTTTTGAGCCCGTTGAAATATGAATTTATTTCTAGGTGTGGAAATGCTCCTCTGGATCATTTACCTCTGAACAGAATAACCACCATGAGAAAAAGATACAGGTACTATTACTTAAATTACCACTACACGTAGTTGACCTAAGCATGCTCATTTTCCCTGGGCTAATATTCAGTTGAGTAGTACTACCTGGACAAACATTTGTATTAGCATACAGCATATAAATAGCACTGGGTCACAGGAGAGAAGAACTTGCCACTAAATTCAGCTGTGGCAGTGTCACTGGATCCTGGTGCAGGCCTTGAGGAAGTCACTCAACTTCTTTGTCTTAACTATCTCCATTTGTGAAATAAAACTAATTATCTTCCTCCTAGAGGTGTTATGGAAGACGAATAAGACTTGAAGAGCACTATAATGGAGCTGACTACAGAACTTACATTGAGAGTTGGTTGTATAACTTACAAATATCTGTAAATCACTGGTAAAAGTTTAAAACCATAAAGTGCTTCTGTGGGTCAATCAGTACTGTTTGTTTGTTTGTTTGTTTCCTTATCGTTTAGGAATGGCCTTGGCCCAGTAAAAGAAGGCGARGCACAGTATGCTGTTGTCCATTGCACTGGTTATATCAAGGCTTGGCCACCAGCAGGTATGTATCTCATTCAAAGAGCGTGTGCCTTACTGTCTGCAAGATGAGAGAAAAACTAGATAAAGATTAATTTGCTGATAATGAAACAGGCTGAATTTCTGTGGGGTAACCCCATCTGTCTCATCCTTGAAAAGCTTTTGATACCAGAAATCAGTTTTTAGGCATTCATGGTCTCCTAGGCTTTCTGTATGAAACACCCTTCTCAATTTCATTGGCCCAGAGAGCTGTAGGAGTTGTCTCAAGTAACGTGAGATTACAGCAACTGAGGCCAAAGGTTTTCAATCTGATAGCCTACATAAAAACAGCCTGATTTTAAGAAGGTAAACAAAGAGCTCTTGTACCTCTAAACAAAAGCAAGTAGCAGTTTTGTATTTAAGTATTGAGTTGCAAGTGCCGATGTAGGAAAATGTTCAGTTTCAATTTAGGTGCATGTATTTTCACTGGAAGGTGGTGGTGGTAATGGGGAATGCTCAGCTTTTGTGGTAAGTTCTGTTTTGAGGCTGTTTTTCTGGGAAACAAGTCTTGGCATATTACTTTGAACTACAGAAGAAAAACATTTACCTACTGTAACTCAGTATTACAGATGGGAATATTTCCATTTGGGAAATTCATAGAACAAGGGGAGACAGTAGAGTTCATCCAGGCATCATCATGAACTGAAGTGGTTGACCTTGGCGTTTGCAGTAGTTAAATAAGTTGTTTTTTAATATGACTCTGCCTCCTGGCGTGAATCAAACCATGTCCTGTTCCTTTATGGTCGTATGCCACAAACATAAATCATATTTATTCAGACATTGGGAACGCTAAAAGTTGGCTTGTACTGAACGTATACAGTGTTGTGCAAATTTCAGCATGCAGATGTAAACTTTTTGTTRGTTTCCTGCTGAACTGCAGTTTCAAATGTTAAATAATCGTTTATTACCAGTGTTTCTCACCTCACACATAAGCACATATGTATGCGCGTATAATACAGACAAAACTGAAGCTTGTGAATGTTTCTGTAATTCATGCGGCCAAGCAGAATAAGGGTAATTTATATCAAACATGATCTGTGGTTCAGAACCACATTGCAGATAGCAAAAACATTTCTTCCTTTTGCTAATAAATTTAATACATTTCAGTGTGCTATAGAAGTCAAAATGTTTCAATTTCATTTCAATTTCAGATGAGCGAACAGAACAGTAGGTGTAAATTGCTCTGTCAAAATTAAACAAAACATTCTGTATCTTCCACAAAGAGATTAATTTTTCTACTAGTATGTTCAAATATAAGTGAATTCAGCCATGACGCACGGAGTATCTCTTCAGAAAGATGCGAGTCTAATGAGATTCTTGCAGTTTCTTGCTCAGCTGAAATGGAAAGGCTGCTGCACATGATTACGTATGTATTCTTCTAATACAGAGTTGCAAACAGATGAACTGATTATAGCRCTAGATAATATGTTAGCAGTACAGCCTCTGGTCTGTATTTTTATGGGGGAGTAGGTAACTGCAGTGAAACAGCACAGGTTGAAAAGGATCTTCTGGATCTTCAAGTGCCCTGTGGTCAGGTATCACTGTAAATGCCAATTTAAGGAGGTGAGGTGTTTTTGCCTACTCCAGCTTTTTCAAAACCTCACTTCTCTCTCATGGTTACAAACCTCTCTCTAATTTCCGGTCTTCAGTAGTTTTTGAGCAGTTTATGCTAGTGTATTATGCTAATATTTCCCTTAAGGTCAAACAGGAGTTTTCCTGCCTTGTTTCTCTGTCCCTCTCGAATGTTCTAGTTTATTTCCAGATAGAAGTCATATCCTGTCAGCCTTGACTTTGCTCGGCTGAACAAGCCTGCTTCTTCTGATCTCCCCTAGTATGATGCACTCACTGTCTTTTCTTCTCTTTATCCTTGTGTCTTTTCTCTGCACTTATACCTGTCTTAATTTAACTTTTCAAACTGTGGGTGACCGAAACTATACACTCTGTTCCAGATGAGATTGTAGTGGTATATAATGACAATGGAATTTCGTGTCTTTCCTGTTGGTATAGGATATTGCATACTTCTCTTTTGTACAGTGCATCCTACTGCATCCTAAATCACCTGCTGTGCAAACAAGGCTACCACCTTCTCAGTTGTTCTCAATGCAAATCTTCCAGTTCATAGCAAAAATCATTTTCAATTATGTGATCTTTTGCTTAGTAATATAAACTTTCATCCCATTTCTATTGCTATAGTTTATGACATTTGTTAGTCCCAAAATGCATGCTTATGTGTTTAGTAATGTTGAAGTTCATTCCATTTCTATTACTCTGCTCTTCRAGATCACATGGTGCTCCCCTTATGATATCCCAGTGCTCTTCTAGAATGTTAATGCCTCCGAACTATATCACGCTCCTAGGGGATGTCACAATTTTTGACACTCTTGTGTGGAATTTCAGTGGTTTTTTTATGTTATCGTCCAAACTGTTACTCATCAGGGTCATGCTTGGCTGCCTTTTTCAGGGTACATAGTACAGAATCAATTTTGTGAGTGTTTCTTCCCTTTCCCATTCTTCCCCACTTTATGCTGGTGTTTGTCATGTATCCCTTAATCTGGAGAGCCGAATGTGGGTGTCTAATGGCTGAACTGGTCCCTAATACATTTTAATAAGTCAGTGGCAACATCACTGTGTTTGTTCTTATTTCTGATGGTAATTCAATGATAATGTGCAAAGCAAATGAAATAACCATGGGAATAATTGAATTTACTGAAGCTCTTCTACTCTATAATAAAATTACTTTTGTTCCAATCAGATAGAGAGTAGCAAACCCTTGGGCTTTGCATAGTCTCTGGGTCTTTGGGAATAAATGAGTTTATGCCAGGTCACGTATGTTTTAAAAATCAGCCAGGGAAAGGATCATTGTCATCTATTTTTCAGTTACCAAGTGGACACTCTAATATGTACTCCATATTCTTTTCTTTCAGAGCACTCAGCGTGGCACTTGAGTTATGCAGCTAATGTACAACACTTAAGAGAGTAATACATACTTTCATAAAAAAAGTAACAAATATTTAGCAAATGCACTCAATCCGCATTTGTTTAGCACCTTCTATTGTCTCTTTCTGGGTTACATTGTATTGTCTGTGGCCAATGTGTTACATTTTTGTTTAGTCCCACTATGAGCATAACACAATCAATGGTGATACAGAAATATAAAGACAAGAACTGCTCTGTGATCAATATTATATGATAAACCAACTGATTTGAGTATCTAATATGATACACCAAGATTTGAAGATGCTGCTGCTGCTGTCAGTAGTCTGTGCTAAATCTCTTGATTAATCTGAATATTTAAAACAGGTGAAAAATCAACTAGACCAGCTGGCGTCAGTATGGCATTGTATTTTAAGGACTAGGGTGTTTTGGTTTTGTTTCAGTGGCCTGAAGTAGAAAGAGAATTACGTCATGGCTGCAGTCTGGTGGCACTGTTTGCTCCCAGCACAATCTCTAAGGGAATTCAAGAACATTGTCAGCCTGAAATCCCTTTTGTGCATCTGGCTACCCCTTTTTACGGAGCAGCAAAGCTCACTTACTTATTTGACAAACTGTCTTTAGCCCTTTTTCATTGCAAGAGAAATGGGAGAGGAAATACAGGCAGTGTCATGCCTCRTCCTGTGCACGGAAATGAACACAGAGCATGTAGGGCTCATGGGCAGCACCTGCCTCGCTTGTATTTCCTAGCAAAGCAGTGCCAAGGAGTGCTGCAGCCTGCGTGTCCTGCTCATTGCCCTGGTGAAGGAGCCGCGTGGCTGTTCCCTTGGCTCAGTGCATTTACCTCTGGCTGAGGAAGCGACAGAGACAAGACGGATCCTCTTTGAGGAGCGGATCTATTCCAGCTGAGTTTGTTAATGATCCGTTCATTTTCCTCCACTGCGCCTGCAACAGAAGGGTAAAATTAAACTCAGTACAAAAGCCCAGCATATGATACAGGCACACTTATCCCCTTGTAAATAATATATTGACCTCATGTGGACTGTCTGCATTAGAGTAAACTTTGTGGGGGAGACAACTGAAAAAAAGATCAGATATTGCCGCTCAACTTTCCAACCAGTTACATTGTTCATCCCTCATGTGGAGGGTATGTGAGAATAAACAAGGACAGTGCAATGTTGGATTATTCTGAATGAAGTAAAAAGACCCTTTATTTGAAGCTGGCCAAGTACCAATCCTGGCCTTTGTTCTTCTGTTCTCCATGAAGCAGAACAGCTAAAAGACCTTGTGATACTTAGCCTAGAGAATGCTTCAAACTCATAACCAGTCGCAGACCTTAGAAATGCTAACCTTCTTCTGATCATTTAGTTTCAAGCTTAAGCATTTACTTTTTCTTTTCCCCCCTCAGAGAATCTTATTCTTGGAAGGAGATGAATCTTATGTGGTCCATATGATATTTTCTTAATAGTTTTCTTCATGCCRTAACAATTGATGGAAAATATTTGGTTGAGAGAGAAGCTACGATCTGTCAGGATGTTGCTAATTTTTTTCTTATAAATCAAAGCCAGGACCTACAGGAAAAAAAATAAAAAAACATTCTGAATAAAAGGCTTAAATAGATACTTACTTCAGAAACTTCAAATAAAATAATCCCAGAATAATAGTGAATTCAAATAATGTTGAAATCTTTTTTTCCTTCTTTTTTTTTTTTTTTTTAATCTTAAAAAAAGAAACATATTAGTCTTCCAAGTCAGACTTACGGTAACGTCTTAACCGCAGCATGCCAAAGCTGTTAGATTATTTTAAAGTTTTTGCCAGAATCTGGACATTTGTGCAGAGTACTCCCATTTCCAATACAAAACAAAATAGTAGTTTGAATATTCATTGCAGTGCTGTCATTTTTAAAGCTTTATTTTAAAGAAGACCCTCTTTTTTTCTTTTTTAATTGGAATTTTTTCCTGAGATTTGTTCCTTGGTATGCTGTAAACATCCACAAAACTCTTTTGGAAAACCCCTTTCCACTGTTGTGTAGGAAAAGCTTCTTCAGGAGGTAGCATCGTGCAGTTTTGCTGTATCAATAATTTTCTGAGGGAGATGGGCAGTTTCAGGGGATTGCTCGTGACCATTGTGGATTTAATTCTGCCTTGTAAACACTTATAAATCATTTATTTTTCAATGTAGTGAAGTGAGACCACAAGCCCACTGACACTTTTCTGTGTGTCATCAAAAATRCAGGGCAGAGGGATGGAGATGGAAGGCAGAAGACGAAGCTGTTGTGATGGTAGGGCCAACTGGAAGCTCGTGGAGAAAACTAAAAARTAACAATAATAATTTCCTTATGTCCACCCAAATGCATGCCGTTGCCCTGTGGGATACTGTTTGCTGGCATCCAGGGACGCTAGGAAATTAAATACAACCTTTAACTGCACAGAGTTTTATTTGTCATGTTCAATTGCAGGCTTAGCTTTGCAGTTTGTTGATATTAACCTGAAGAAGCGTAGCACTATGTTTGTTGTCCAAGAGGAGCATATATTTGGTATTGAGAAATAAAGCCTCTCGCAGGGTTACATGTGAAGAATGCGAGTAACTCTAGTGTTTGTTTTGCTTATGCTTTCTCCAAGGTCAGTTTCGTGGTCTTGCTCCTGGATGAACTTTTTTTTGGAAATACTGATATCTTGATGAACTTACAGGGCTATATTACGTTCTGTCGAGCTGGACAAACCAGCGTTAGGTGCAGCGCAYGTATCTTTATTTACCTGTCCTTACTGGAGTACGTTCAATAGGAAGTATACTAAAGCAAAGTAAATCTCTTCTACAACTGCATCGGCATATGTAAGCACGCACGCAGTTGAATCTTTGTAACTATCAGCGAGTAAAAAARGAAAAATAATTCCCATCTATGGAATACTATCAATAATAGCACCTAAATTGCAGGTGAGCTGGCAATCATTTTGGCATCTTTTTGCTCTAGGCACTTAGGGAAGGGTTAGCAATTCACTGGGTCATATATTGATTAATTCCAGGCAGATTGTTTTTTATTCATAGCGTGCCTTGTGGGATAACGCAACTAATAAATTTTCCAGTGTGTTATTCAGACTTAATGTAATCCATCTTTGAGAAGGGGGAAAAAAAAGTGTAATTTAGAACAACAGCTTCCATTGCCAACATTGAGTTCCATCAGGAATGGTGATTCTGAGCTAGGTTTAATTTTGGAGATTGTTTATGTTGCTTTGAGTTTATTTGGGCAGTAGCAAGCCTGAACCAAGTTCCTAAAAAGGAGWGTGTTGTTGAAAGCTGCAGCAAAAAGATTAAGCTAAGTGGAAGCCATCCAGCTGAATACTTGTGCTGTCCTTTGCAATATACTGTGCCACTAAGGAAATGACTGAAAAAGCTATTGAAGTGAAGGGAAAATACTTCAAAATTGTCCCTTTCAAATAGAAAATTCCTATTTAAGTAAGGGAACTTTTGGTTAACGTTAACCAACTAGAATGCCTAATTTAAAGAAAATAATTTTAGGTGCTAGAGTGCCTAAAACTATTTTCTTGAAACTATGCTTGGTCCTCTGWGTTTAAGTAGGCTAATTCTCAGAAGTACCATTCCTACTCTGTTGTTGGGTTTTTTTGATTTTTGTTTTTGTTTCTTTTGTCCACTACTGCATTTCTCTCATATCAGCATCAGTCCTCCTCTCAAAACTACAACATCATCTAATTTGTCCTACCCTCAATTCACGCTCTGTTCACAGCTTGGTGAGGTAAAACAGTGTTGGATGCCATTTAACATCCTCTGAAAGCTTCATATAATTCTCAGTTAACCATTTTCTACCTCTTTGAGATGAAAATTGCTCATGTACRCTTTGCTTAGTTCTAGAGCTCACCTCCTGCCCCCCCACACCCACATGAGCAGATAGCCACATATCTGCAAAATTTTTGCCTTATGTGGACAGTTTTCAGTAGACGATATTTGCTMCTTCTTTTCCAGTGTAATTCTCTCTGTCTGTCATCAGGAGGCAGCCAGATTTCTCTTTGCGTATTGTAGCTGTCATTAGCTGATTATTAAGWTTTGTATTGCTGTATTGACACACAGTTATTTCTTCAAGGGAAGTAAAAATACTTCTCTAAAATGCATTTCTCAACTCTAGTTGAATGTCGATGTTTCATACTCAGTGATACGCTGGTGTCTCAAAGCATGAGATTTGTTTGTGTTTGGAGTCTGTTTTGTAATTTSTAGTATGTACCAGAAAAGAGGCTGGAAAAGTGGTGTGTGAAACATCAAAACACTGCTTTGTAATTTAACTGCCCGAAGGACCTCTCTCTTATTAACTGCAGGCAGTGCAAAACAGTCCCCTGGGAAGTGTAACAGCAACTTGTGTTGATTTCAGGGATGTTTTGCGTAGTCCAAGTCGGATGAAGGCTCTTCATAAAAAGCTTTGGTCTCTAGTAACTCAGGGAAGGGCATTTATCAGAARCACAAAACTTTTTTTTGGCAGAAAAGTTCAACTGAAAAATAACATGCGTTGATTTAGCCCGTGTTATTTTTAACTTCCGTGTTTAGTGATTTCTTAAAATGTTCTCCCAAGGTCATACAGTGCTACCTTGATCTTTTCATAGAACTTCTATAAAAGCATTTCAAAGAAAGTATCCTGACTTCTGTTGAGGGATATCGCTAAGGTTTAGAAGTTATTTAGGGCCAAGTTTATATCTCTGATTAGCAAGGTTCTAGCATAGAAAACAACAGTCCTTTTCGCAGCTCYGTTACTGCATTTGACATTGAAATTCTTACTACATCTCAGTTTCCCATTTGTAAGGGACAGTAATGTTCCTCCTTTATAAAGCTCTTGAGATCTCCTGATAAAAACCTAGTTATCTGTCACCAACTGTGAATGAGGTCAGGCCCCCAAAGTTGTGAATCCATTGCAAATAAAGTTTGAAGTGATAAGTATGTTGTCCAAAGTATGGAGGTTTTTTCTTTCATACTTCTGTACATTTTACTTCATTACATAGCTTGGTGAGGACTGAGAAATGCCTGTAGAATGATATTTAGAAACCGATCATCAGAGAAGATTGAATTCTTTTGGTAAAAAATATTTTATTAAGAGACTACTTCAGTTCGTTTACCAGCATTTACAGTCATTTTTCAGAGGCATCATTCTAAAGAGTTGTATGTTGTCATCCTCTACATCGTCCAAAGATTGACTTGTACTGGGAATTATAAATTTTATGGGGGGAAAAGTTGTTTTTGTTTCATAATTGGTAGCTGCTTTGCAATTAAATTAATTAAGGCCTTAAAGTGCATATTAAATGATTCACTGCCCGTTGTGACTGAATTCCTTGAAAAGCCTTGTAAAAGAGTTTGCAAATCCCTTAAAATAAGTCAGCAGTGCTACTATTGGAGGATGAGTTTTGAAATGTCTCATAGGAAATTGCCAYCTTAAAGCTTTAGTTGGGAAACAGCCTTACTAAAGACCTCAGCCGACTGACAAGTAAACAGAGCTAATCTCCTGAATGCTCCTATTTGTGAAATACTGAAATGGAAAACAATCCCCATGTATGTTTTGAAATTATTCATTTGTTTATAACAGTTACTCCTGTTACACAACTGAAATGAACACTTAGTAAAGCATCCGCGTTTTTTCAGTCTTTCAACGTAATGACCCAGATTTAGTCCGTTATAGAAAAAAGCAAAACGGGCTGTCAAGCGTGAGCACAAAGTTAATGAATAATCTTTGTTTTTAAGGATGATTTTAATACGTTATTTGCAAAAGAAAACTGAACGTAGTGTGTATTGAYGTAACATATTAAGTGACAGCATGGTTCCATTAACTTGCTGTAGAGCAGTAGTCATGGGAATGTTACTGTTCATTGTCCAATGTAATGGAATTTGTGTATTTGCTTTGACTTCAGCAAAATTGCTATATATGCCGGTGAGTCATGTAGGACAGAATAAAACTGAGAAAGATTATCTGATCTGAACCCAGAGATAATGTCTGAATCCTAGAGAGAATGATATGGTTATTTTTTATGATTTAGAATACCTGAAATTATATAAAACCAAGCCAAGAGCATCTCTCTTYATTCTAATTTTCTAATTATAACAATTTTGTTATTGTTTTCTTTAGGAATGACTATACCAGAAGAAGATGCTGATGTGGGACAAGGTAGTAAATATTGCCTCGTGGCAATAGGCAGGCTTCAGGTAATGCAGTTGTTGCCTTATATGAGCTACTGTTGAAAGCATCATCAGTGTTGTGGTTTAGTTGTAAAGGATTTGTGCAGAGATTTGTGGGTTTTAACATGCATACAAAATAAAGGGCCTTGATGTCTGTATATAGCCAGAGACTTTTTTAAAACCTGTCAGTAAAGCAAAATGAAAATGTTATTTTGGCCTATATTTCTATTCAACCCAGCAACAGTAGCAGAAATGCTCCTGGCACATGAACATGTACACACRTGCCATTCTCTAAAGTAGTGTAGGGCTGGGATATTCTAGACAGTGAGAAGCCTGGGGTAGATGGTAGGTTAAGGTGGTTGCCAAAGACAGTGATGTGCTCCCCACTGTTTGCTCGCTTACACACTCACTGTCTTTCTCTCTCGTTAATCAGCTACTCTAGAAAACTGCTTGCAGAGGTTATTTTGAAAATAATAAAGATTAGGCAGCCAAGAGAGGATTCACAAATCGTAGCTTTATTCTCAATATGTAATGTATTGCACGTTCAAATATGATGTCAGTGGAGGGAACTGTGGGAATAAAATTTTACCTCTTTTTTTCTCATGATTATTGAGAGTGATGTATTTTCTTCCTTTTCCATTGCTAATAAGAGTTCTGAGCTGGAGCTCAAGCAGTTGAGGTGAATCTCTTATTGTGGCAGTGCACAGGCTAATTTTTATCTTCTTGGCCTGGGAATTCAGCCATTAGTGAAAATCTTCGAGCCTGCTGCAGGGTCTCTAGTTGGCCTACCCKCATTGCTGTCTGGTAGGATGGTATTAATCGTTCTTACAAGATAGAATGACTCTTTCATTGGAGCCTAAGTGCCAAACCAGTTTTGTTTGAGGTGAACAACCTGCACATTACTGAAGTTTTCTCCATTGTGGCAGAGCCACAGGAATGTTTTTTAATGTTTTTTAACTTAATCGTACTTTTATAATCAAGAATAAAATATTCCACTAATGGAAGGAAGGAAGTTACARGGATTCAGATGTTATAGCTGCCAAAAAAGATGATTTCCCAGAAAATCACATTAGCAACATGTGGAGTGTCAAAACATCTGTCACATAAGACAAGCCAGCAGGCGCTATGTGAGGGCGGGCAAGAGGAGGCTCTGGTGGTGGATTTAATCACAAAGAAGTCAAGGTGCACAAATTAAGAACTGTGCTCTATAACAGCAAGTTGAAGTCCTGCATACAAGCTATTACGTTTCAAGGCAAAGACCAAAAAGTAAGATTTTTGTTCTTTTTGCATCTGTGCTATTAAGAGAGATGATGCCAAAGGCTGTAAGTAAAAGTGTAGTCTCGTTTGTATCCCCACTAGGAAAGGAGATGAAGTGTCCTGATCGCACAGGTTTCAGGTGGATAGCTGGACGTGCTTCATTCTCTCTGATGAGCTTTCAGGAGCATTAGGTAATGATAGATAAAAATGATAGAGCTGCTAGTGAGATAATGAGCTGGTCTTCTCCAGATAGTTAGACAGTGAGACAGATAATGAGCTAGCCTTCTCCAGAGTAAGTTGGTTGGTTGGTTCTCTGGGTTGACTTGTTCTCTGGAAATCTCTCTTGGTTGACGAAAGTGGACATCAAGATGCCTAGCTGTAAGGTGCTTCCACTGTGAGGTAAACCCAACCTTACTTTTATCTCTGCTATATCCTTCCTTGCTGGAAACTTCTCGTGTTTGTTTTTCTGCTGTACTSTTAAGCCTAGGTAAGTGCCACGAGGGGACATATTTGCACTGCAGACTAAACCGAAACTACTCCTGTGYCATATATCTGTGTTGTTGTTTTATTTATGACTTCCTTCAATAGTTAGCAGCCTGCCAACAGATTTTCTTCTTTAGCTGAATAAGCCAATTCGACTTAGGATGACTATTCTGTGAACTAAGTTCTGTGAACTTGATTGATTGGTCTTAGGTAACCAGCTCTCCAGTGTGCATGGACATGAATGGCATGTCAGTCCCAACTGAGTTCTTGTCTAGGCACAACTCTGATGGAGTCATCACCTTCGTTGACCCCAGATGCATCAGTGTCATTGGCTACCAGCCTCAGGTCAGTAAACGACTGTGAATGCAGAGACTGGTTAAAACTAACGAACAAAATTCTATTTGCACATTAAGAATAAAAACAGGAAAACATGAAATATTTCTAGCTGCTTATTTGTATGTCAGGTGCTAAATGTTGTTTACGTTTCTTTGCTATTCACGCTTTTGTAAAATTTAGAGTTTTCCCCTTTGCCTTGTGGGAAATCACTTTATCCTTTTAAGTCCAATTTAAATTCTAACAGCAGGTTACTTTAAATATTACTCTGCTTCCCAGTGAAGACGTTTCTGTGATAGAAAGTTAGTAGTGCTTGGAGAGGGTCTTGTAGATCTTAACTTCTATCAATTTATTGAACAGTAGGCAAACATCATTTATAGCATCTATTTTGCTTTAGACTTACATCTRCTCCTTTTAGTAAAGGCTAATCATAGAACTGAGCAGACTAGTAAATGAACTCCTAATTATCGCAACTCTCTGATAACTACATTTTACTTTTTAATTCCAGTGATAACTTTTTCTGATCTCAACAGTTACAGTTTTCAGGCAAAAATCATTTTGTTTCTAGCTTATTTATTTTTCACATTTGTATTGATTTTTAGGTAGCTTTATAACACCTATTTTTACAAAAAGTAGTGCTGTAAAATGAGCTTTAGCAGAGGATGTTAGACTTTTCAAGACACCATTCTTCAAGTATTAAAAATTCAATTAAAATCTATTTGTAAATACATATGTCTGCGCAACAGTATAAATGCAATGTGGGCCATGATCCCTACAAACCTTGTTTTTAAGATTTATCCCTTGGTAAGTGAATAGTCCCACTGTGKGTGATAGATCAGGTGATAGAGAGGTTTGCAAGKATTACTTGCAGATATGCACATGGATTTTTACTGTGATTTGGGTTTTTTACACAGTTTTATGTTTTATTTTTCTAGGATCTTTTGGGGAAAGACATTTTAGAATTCTGCCATCCTGAAGATCAAAGCCATTTGAGAGAGAGTTTCCAACAGGTGCTGCAGCCTGCTCCCTTTCTTCCACCATTTATGTATTTCTTTGTTACTTTGTCTCTGTAATAGAGTCTGTGACCTAAATTCTCTACTGATGTAGACRACGACATGTTCCATAAACTTGATGGATTTTCAGCACTTACATCAACAGAGAATCTGGCCCTTTTCCCTATGGGGGAATTGAAATGCAGACAGATGTAACAAGAGAAAGGAAAGAACATGCGGGAAGTTACTGCTCTGGATTCATTTTTGCAATGGGCCTCTGTTACCCTAAGTATATCAAAGGAGTTTAGCATGTTGTAGAGCTTATTGTTCCAAATTGATCTGGGGCRTACAGTAGGAGTGCTTTCTCAAACGTTCTGTCTATTACTGGTCTTCTCAGTGCCTTCCATTCTGCACTAGAAACCATGATGTAACATGTGTAAGCAATTACTGAAGTTTAGATTTTCTGACAACAGCCTTTAGATAAGCAAGTTTTGTTGATGCATCTTGTGTTGGATGTTGAGATTCTCAGCTGTAAAACATGGATATGAAGTGACTTTTAAAATCATTTGTATAGCTAATTAYTTATTCAGGCATAGCATGCAAAAATAGAGCTGCAAAAAACCTCTCTGGGGGAAAATAATAAATGCTGTTCTGTGTTCATAGAATAGATGGTGAAATTAAAGTTACAGTCCCTACAGAAGTGTTTGAAATAGTGTAAAATATCACTGCTCCTGAGCTATTTCTTACCTACTAGCTTCACTGCTGAGCTAGTGACAAAGACTTTGTGACCATGCTGTTTCTATGTCAGTGTCACATCAGTGGACTGTTTTCAAACAGCAGCTGAAGACCTTTTAAATTTAAGATGTTTATTCACAGGCAGAGACAGATGAATGTTGGATGCCCCTGAAGTAGGTTATGGCACCCCATCGGTTTTCTTGCCCTACCTTCTTGCGGATGAGATGCTACAGCTAAACCTACTTGATGGTTAACTGTCACCCAGAGGGAGGTCCTGCTCCATTTTTTTCTCCTGTCCTTGACCTCCTCCCCACCCTTCTTGCTCTCCTGGCGCTAACAGAGATGGACTTGCTGGGTGAGCTAGCTAAGAGACTAATCACTTTTATATGGGGCTAGTTTTCAGATGGTTCAGGTCCCTGAACTGGTGCCTGACCAGCCCTGTCATGCGAGAAGCACAGGGAGAACACATATGCTGTTTTTCACTAATGCTTAAGTGATTGATTCCACTAATTTATCTGAGAGACAATGCCAGAGAGCTGCTGGATAATAACTTGTCAAATATCCGTCTCTAAAGTGATTGTCTTAACACAGCTGGAGGCTCAGAAGGGCTGACTACCTAACATTCAAGCTAGTGACTCAATCCTCCCTGTATTCARTGAGAGCAAGATCAGGCCATAAGAGGCTGCTGTTGTATCCCTGAAGTCAATTGCTGGGGACTTTCGTCAAACTACTGGATATTAGGCATATGCATAAATGATTTGTTGGATCAGGGACCTACATGATTTGCTCAAGGTCACATAACAAGACAGTGGAAGAAGCACAGATGAGAAGTGAAGAATTCCTGCTCCCTGGGCCAGAGTTCAATATGAAAATACTGCACTGTTTCTTTAGTAGGCAATTCCTTCTTTGTATATTTTTGTTCAGAACAGTAGCAATGTGATTGAGGCTGTTATTTTGATCATGAAATGAGACTGAAGTAAATGGTTTAGCTATGCACCAGGTGGTTTTTATTCCTAAAGAATGTAAAAAAGTAGAGGCTAAACATTAGCTTTGAATCTTTTTTGTGTTATCTTGTTTGTGTGCACTAATTTAAGAAGTTCAGAATTTTCCCACCAAAGATATCTGTACTTTATATATTATTACAGAATTAGTGTTTGTTTAATTCRTACTTTGGGAAAATAGATCATTGCAGTTTGTTTTATTATAGTTAGTTTGGCTTTAGAAATCCTTTCATTAGAAAGGTAACTGATTTCCAGTAAGTTCTTTTTCTCTCAAACCCTCTGAAAACCTGACATTTCTATTTTGCTGACAATATCAGAACCAGGTCGGTGTATAACAGTAAGAGGGAGGGAGGTTTGCAGTTTTTGGTCAATTGCCACTATCCATCCCAAAGCTTTTACTTCCTTGGGAAGATAAATTCATTCATCAGGCAGGGTGGGAAAATCAAGCCAGAACGAGATATTCTCAGGGCCAAGATCAACAAAGAGAGTTCAGTATCAAAGGTTCCAGAAAACAGCTATCTGATATCCAGTGGATGCTGTTCAGACTGGACACTTCTACACAAGCTCTGTATTCTTTTCTCTGGGTGTGGTGGTAGAAAATTGCTGATAGTAGAATGTGGCTTACTGAACTCAAACTACAAAAGCATTTATTTAGAAAAAGCCATTTACTTCAGTATTATTTTGAACTTTTCTGGGCATTACTGAAGACTGTATGTCTCCTCTTTGCATTCCTTCCATTTAATCCTGTATCCAGCTAATGAATCTGAAATGCAGCCCTTTGTGGGGGGAGGAGGAGGAGTTGGGGAATGATTGGAGCACCATTTCCAAACCCAATTACTTGTTAATAAAGACAGAGGGTAAATACTGGGTTTCTGCTAAAGTAACTACTTTTAGGGAAAACAGGCTGTAGATAGCTAATAAAAAATAAATTCCAGTGGTTAAGGATTAAGACTCCACAATGAGATGTGGCATTTATTTGCAGTAGACCTTCCCCTTGCTTCCCTGAGGCACCCCTGAGATAGCGTGGTGAAAAAGCAGTTAAAAAAAAAATGAATGCAAAAAGCCCAGGTAAGTGCCAGTTGAATGACTAAACCTTACAAGTGTTCTCCTGACCTAAACTAATATTCCTAGATAACATATGTGATGCAGTTGCAGTACCAGTGTGGAAATATTTGAGCATACTTCTTTGGTTGGCTGCTTCCTAAGTTCATCCATGCTTGTTGCATAGTGGGGATAGATCTAGACCTCAAAGTCTGAGGTAGGCCATATAWTTCCAGAGTTCATGGGGTCCAGGGCCTGGTGGTTCAGTTTGAGACAGCCCATGATTACATTGTCTTTGTTGCCATCAAAACCTTGATTTTTGCCCATAGTAGTCTAGTGATAAAATCCCTCACTTGATACCCAACTGTTGCCTTCAATGAAACTTTGGCAATCAAGGGCAAATTTTGAACTGGATGTTACCAGATATATGAATTCTGTTTGAGCTTTAAACAAATAGGCCATCCAAGTGAAGAATTCTCACTCCATTTTGATTAATACTATGAACATAGACATTAGTTTATTGGTGCTRTCTCCATTCACACGGTGGCACATCCTTTCTCTTAAGAAAGTTAGAAGCACTTTTTTTCAGCACTCTGCCATTCTGGCTTTTTTTAGATAGGCTCACAGATATTCTTTCACCTGATCTATTGTGTGGCCTGTCTATTTTTAATGCAAAGATGCTAGGTTTGCTCAATAACCTCAAGAGAGGTTGTGGAGTCTCCTTCTCTGGAGGTATTCAAGGCCCRCTGGATGCAACCCTGTYTAACATGCTCTAGGTGACTCTGCTTGAGCAGGGAGGTTGGACTAGACGATCTCCAGAGGTCCCTTCCAACCTTACTGATTCTGTGATTTTAAGGCTGCAATGACAGGTCTTYCTTCAAGCACACAGTAGCAAACCTCTGCTGAAAGCTCAGTCAAAAAACTGCCTTTGCTTGAGATGCATAAGCTCTGCCTTGCTTTGTAAAATTGCTGAAACTGTTTTTAAGTGGATRTTTTTATTTATTTATCAGCTTCAGCTTAGCTCTTTGAAATGGGGTGCTTTAACTTTGGCAGGTATTGCACACACGAATTTCAAGGCTCGTTTCAGCAAAGCACTGCGGCATGTACCTAACCATAAGCATGTGGTAGGTTCATTTATATTCARTTATGCCCTTAAGAGCTGTTTAATTTAAGCACATGCTTAATTCGCATTAGATTGAAAGCTTAGCATGCTGCTAAGCATTTTGTTGAATCTGAGACAAAGCACTTGTGACTTTTTCTCATCTACAATTATCTCTTTTTGTATCTTGTTCCCATCCAACATAATTGCTGGCTTTTGTGTGTTCTTTGTGAGTTCATACCCCGTGGTCTACTTCATCTCTGCAAGATCTTGCTGGGTTTATGCAWCAGTGAAAAAATCATCTACACATCAGAGACAGACCATGGGGCTATTTTTTTCTGCTGTTTTTTTTTTCTCATCAATTGTTGTCTAATTGATTGATCTTTCCCATTTGTACTTACATCCTTCTTCTTCTTTCATCCCTTTATTAATGATTTCCCTTCTCTGATTTTCTTTTTCCTTCTAGTTTCTCACTCAAATGTTTTTTTGAAGAAATGTAGTGAAGTTGTTCTTTATCCTTTCTCCCATCTTTGTTTACAGTATCTTGGGCAGTTTAAACACTGCTTTTGGTTTCCATATCCAAGTCTTGTGGTGTTTTGCTTCTCTCCTCCCACCCCTAGTAATTACATCATTGCTTGCAGGGGGCTGAGGGGATCTCCATAGCACATCATTGTATAAATGTATATATTGTGAATGATAAACATTTTCCACTTTGAGCTTGTTCATGACAACAATATTTGAGTTCCCTCTCTTGGTATTCCCTCAGAGCTCTGAATTGTTCTTTGGAGACTTTTATATGTTATAGGGCAGTATAATACGACTTATACTTCGTGCTACCTGTTCATTTGTTGGGAAGAATAAGGTGTAAGAGGACTTATCTGCCTTTAGACAGGAAAGATTGTTTTAAGGGAACAGGTGTGCAAGGGTGATGTTTTAAAGCATTTGATCTCATTAGAAAGAGCTGGTGAAAGACAGTTAMAAGGGGTAGATGCTCAGCAGAACTYTGGTTAGGTGTGAGACCAAGGCACTGAGCAGGGACTTCTGGAAATGGCTCTATTGAATAGTCTTCCTTAAAAATAGCTCATGGGCTATATTTATTCTTTTCTTATCCTTCAGGGACATAGGTTATAATGTCTTCCCAAATAGAGGTATRAGCAGATGCTTTTTAAGAGAGTACATTTCTTGAGTAACTGAGTTAGCGTGGTGGTGCTTGAGAAGAGAAATTGTCAGGATGCGACATCAGCTCCCCAGGGTCCGACTGCTACCTCTTAATATGATGGTAGAAGAGACATTTAGTTCAGAAGATGGGCTGATACATCATAGCTGTCCTGGCAACAGAAAGCACAGCCATCCTGAGCAGTGCTTTGAGGTCTTTCATCTTGGAGCGATTCTGTCTTTAAGCGACATTCAAGAGATGTCTCATGATTCTTCCAAATCATGATGGGAGAGTTGAAGGGGGCCCAAGCTGTCTTCCCCAGCCCTCTGATAAACCTTACTGCCCTGCAAAGAAAAGGGCTGAGTTTGAAGAAATATCTCCTTCTCAGCTACCRCCAGGAGCCCACCATCATCTTCCATTCATATTAATAAGCTGGTCTAAAAATTGTGATGACTAAGCACTTCTGTTGGGCTTTCCTGGAAGGGCTGTCACAACCTGTAAAGAGAAGTGACAAAGATAAATCCAGCAGGGACATATAAATCAGAATACCCAAGGATGCAGGCAGGCTTGTGGAATGAGCATCTCTAGCACTTGATAGGCAATGTTCACAGTGTTTCAGGAGCCACAGTAGTCATCTGAAGACAGATTTCTGCACTAGCGTAAAGACTGTCAGACTTCTAACATCTTTGGGAAAAAAAAAAGCCAGATATGTTTTCTCAAATTACACCTTAGAATCAAAGTATCATCCTCAACTTTGATTCTAAGGTGTAATTTGAGATGCCACATATGTGAATTGGATAACTTAAGTATCCAAGAAGAAAAGGAAATAGGCAACTTCATAAAACGTTTTTGTTGTAGGCTTTTGTTTCAGGTTGCTGCAGGGTTTGGTTTATGATTTTCATATAAATATTTAAAAAATGCCTCAGTTTGGTTTCTGTCAATCTCTCTTGATAAACATTCCACGCTAAAACTTTSTTAAAACTTTCCTGTTGGGATAACAGCACAACCTGTTGTTTCCTGAGTCTATATTCTTCTCACRTGCAAATTGGAAGAGGACGTTTTGTACAACAGAGCATGAAGGTTTAATTCTAAAGGAGATACTGCAAACATAGAATGAATTTTGTTCGTTCTCATTGTATCAAGACTGTCTCCACTGATTTCATATCTTTCTATAATTTAAGTCTAAAACACACCAGTTAYGTTGTTTACTATTTATTTGCACAGCAGGTAGCAATCTGCTGTTAGTAACCTATCCAAATGATTTTGCAGGTTGTGAAACTGAAAGGTCAAGTCCTGTCTGTGATGTATCGTTTTCGTACCAAAAACCGGGAATGGATGTTGATCAGAACCAGCAGCTTCACATTTCAGAATCCTTATTCCGATGAGATTGAATACATCATCTGCACCAACACTAATGTAAAGTATGTGCCTTTCTAGATGCTCACGTATATGATGTTGGAAGAACATAAACATTGCTTTTTGTTATCAGCAGTGTAAAAGCATGTTCAGATTTTTGTGGTAGCCTATTTCCAGTTGTATTTATTTTCTRTATAACAGTATAAACTATGACAGAGGTTTTCTGCATCAGAAGTACTTGCAGCTACAGCTGTTTCTGTCATTATCTTGTGGTGCTTCCAGGATCTGGTTGCACCAGAGGTAAACGTCAGTTATCTGTTATGTCATTAGACAAGCCCATAGATCTCAGTCCAGGCTGCATTAACTAGCACAGGGCTTCCAGCAGCAGAGCAACTGTCATGGTATTGGAGAAAGGTTAGCCTGGTTCCTAAACCAAAGAGAAAATTGCAGGTCTGTGTTTACAAGTATCGCATGTGTGGGCAAGACTGCTTTTTCTTGTGGACTGTGATCGTAGTGTGTCATAGTCCTGGTCATCTTCTCCTTGAGCTAAGTCGACTCTTACAGCATATAAAAGCTGGCAAAGTGAATTCCTAGGGAGCTTGAGGCGSAAGGGCTGCTAATACTCAGTTAAGATCTGGTGGACTGTCTTCAAGTCTGGGGACAGATCCAACCTCATATTAAGAGGGGATTGAAATCATCTTGTCTTTGAATAATACTTTTAAAAATCTGTCATTAAACCTGTTAGAAGGAGATTAAAACAGGTGTTTAGTTCTGCAGCTCATGGAGCTGCTTCTAAAAGAAGAGTCACTCTCGCAGTATAGTGGACTTTTGTCACTGCATAATGGAGTAGAGAAACTTTTGGTGCCTTCTGAATTCTGAGCCAGCAACTGCAGAAGCTAATTTGGATTTGATAAATAATAATAATAACATTGCTTTACGGATTTTTTTTTTTTTAATATTTCTTCCTTCCAATATAAACTTAAATCTGTTTCTAAAACAAAATCTGCTTCTGGTATGACCACTAATTTCTTTGCCAAGTTTTTAACCCAGAGGAAATTAYTGGATTTAAGATCTAAACCTGTTAGAGTGTATAACAGAAATGCTGAATGAGCAGTCTACTAGTGGAGATGCCACTTGCAAAACTAACCCCCCAGGGCTTTGGCATTTGAACCTAGAAAGCTAGTAAATGTCTCTCTTTAGGAGCAAACTAGGGAACAGTAAAGCTGTTTGGATGTGACACATACTTGGACTAGAAGGGCCTTGCTTTTAGTCACTTGAAACCCAGCGTAACACTCAGTTTGCTCATTTTTCCCTGCATACCCTAACTRTTGGGCTTAAACAACTGAATAGTTCAGTTCCTTGAAACAAGCAAGTATGTCTTGAAATCAGACAGCTGATTATCTCCCTGCCAAAAGAGATATTTCTACACATCTACTTCCCTATATWTCTTTTCATAATAATTTTGTTAATATGAAAACAGGCCTGCAAAATAAGAGACAACTGCTGAAATCTGTCCCACGCTAGTTTAATTATACTTGATTCCCAGGAGTCCGGAGATTAGAAAGTCTGACCTATAGACTCCGTTGTGTTGACTCTGGGAATGTTTTTTTCTTCCAAGACTTGACTATACCAGCTTGGCATCACAGTATTTGCTGTAATGAATAGGACTTTGCCAACTTCTGGCTCTTCTTATGTCTGTCTTAGTAGGTTTGAATAACAACCCAGAAATGTTGACCTAATATGGAAGTTGCTTGCTGCTACTTTCACAGAGGATGTTCCTTCCTTTCTGTCATGTTCAAAATGTTCTAGCCTGATGGCAAGATACAAACTGTTATATATTTGTTTTCAAATAGCAGAAAGAATGCATTATTTAAACTTTTTTCTCTCCCTCCTCACTATTCTTTTCCACTTCTCAAATGTGCAAATAGCCCTGCATTACAGTAAGCCCTATTTCTGTCTGTTCCTGGATTTTTGGGGTTCAATTTCTAAATTCACATTTCCTTTATGCCTTGGAGAGGTGTAACTGTGGTAACTGTTGATTTCTGCCTGCTCGTTCAACTCCTGCTGGGGCTGGTTATTCTGCACCAACCCCAGCATGGCGTCATCTTTACACGTTGGCAGATGTCATGGATCCAGCAAAGTGCTTCCCCTAGGGACCAGCCAAGGGTGTCTCCTGTTGAGCATTTGTATGCAATTTCGCATGGAAGCAGATATTGATTTGCCTCTGATTTTGAGAATGTATCCAACCCCATAAATTACAGGCTTGAGGTAGTTAAATTTGAGTGTGAATTTTAAAGACAAGGCATCTGATAAATCTATATTTAAGTGTGTTTTTAACTTAGAATAGTTTAAAGCCACAGTGTGCACATTTGTGTATCTSCCTTTTAAGGGTAAAGTTCTCAAATTTTGCATTGATCTGTGAAGTATGTTTTTCAAAAAGACTGTAGAGGGCACTGGTGGTTCCAGTTGAGGAGATTAATTGATTTTTGTTGTTTGTTTTGTTTTGGTGCTTTTTTTTTTCTTTAAGGATATTCCTTTGGAGCTTCAAACAGTCAACTTTCCTATTTTGCCTTTGGTGTGGAAGGATAATGAAACATTAGGTTCAAATGGTCACTTAGTTCCTTGCAAAAAAAAAAAGAAAATAAAACTTCTCTCRGTTTCTGTTGGGTGCAGTCATCCAAGAGAAACTTCCTGGAGAAATGAAGCATTTAATGTTTAGCATTTGTGCTGTGTGAGTCCTCAGTTAGACCACATCTTCCTGTTTAATTGGGGCTGTTTGAGTTCCAGAAAGAAATAATAATTGATTAGCATTTATATAAGAAACACAAAAAGCAACATTTGAATAAAATAATCCATCATGGTGATGAATGAATGATTTCTTAAAGACCTTACATACATAGAAAGTTCTTTTCCTGACCTCATTGAAACTTCTGATGTTTTTGTTTTTATAAGCCCAAGAGTCCTATGTTCCACTTCATCCATTTATGAATCCTGCAGTTGTGCTGGGTCTCAAGATTTTCGTCACTGAGTGAGCTGGCATAGGTCAATATTGGGGGCAGACTGCCAGATGAATCAGTCCATGCTCGTGGCAGAGAGACTTTCTGTTTTTGATTCTCAAGGGCCAAAATACCAGTGATCAGCTATTCTGATAGAATTCCAGTCTATGGTAGTGGAGTTACTTTCTCATGATCCCTCTGCCATCTGTGGGCAATCTGACCTCTCAAGGCCTGTGTAAGACCAACCATTTCACATTGGTGACTTTGAAACAGTAATCTATAAGAGAGAAATTTTAAGATTAACCAAAAGAGAACTTTAAAGGCCTTGTTGCAGCCATTGTGTTCACTCGTTTTTGTCCAAAATAGATACAAGTAGTATGTGTGCCAACATTAAATCAAAAAGGCTTGGTAAGGATACAGTGTTACTTCTTTCAGATCCTTTTTGATTACTTTGATGCCTGGAAAAGGAGCAAGTCGCTTTAGTGTTTAGTTGATACACTCCAATGTCAAAACGAATTTTTGCAGAATCTTCCCTTCTCTTCCAAATACATTTACTTAAATAAATTTGAAACCTCCTGCTACAGTGAGCATCCCTTGTTTAAGCCAAGGGGTTTGCCAGTTTCCTACCAACCCCCCAAGTGACCAGGCATTCCTGCAGAGCGTGCAGAATCCTGTGTCGACCCAGACAATACCTTATTTCCTGTCGCGTATAGAGCCTGGTGTCGTGTATAGAGCCTGGAAATTTTTCTTTCTTTTATTGCTTTAAGTTGCAAAATCAAAATCAAAACCAGGGATGATTTGGATTTTGTTTTGAAAGTTGGAAGGCAGTTTGAGTTTTGCCCAAACTTGATTTGTACCATTTTTTTACAAAAATGGTGTAGAAATTGCGTTATTGAAGGGGTCTGCATGTACTGTCTGGTCAGAAGGGCTGATGAGATGGCAATGTTGGAAGTGACCACAACAGCAGTGTCAAGCTCTCCCTGGCCAGCTGTGCCCTGAATTGTTGCGTGGTTCAAGCCTCATTTGGACCATTTATACAATAGCAGCAATCAAGAGCAGAAAATGCTRACCTGGTTTTACATTTCAATTGGAATCAAGTGCAGCATAGCTTACGTACAACTCAGTGAAGATGTGCTTAAGTATTTGGTTTTCATAAGGAGTAGATTTGGTAGGTTGCTGTGCAAGTTCAGTGCTGTTGACACAACGTGATATTTATATTGTACTGTAGCTTAACGAGTATTACAGATGATAGAGCAGGGTGAAGGAGCACTGAGTTAGAGAAGTGCCTACAAAACAAATAACTGACAAGTATGCTGTTTTGTTTGGCTCATTTGTATGTATATGGCTGAATCAAGAAAACATACTTTAATAGGAACAGAAGAGACCTAATGTGCTGTTTATTGACACACGCACCCAAGTCACTGGTAATAAAAGCAAATGAAACAGTGTAATTAGCTTTCACGTTAACAACAGGATTTAATGGGTGTTTATCGTCCACAGGGTGGTATTTAGGAAAACTTCCCCCTAGATTTGTTGTGATTAAATTACCTCCCATAGTTCTGTTAAAAAAGTAAGCATTTTATGCTTGCAGAACAAAGAACCTTTTTGTGTTCCAGAGGTAATTTTTAGGTATTTTTTTCTAGTGGTTAAAATAATAAGGAAAATCCATGGCTCTTTGATAACATCGAGGATTAGCTTTTCTTATGTTTTACTCACGATACAAAAGAAGGCTTGCTGAAGGTCTTTGGCTGTCTATTCTGATCCTGTGTCTGTGTTGCCGGTCACAGAGTTTTGTCCAGCTTGCCATGGAGCCGGATAACAAGTGCATGAGTAAAGCGTCTTCTAGAAAAGCACCAAGTCTTTGTTGAAAGGGACATCAAGGGACAGAAAAACCTTTGTTATCAAGGGACAGAAAAACCTAGTAACTACTTTAGTACCTTGTTCTAGTGGCTCCTCACCTTCACACCAGCTTGTGCCTAATTTGTCATTTCAATTTGTTTGGAAGTTTCTCTCAGTCACTTGCAATCTGAATCTATCTAGTTCAAAATTTTAAGAAAGATTTTGATTTAAAAAAAAACCAAACAAAACAAGAAAAAATACTTAAGCAAGTGACCAAAAATGTGTCCTGATTATCTAGAGTGTTGAAATCCACAATCTTGGTATTTTGGAACATCTCTCCTACTGTTACTGTCCATCATACCATAATATATCTTTCAGGGAAAAGGCCACRTGGTGAGTAATTCCTGTCTGTTAGCTGAATTTCTCCTTCGAAAAGAGGCCAGAAGCATACAAAAACTGTGACAGCTGTCAGAACTTATACACAGTCAGATAACTTTCTGGTCAGTCCAGCATTTTATGTATTTTTGTTGGTTACCAAGCAGAGAGCATCRTACAGATAGTCTGCTGCCTGCACACCCTCAGGCCAAAAGTCATCTTGCTAATATTGACCAAGTGACAGAAAGCAGCASTTAGTGAAAGATGCAAAACGTTTTGACAGTCTCTCCGTAGAAGCAGAAGTGTGGTGTTATCTGCAGCACTTGAGAAAAAATACATGATCACAAAATATGCCAGTTCCACTTCTGTGATGCTAAAAGCTTAAACTGAAATGCTATGCAGCTCAGGCAAAGCCAAACTGTTGTTTTGAGGGACTGTTCCTGCACTTTCAGAGTCAGAGGTGTGCCAAAAATTCAGCCTTCTCTTCTATATTATTTTACATTTATAGAGAACATTTAGGTGAGCTGCTGAGAATTGGCTTGAGTGATAGCAGTGTGTCTGATTTTTCTTTGCTTTTTTGTAAACAGGAGTCTCTACTGGTCTTCCTCATGGCCTGTAATTAGGTGAATAACAACCTCTGCTGGTGGCTTCCCTCTGCTCTGCCTTTGTGCCTGCCTTTGCCTCAGCAGAGAAACTGCTTGGGTTGTTTTGTATTGCACACCTGGCGCCGCCTTTAGACTTTGCAATGCCAAAAGGTGTCCAAGTAGGTCAAAAAAGCCAAAACCTGGCTCTTTCTAACAGAAGTAGCACYCAAAATACTGCGTGCTTGGTGGGGGGGGGAGGGATGCCCCAGGAACGCCAGCCTCTTACTTGGTCAGACCGGTGCCTGGGCACAACTTAGCCCAGTGCTGGGCTAAATGATGGTGCAGCTCTTGCACTTTGCTGTAGTAGCTCAGAGTAGAGCTTGTCTGTCTGCAGAAGATCATGTAGACATATGCTTAGGCAAACGGGGTTCCTGATAACCCAACTTGTGCATGATGCAACTCCAAACAACAAAGCATAGGTCCRTATTTTAAGGGGCAAATGCTAATCTGAATGCAGTTTTGCTTTTCATTTCAAAAGAGTTTAGTCCTTGATAAACTTTACTGTGCAGTGCCATTTTGTGTTGAAGTTGTTTTGTTACAGAGACTTCAAAATTTCCAATAGCATTACTTAATGTAACTGTATACGATTTTTTTTAGAATAATAATTTAGGAGCTTTGAGTTTGTATGTTTTTAGAATTAAATTTAATTTAGAATTAAAAAGGCAAGTGAAGAAATTGATGCAGAAAATCACTATGCTAGATATGTTACAATTGTATAAAGTATCTGTACGTTTTCATAAACAGATTCTGTAAATGTAGAAAGTTAATATGCGTAGCTTAGCACCACTTGTATGCTGTCCCTACCAGACTTTATCCATAAAAAATGGCACCTGCCAGTTATTTCTCACAGCTTCCAATGACTTTATCTGTTGGTATTTGCATAGTTGTAAAGTAACAGTGCCTGACATTAAACACAAATCAAATCTGTTTCAAGGATCCTCAGAGTTTTCAACTTCTTCATTCTGACGTACTTCTAAAGTTTATTGCCTGTTTCAGTTTCCTTTGAAGTATTTTTCTTTTTAATTTTTTCACATTTTTAATTTTTCCTAAGTTCTTACAATCGGATAAAGGCTGTTACTTCCAGTGATTCTTATCTTGTTTAAAGAACCGATTTTTTTCACATCTAAGCAACATGAAAAGGAGCCTTGTGTTTGTGTAGCATTTGTGAACACAAATTGATTCTATGTAATGTCTTGATTTTATGCAATGATGCGAGTAATTTATTTCTTGAGATTTGATGCCTTAAAAGCTTTCAAAAATTAAATAGAATCTGGACTCTGATCCTGAGGAGAGTGAGCCAAATAATGTTATTACAGAAAAGACTTAAATGTAGTGCTCTCTTTTTCTTTTCTCATTGCCTTCTAGCTTAACAGATTGCTGCATTTAGTCTGCCATGCTTCAGAGAGCTGTGATCAGTTTTTCTTGTTGATTGGCATGATTATACATTAATATTAATGAGAGTTTATATTTACTTCAGTAGGATCAGGGAAATTGCCTAATATATTCATTTTTAATGTGCAAAAGATGTTGTCGTCTTCTTAACAGCACATCCTCAAATCCTTTATGAGGATGATGTATTCCATCTTCCATTACTTACCCACCCACGTTTCTCTGCTATTACAGAAAAAAACTTTYCATGGGCCCTGTTACATTCATTTGGTGTAAGCTTTCTCAGTCAGAAATCTTTAAAAACAGATGAATCTCACAAGAAAGGACTTACTAAATTAACTGACAGACATTTCACTCTGAGTATAAAAGAGAAGACCACGGCTGATCCTTTTTATATCTTGACTGGTTTTTGTAACTGAAGTAATTTTCTCTCTTTTGCAGACAACTTCAGCAGCAGCAAGCAGAGCTTGAAGTACATCAAAGAGATGGGCTGTCATCCTATGACTTATCTCAGGTGAAATTGCTTAATAGTTCTTTATTTTTGGACTCTGATCTTTTAAAATGCGGAAGAATGTTAGATCTTGGCAGAATTATAAAAATACGTTATGTTTATCCCTGAATGCCTTTTTGTCAAATATAATGGAGGGTATTGCCTTCATCTGTTTATCTCAACAGGTGCCTGTTCCAAGTATACCAGCCAATGTCCATGAGGGTGGAAAGTCTGTTGAAAAGCCGGATGCTATTTTTTCCCAAGAGAGAGATCCCAGATTTGCTGAGATGTTTGCTGGAATAGCTGCTTGTAAGTTATTGTCTCTGCTATTTAATTTTTAGTATTATGCTAAGCATGGTTACATGATCTGGAACACAGCTTGATGAGAATGAAGAAAAGGTACTAACTATGTGGCAGGGAAATTTCCAGGTAAAGTCAGTCTTTCAAGATTGTTTATTTGAATTTGTCTTTAGTCGGTATTTACCCCAAAGAAAATGAGGAGCAAAATGCCAGGAGTGAAGGACTGCTGTGCTGTCACTGGAGTTGCTTGATTTTGGTTCTCTTTTCATTTCACAAGAGCCACTTAAGCTGTGCAGCTCATCAATAGTAAATCTGCTGGGTAGAACTTGCAGCTTCTAAATATATATTTTCTTTCTTAAACAGCAGGTGTCAGTTAATCTCAATAGACATGAATTCAGAAAACTGTTAAGAAGTCTTAAGATGGACCTGCATTTTTTTCTTAAATCACTTGCTTTTACATTGAAGTTTTCAGATGCATGTGCTACTCTGAAGCRTAACAATATCCTTGTTTCCTAGGGAGATGAGGCATCTCTAGTCATTCTGTCTGTCCATCTCTCTGCGAGTCCTGTGTTTTGTTTCCCCACAAACCTTTTTTTAACCTTTTGGCAAATATTTGTAAGAATGATAGCAGTCTCAGAAATAGTATAAATTCTTAATACATTTCATGGAAATTACTGTGAGTATAGAAGAGTCCTTGCTGAGTGTCTTCACTGAAAGATCTCAGCCCTGTTCCAAGAGGTAGCAGTAAACTTATCAGTCAGATAGATGTAGCCTCAAAGTAGCCCCAGCTTAGCTGCCTTTTGCCTGAACAGACAAGAATCATTCAGAAAACTGGCAGTTGAATGGATCATCCAAAATATATCTGTAGGAAACCAGGCTCATGGAAGAACTTGTTAATTGTTTATTGTTCTAAACCTTCCTCACTGAAAAAGAAAAGTTTTTACATTTGTTTTAAATAAATCAATGTTCAAGTCACACAGTGCATGAAGGAAACAACCCATGAGGTTTGAGTCCAGGGATGTTAGGAGATGACCTCACTGCATTGGTTTCTTATGTTTGACTTGACCTTTTCAAACGGAGAAGGCAGTGTAGCTGCAGGAGAGACTTGATATTCTGTCCTCCTGTTGCTGGGACCTTTGTTATTCCTGTTCATCGTTGTGTGTCTACTCTAACAGTGAAGTCAACAGCTGAGGCCGTAAAAGGGGTCCATTAGAAAGTAGCAGGACTCCAACCCTAAACACCAGAATATATTTTTCCAAGCAAGAACATCTTGCTTTTTGGCTGCCTTATTGGCTCGTTTTCAGGCAACTCTCAACTGTTTGTGGGGATGGGTTAGGGTTAAGGGTCTAGCAAGCTGTGAGGTTATGTTCTTGGAAATACCATTACTCTTTTCAGTCTTATCAATTTACAGGCTCTGCTTTTTTTGGGACATTCACCCTGCCTAAATTTCTCATGGGAGTGGTGATCAAGGTCTTCTCTGAATGATAAAAAGGATAGTTCTCAGTTAGAGGGGAGATAAACTGTCCAAAACCAATATTGGCAAACCTGCATGCTGCCTGCAAGACATTTGCATTCTGTTGATACCAAATCTGATTCCTGGGTATCTTTTTTTTAATTTTGTTTTTAAGGAACTGATAAATACAGGTTTGACACAGGGAGATTGATCATAATCACGTGCAGTAGCCACATGTATTTAAGCAAAGAGAGAGGGGAGAGGAAGTCTGGCTTTACCTATTCATGCAWATATGTTGAGGCACAGGATGATGCAGTTCCTAAGGACATATTTATCCTGCAGGTCGAAACACTTGTCCTACTGGGAGAAGAGTACGTGATTGACCAGTTAAGGGGCTGCAGTACAGGGAAAGGATCTAAAGAGAAAAAGGACTGAGGATCCCAGTAAAACACCAAAACAAAATAGATTATTAGTGCTGTAGCAAAGGTGACAGTAAAGAAGTAGAGCCCAGTCCTAAGTGGGAATACATCTGGGAGAGATGTGAGTAAGAGCCAGAGATGTGGCTAAGGAGCACTTAATGCAACTCAAGCAAGAGGTCTTCAAGGTGATTTGAAGTGAGCTGTGCCATTTCTCTTAGCATTGTCTTGTAGCACAAACCCCAGTAACTGCCATGGCAACTCTGACCAACTTGAGGAATTCCAGTTTGTTTAGGGCATTCTCARTTTTGCTGGTAAGTCACTCAAATATCTGAAGCACATGCAGGATTTTGACTCTCTTCAAACCCTGAGAGCTTGATATACCAGTAGATGTTGGCCCTAGAAAGGGTAAGACCTCATGCAAGAGAGAGATTATTGCAAAAACTCAAAATCACTTATCCTTCTTCTCAAAGAAATCCTTATTCTAACCCATTCTCAACTCTTTCTTCCTACTGTATCCACAGCCTTCTCCTAGCTCTTGTCTCTATTTCTTCCCCTTCTTTTTACATGGCAGTGTAGGTTCACAGCCCAGACTTGGTCTCTGTGCTGGGCAATATGTAGCCAGTGAGGAATTGCATGTCTCTATTACAGAGAAAAAGCAATGGCAGCTTGCATCAGTGGCATATATACTCCTCCTCTGAGGCTCTTCTGGAGTAATTTGAGATGACTTTTTCTTCTGGGAAGGAGAGCTTGGAGTCTTACTACAAACATAACATGATAAGAACTTACAGACAGGTAGCAGAGAAGAGCTGGTGTGTGTTGGAGGCCTTTGGAGGGCCAGACTCACCAGGTCTTAAAAGTCTCACTCAAGCAGAGTCTTGCATTACTTGTGAGTTGARTGTGCCTTGTGCCCAGAAGACCATCTTATGGAGGAGAAATTGAAAAGAGCAAAGGGGAAAATGAGGCAGGATTGAGATGGGTATGAAGTGATCAGCTGGTTGTGAGGAGTTTTGCACTTGGTGGACATAGAAAAGGAAATACAGAACACGGTGGAGGAATGATGGAGCAAAACCTTTAAATTATTATAGGGAAAAAAAGTAATAGTAGTGAGAGTTTCTCTGGGCTTTACAATAATCCAGGTTCAGAATAGTAAACTATAGGACTGAATGGCATTTTTTCACCCAGGCTCGTTTCATTCAATTAGAGATTGATCTCCAGTGGTTTTGTTGCCATGTAAGACTAGATCATAAAAATTAATGGCATCTGCATGTGTGTGTTACTTGCTCTGTTAGACCGTCTTGCATCCCAGTGGGGTGGATGCATCCTATTTCATGGCTCCTTCAAGCATTAGATTTTATAGGACACCAAAGACCGTAAGAAACCAGTGTGTTGCTTTGCTACAGATCCTGTGCATAGGCAAGTAGTGCAAACACCCTGAAAGAAAAGTGTCTGCAGCCTGCCTTCTTGCAGTCAGAGGCTGCAGGATTGTCCAGGTTTGCAGGTGGTCACCCTGATTTGCAGGCAAGCCACCAGACTGCCCAGGAGAGTCAGGTACTCTGCTCCTGCTGTCCCTGAGGGAAGGAGACTGTCAGCAAGTTAAGATACCTTACTTGTGGAGTACTTAATCCGGCTGGGTCTGGGCTCTTAGCTGCTRCCTCAGTACAAACAGGCTACAGTAACAGCAGCAGCACTGGAGTGCTTCTCCTGGTGTCAGAAATGTACCCTTCCCTGAGGCTATTCTCAAGTAGGCCACACAGGCCCACACAGACCTCCTTCAGGTCAGGCTCATTTCCTGTGGCCTTATTCCATTGCACTTGGCAGACTCTTCTGTCTTTATTCCAGGAAAGCTGCATTCCCCTCTCTAGTCTACTGCTGGGACTTGTGCACCCATCACTTCTCCTGTCGTCCAGAGATACTCTTTCTGTCCCATTCCCCTTCCTGTCTTCTGCGATCTGGAGCAGCTTCCAGTGGGGACACAAAAACAAACTGTTTCAAGGTGGCATTTAATCCTGTGGTGAAGCTTTGCTGTTGGTGTCTGGACTGAGTGGCCCAGAGGACACATACCAGTATTATTTTCCATGCAAACAATAGCATTAATAAAGTACATTTGGGGAAGGGGGTGTGAAAAAGACACAAAACAGCTGTGACTCCAGTTAACATACTGAATTGTCATATAGCCTTTTTATGTATTCCATAAGGCTTTTTCATAAACGGTTAAGAAGAGAAAAACGAACCCTGCTGTGTGTATGCATTGCAATTTCCATTAAATAATTATGCCTTCATTTTATCACCCCTAAATTTTTTCTTCTCGTGATTTGTTTTTCTTTTGTAGCAGATAAAAAAATGATGGCCTCAGCATCCACAGCAGGAAACCAGCAGCTTTATTCGCAAGGAAGCCCGTTTCAGCCAGGACATTCAGGAAAGACTTTCAGGTACTGTAGTCCTGAAAGGATGAGCTTCTGAAAGTGAGGACAGTTCCACTTTGGTTTGGTAGAAACAAAATCTAAGGCTATGGGGCTGGCTTAATGATATGAATGATTTTTTTTTCATTGTGCATGCTTAACTCCTACATGATATCTCAGCACTTGGACTAGGCTTACAAGTTGAGAAGATTTGGATCTCTGTTAAAAATAGTAAATGATAGATAGATACTTCTTGCTGTGATATAATTGGAAAAAGCTAAGAAGCAGCAACAAAGGCATGAGGGGAAGTTCCAAAGGTGATTGGGGCCAGCCCCAGAGGCCTGACTGAGGAACATTCAACCGAACTAGGTTGTTTTGCACTTATTTCCCAGTAATTTTGCAGTCTGCAAGCTGACTTGAAGGACACCATCTGTCAGTGATCCAAGCCAGCAGGGAAACCACTACTAGTGGGAACAAGGGATGCTTCATCTGTAGCCTCTGATGAGGCCTGGACACAGGCAGAAACAGTTTTCTGAGGCAAATTCAGAATACATATGAGATGGCATTCTGGTATTTTCTGAAGTATCTTTGAGTTATTTGGAGTGGATGTTGCTGCCTACCAGCTGGCAGTATACAGATTTGGCTAATCTGAAATTTAAGAATTTGTATGCACTTCCAGTGACTTTTTTGAGAATGTGGTAACAGCAGTTATATTTACCTCCGTGTCACTAACCTTAGGATTCCAGTATTAGGACAGCGATACTGAAGTTYATTCTCCTGTTTTGGATGAAGCCAAGATTTTGAAAGTGAAGGAAAARCCATTCAGAGGATAGCTTGTCAATTCCAGGAATTAGGAATCATCTTCAAACTGTAATTTTGTTTAAATCAGTATGTTCTTAAAGTTGTAATTGCTAATAATCTCAGTGGGGAGAAACAAAGTTACTGTGTTTGTGTTCTGTCCAAGTAAAAACAAGAATAACTTTGAGGGGCAATATAGCAGTAAACTAAATGTCTTCTAACTGGATATTGTACATTACTGGATGGTTGACTTGCCACCTTGGAGTTTGGCATATGTTTTATTTATTTCCTTTGTTAATTTTCCTAGTGTTTAACTGTAGCTTTTTTTTTATACTACTGTTCTATTACATCAAGCAGTAGCACATCTGCCAGCATTACTACCCTCGATAAACTGTTCTCTATCAGTGTTTTCCAGGTGGATGCGTTAGGTTACTGAACCTGGGCAGACTTTAGGCACCATTTTGCAAACTGCTGGTGTGCGGATGTGTATTCCAGGTGCAGTGCCAGCTTATTATGCAAGGAACTCACCAGCACGACTGGGAAGGTGCTGGCAGTAGGGCCAGCCCTCCCCAGCGACTCTGATGTGCCTCCAGGGTAGCCAGTTAGATGGACTTTCCAATCCAAATTTCCCTTTTTGGACACCCTATGGTAGTAGAAACAACAATAATAATACAGACTCTGCAAAGAATTTCTAAGCAGACATTCCCCTTTCAGCAGCTAGAGAAACACAGAATAGCAAATCTTTTATTCAAATGCCTGCCACGTTTTGTTTGCTGTTCTAGGAGGGATTCTGTCAGTCTCCTTAGAGGATTCAGAATTCTTGCTTCCTCTCTGCTCAACTTTGTTTACTCTTTTTYCCATTTGAGTCTCCTCTTTCTATGTAAAATGATTGTGAAAATAGATATTTGGGATTGGACTGGAGGAAGGGCAAGCTATTTTAATTGATGTACTAATGCATTTGTACAGTTTGTGTTTTTATATATGTATATATGCACATTCACAATGTGTGGTTGCATATGAATATATACTGAACAGTAGGACAGAAGACTTCTGTGAGAAGAAAATGATAAACTGAAGCAGTCCCTCATGTAATTTTCCCTTTAATGAGGAATTTCAGGGGGATTTCTCTATAATAAAACTCAGTAATTAGGGAATAGCTAACACACAGACAAACTCCTTCAGAATTATTTTTCTTTTTAATTCCAAACCTTTTAACTGTAGTTTATTTTTATTCTTATACTTTTATTATTCTTTTGCCTGGATATATGTAATTTTATGCTGTTTCTTAGCATTGGTGGTGAAAATAGGAATTAAAATCTTGTGTTTTTAATATATAACACACATTCCTTCATTTCCCTGGTAAGAAACAAATAAAGAAATATTTATGCATATCATCTTCTTGTGCATCTTAATTGGGGAATGGTATTTAATCAAATACTTAAATACTGTTGACTATAAGCACAAATTTAAAATGAAATACCAGCTTGAATACTCTCTGCACACAACTTCTTTAATGTATTAGCTACTAAGTTAATTTGGAACTAAATGTTCATGCACTGTATTAGACTGATTTTATTCTTGCAGGTTATTTTGAAGAGATTATAGAATTCTAATTCAAAATAATTTTGCTCTCAGTGTCTATTTGAATAGACATTTTAGCTTTAGTTTTCTGATGGTCTTAAGTAATTTTTACTTAAGACAAATTTAACGTATTAATGTGATGATTATCAAAATTTCAGTATTTGGAATACAGTAGCCTCTGTTTCTGCTTCTTTAGTTCATCCGTGGTACATGTGCCCGGTGTGAACGACATCCAGTCATCTTCATCAACAGGCCAGAATCTGACACAGATATCTCGCCAGTTAAATCAGAGTCAGGTTGCCTGGACAGGAAATCGTCCACCTTTTCCAGGACAGGTATTGATTAAAGGTCTTTTATTTTCATGGTCGTTTAAGGCTTGCAATGTGTACTACTTATAGAAGAAATCATACATGCCACATATAATGGCATGTGATTAAATACACTTTGTCATTTTCATTTGTGCTTGGAGAGCAATCAGTTCCCTTCTGTTCCTTGACAGGTAATGAAGCTTGAGATGGCTGCCCCGTGCATAAAGGCATTTAGTTTGTAATAGTGGCACTTGCTACACTACATAAATCTTAATAGAAGGTCTCAGTCTTGCACTTATTTTCATGTGTGCACTGAAGTGAAATAACCAGGACAGCTGTTAGGCTTTAATATTAAGCCTGCGCATTAAATCTTTCTTGKACCACGGCCTAACACCCGGCAATGTTACCCACTGTTAGCAGTGTTATCAGAAAGTGGAGCATACAAAGCCAGGCATGAGCCCACAGCTCACTGCCCTTCCATGAGCACTGCCCACTGCAGCTCAGCCTCTGCTGAGCAACACAGCRCTGTGCCAGCCCTGAAGTCTCCTCTTGTTCTGGGTAATGAGAAACACCCTGTTTTGAAGCTCTTTTAAAGACATAAAATAGTCACATTCAATCTAGCGTTAGTGCTGTTCCTAATCACTATTGGCTTTYCGTTGGTCTATAGGCTAGAATGGCACACTAATAACGGCAGGCACTAAATAATTTTCAGCAATTGAATTATTTGTATGTTAATCACATTGATGCTGCCCAGCCCTCACTGTGCCATGGTTATTCTACCACACTTCTTCAAAGAAATCCAACTGAAACATTGGCACAGTTTTCATTTTTGAAAAATATGGAAAGGATGCTAATAATGACTTTAAAAAATTACTCATCCTTCTGATTGTCCAGGTGCTGTCCCAGTCAACAGAATTTGTGTGTGAATGTAGGGAATTTGGTAATTCCTTCATGCATCCTAACTAAAATAAAGGAAAAGTTAAGCCTTGMAGAAGTGACATGTTGTGCGCTCATTGTAATTGTGGCAACCTTTGAAAGGCATGATGGCTTAGCTAGGAATAGAGCTGAAGACTTAATAGCATCTTCATCACATTATATGTCTGTTGGGATCTGTTTCCTCCCTCCTCACCCCCGCAACTCCCTTGTGYTTGTCCAAGCGAATAGCTCTGCTTGAGTACGCCGATTGCCAGTAACAGTGCACATCATTAAAAGTATCCAGAGATGTAACCATTTTCAATTTCTATTTGTGGAACTGATTAGGCAGTAAACTTCTTGGAACTGCACGATTTGTCCGTAATGGGAGAATTAGGGAATAATTTACAAGCAGATTCTATCTGTAGCATTGTGTGTTATTATAGTACATGATTTTGGGTGAGACACTTCACTTCTCTTAGTCTTCGTGTACCTGTTTCAAAGCAGTCTTGTGGTGCTTAATCATTTGTGTAACATTCCTGGAGATTCTATGACAAAGCTGTTGCATAGATGAAAGTGACAGCAAGATGTTTTCTTTAATACTCTTGAGATAACTCAGCTGCCCGTTTAAAGTAAAGTTAGACTGTTTCCTCCCTTCTCCAGGGCTGGTGRTTCACACTCCTTCCCAAGCCTTTTACAAGACAAGATAACTTTGCTCCCTGTACATCTTAAGTGGGGAGAAAAAGCAACTCATTAACTTTGGGAAATGGTCAAAGAAATTTCAAGCACTGCAGACTCTGACCATCTGAAAATTGCACCTTTTCTCTGGGAATTTGGATAACTGTGATTTTACTGTGGCACTGTGAAAACTTGGCAARCAGAGATAAATTCTTTACAGCTGTTCAGTTCGGGCTTAATTCTTATAATAGAGATGAAGAAAGGTTGTTACAAAAAGCTCTGATACTGAGTACGTGCAAGTTGATCAGTGGGAGAGTGGTAGTGTTGGTTTATAATYGGCTGTTTTCCACATGCAGCAATAAGTTGGTTTTGACAGAAGCTAAATATTGCTGAACTAGGGATAATGTGCCTGCTGTCACCTGCAGAGTTTATTTAGCCTTTGCTTTATGTTGTTGAAACTCAAGTCTGCTGTGCTGCTCCTCAACAGAAAACTCATTCTGTTATTTCACCCCTTTTTCCTCAGCAAATTCCATCTCAGTCTGGCAAGGCTCAGTCATCACCCTTTGGGATTGGAACAAGTCACACTTATCCAGCTGATCCATCATCATACAGCCCTCTTTCCAGCCCTGCCACATCTTCTCCAAGTGGGAATGCCTACTCTAGCTTAGCAAACCGAAGTGCAGGGTTTGGTAAGTTTTAAACAACATAGCACGCAAATGCACATAAAAATTAAACTCCAGTATTAACTTCATCTAAAATCATCAAACTTGTTCTGGTGGATTTGTTATTGAGAAATCCAGAGTGTAAAAGGGTTTTGCTTTTTTGTGTTGTGCACAGTGGTCTGGGATGACCTGTTTCCTCCATGCTACAGCTCTACCACATCCAGCAGACTTCAGAAAGTTGTGAYGTTTTGTGATACTGTAGTACTTCTTYTTTTTCTTTAAATGATGTCATGAAAGACTCAAAGGTTGCTTGCATCACTAGTACATGTCCTCCTAKGCTGTGACTAGAAGGTTCAGTCTCTTTCAACTTCTCAGGAGAACACTTAAATGGCAGAGGCCAATTTTTTTTACTATTTATTTTTCAAATTTCTGGCTGCATGATGATGTCCTTTTTCTGGAGATGGTTTACTGGAGCTTAGCAGGACAGGATTTTCTGTACCCACACTGAACCCCTTCTACTAATCTAACCAAAGAAGGTGACATATTTTAAAATGGTTTTCTTTTCCTGTTATATGTTAATGTAGTGACTCTCAGRCTATGAGTCAATGAATGAACCAGAAGGCCTTGGTAGGTTTGCTGCAGGCCACCTGCAGAATCATATTCAAGAGTAAAAATTTATAGATCAATCAGTGATAAACACAAATGGAGTCCATGAAAAATGTTGCTGGTTGATAGTAATCTGCAGTTCCAATAAGCTTAGGTAGTGTTGTGCTTATTTATGTAGTTTCTCCCTTGTCTGTTGAGAATAAAATTGAAGTTCTGTTGCAGATTAGCCTCACTAAGAGTGTAGACCTGTGCTGCACTGCCTGGACTAAGTATATTGAAATGGAACGCTTTCCTACAGAGCTTATTCATGACTCCATTTCCACTAGGCTTTGTACATTTGTTTATGAGACAGCCTGTATTTCGGGCCTAAACTACTTGGCAAGAACCCTTTCACCTAATGAGAAACATTTCCTGACCTACATCACTTTGGATTCTATTAATAACACAGCCTCTACAAAGACAAATGTCTTGAACCTCCGGCTGGCAATAATTGTTTAGCTGAAAAGAAGCATCATTTGCCTCACTGAGTTAATTTCAATTTGTTGTTCTGGGCGGGGGCAAGGGGGGAAGAAAAAGAAAAGAAAAGTTGCAGTTTTCTTTTAAATGGTAATCTAGATGAATTTTATTTTGACTAGCAAAATGGCTACAGGATTTCTGAGTCAACTGAATTATTTGTTGTAGTAAGGTCAGTAAGAGAAGCGATGTAATTATCTACCTCAGATGTGTTAGAAATAAGCCACTACAGCCTGTTTATTTTCGTGGAAAATATTCACTTTATCTGTTTTACTTGCTTTAGCTTGCCATCAAAAAAGATTGAGTTAAAGACATGTTCTTGTATTTTCTATAGCCATGACTATGGAGTGGTGACTGAGTTTTCCGTTCTTTCTATCATTCYCTGTGAAAACTGTCGGTTCTGGTTATCAGAGGCCTGATACAATGTAGTATGTGGAAGCATCCCTGTAGAGTCGCTATTACAGAGATCTCAACTCTTGGTGGAGGATGCTGATAATCTGGGAGAATCAGATCAACCAACCTTGTTCTCTGTAGGGAGGGAAATAGGCAAAAATAGTAGGAGTTATTAAGGGGGGCGGGGTGGGGAAGGAAGAGAGAAAATGTTTAGCAGGAAAGCAAGCTGGCCTCCTAGCAGCAAGTTTTCTAGAATGCTAACTTAGACGACATTGCAGGTAACTCAAATAGAAAGAGAACTGCCTAAGTGTTTTATACATTTGGGACCAGTCTGTACAAGTACAGGGTAAAATCACACAGAATCCAGTTAAATGTGAGTGGTGACTGAACTCATAAAAAGTATATGTGCAATAGTAAGTGCTGAAGTGATGTGCGTGGCCTCATKTTTTTTTCCAGTAGACTATTTGAAAGAAATCCCTGTCCCTGAAATGATCATTTTAAGTGTATTTGCCATAAAACCTTGCTGTTTTCATTACTTGCTCTGAGCTTTAAATGACATCATGCTTCTAAGAAACCATCAGCATATGAACAGGATAATAATTTAGCTATAAGTTGCATGTTATAAATGCGTATAAATGCAGAAAATACATTTTGCAGTTGTAGTATTGAAGGACAAGATAGCCCTGCAAACAGCACTCAGAACAAGGTAATGTCTGCATTTAAGACAGCAAGGCTGTTGGTTGTTGATATTACTGTTTTTACATCCCTTTACAAAGACTGAAAGCATGCTTCTTAGGTGAGAAGGTAATATTGCTCCCACTGCTCCAAGAAGAAGGACTGTTTAAAGAAGAAAAGGAGCATTCAGATGCTATATTCTGTTTCTTTTTTAGTCAAATGGCAAATGTTCCCTCTTAGTGATTAAAAAACAGTGGGAGAGTGTTAGAAAATTCTTTTCTATTGCCTGGCTTACAGTGCCACTGTACATTTTGCTGTTAGCAATTTGCCCGCTGTGTCTGTGCAGCCATGACAATGAGCTTTGCTCTTGGGCTGGCCTGCAGCCTACGATCAGTGCTGAAACTCCCTTCAGCTTCCAGCCTCCAGGGGCAGGCGGTCACTGAGGGTCTTTGCTCTAAAACTCATTTGCAAACAGAAGTGGTGTTAGATGAGGTTTCAAAAGCAGGCAGGCGTTTTGAAGGAGCTGCTCTCTGACRTCTGCCTTTTCCCCTCGTCCAGCCGAAGGTGGTCAGAGCAGCGGCCAGTTCCAGGGGAGACCTTCTGAAGTCTGGTCCCAGTGGCAGAGCCAGCATCATAACCAGCAAAGCGGCGACCAGCATTCGCATCCACAGCCCAGTCAAACCGAAGTGTTCCAGGTGAGAAGAGTTCATTGAGCCCAACGTCATTGTAAGAAACTCGCTGCTGATTCGAGTAACGCTGGCCCTCAATGAGCTGGGAGTTAGCATGGCCCGTCAAAGGCACCTTATGTTGTGTGCTGCCATGGGTTTGCGCTGAAAATAACTGATGTTAGCTAGACCTTAGACAGTTTGGTTTTCTGCCAAAAGGCAGCAACATTGCTTGTTTAAATTCCTGTGTTCCATTCTTTTTGCTCCCTTTACTTAAGGCTTCAGCGTTTTGTAGAGAAGCCATAAAATAGTCCTGACTATAGTGTGTGTCTTTTCTTGGTACTGACCTCTAAAATCCTAACTGAGTCCAATTAGAAATCGGTCTGACAGTTCAAGCAGGAAATACATCTGTTACTACATAGAAGATAGTAGCCAATCATTTTTTAATGCTAAACGCAGTCAGATATCATACAGTTGGCAAAGAATCCTCTTCAGCTATTTTTTAACGATAAGCATAGTTTTAAGCCTTCATTGGAGATGAAGCAGTGAACATCTTATGAAATGTTCACTGTTATGAAATGTTATTTTGGGGTAACTCTTCAGTACACAGCTACTCTTGCTAGGTATTCCTTCACAGACCAGACTCTGTGAGCTTTTGTATTTGCTTTTCACGTTTTGTTTTATTGTAAGGATAATGATCCTTCCCTGGCAACACTTGGCTTTGCAGTAAGAGCTTATTATTGTAAGGGTTGACAGGAAAAGCAAGCATAAATTCTGGTTTTCTCAGCAAGGGATGTCTTTTCCCTGTGGCTTCAATCTCTGACTGGGAAGGAAGGCTGAGTATTTTTGAAGCCTCCTGCAGGGACCTCACTTGGTTTAAGACACGTGGGAGCAATTACCATGAAATCCCCTTTCTGCTGAGAAGTTTCCTCCATTGCCTCTGCCTTTTTGAAGCACATGAGGGCTGCTTGGTCAGCTTGTTAGCCAGGGTAAATGCCCGATCTTTAGCATTTTTCAGAGGATAAAGAGCAGTAATACACTTACTTACAGGGCGCTAGTGAGAAGGTTAGACCCTCCACAAACCTGTGCTGATACCAGGAAGCTCCTTTCAGTGCACACTGAATAGTTCTCCAAAACCAGGTCCTTGAATCAAATTGAAAAAAGGGAAGGTGTAGAACTAGTAGGGCTCAGGAAATGACCTGCTTCTAGCGCTTGGTTGTATGAGATGTTGTGTGCTTCCTATATAGCACTGCCCTCAGTGAAATCAGAGGGCTGTCTTCAGCTCTCAGAAAGATTTCAGAGGCCATGAGGAAAAGGAACAGAGGAATAACAAGTGCTTTCTAGTAAGCCCACTAACCGCTTTGTGTTCCTGGAAGATATCCCGCAGGACACTTTCGCCTCATTCACCTTCAGCACAAAGACTCTAAGGTGATTTGGAACATTTTGCCCTGAAGAATAAGTGAGATGCAGAGGCAGAATTATCACGTGTCTGTTTAATGTCTTCATGTCATCAAAAGATTTCATTTCCTGTGCTGAAAAAATCACTGAGAGAGTAAAAGCAGCTTCTGCCTTTGCCCATACCCTACAGATTTGAAGTTTCTGTGTAATTATTAGTAGCATAGCTCCTCAGCTTCTGTTAAGCACTTGTCACTCCAGAGTGTCCTTAGAGTTCAAGTATCAAGTCCAGTGATTGTCCCGTATCTTAGCCTGTTGCCACAGACTACTTCCATTATATTTCGTAATTGCTTCCACCTGGGAGAAATGTATAGGTTGCTGAAATCTAGTTTATTCAGAGGAGCAATCTGAAATCTCTGTACTGCTGAAGTCCCACATCTCTTTCAGAAAAGCTCAAGCAAGACATAAGCAGTGCGTAAACCTTAACCCAGCCCCCCTGCACAGGTCTGTTTTTCACCTTATTTATCTAGCCTTTGGTCTTTTCTGGTTTTACAATGAAAAGATGAACAGGAAACAGTTTGTGTCTGGATAATGTGTTAGAAAGTGACACTTCACTTTGATTTTACTTATCACACAGGACATGCTGCCAATGCCGGGGGATCCAACGCAGGGTACTGGCAATTACAACATTGAAGATTTTGCTGATCTGGGCATGTTTCCACCATTTTCTGAGTAGCTTGTGAAGCAGAAATGAAGTTCTTCTCCAAGGCCGTTTCAATGTATTTTTGGCTCTGCTTTTTCTGTGTTGCATTTCTGTAGAAGCTACTAAAACAGAAGTCACATTTCTCATGTATCAGATAGTGATGTAGGGCTTACTCTCTCCTCCTTGGGTTGCGTGAGTGCCAACAGAGGAGTTCCAGCACTTGTTGGTGTTCATTGACAGCTCCTTTTTTATTTTATTTTATTGTCATCTACCTCAGAGATGAAAAACTTTGCTTGATTAAAAAAAAAAAGTCTCTGAGTCTTAAATATTTGAATGTGAATGATACCTAATATTCCTTTCGGTAATTTTTAAGTAGATAAAAAAAAGTAACAAAGACTAACAGAGAAAAGGTAAGGTAATGTCTTGTTACAGTGCCTACCATTCAATTCCGATGCCTTGCTTTAAACTTAAGTTTCTGGAAGCAGACACAATATGCTGTTTTCTTTGATTCTTGTAGTTTTTAGGTCTGTTTAAATGTGAGATTAAACAATATAACATAGGCCTCTGACCAGAATATTCAGCTCCACCTTTTCTAATTTAAACTTGAATGTGTGTACATTTTGGTACTTTATGTATATCTTGTGCTGTATGAAGTGATTTCCCATACTGGTTTCTTTTGCCTTTAAAAGGGGTCCATTCTGGAGCATACTGAAAAGATTGGCAGTATATGTGGAGAATTTAGAAGCTGGAGGATTCTTGATCACTTCACATAGGTCTTACTTTTAATTCAGGTTGTTCTCTATTAAGAACAAACATTTACTTACATAAGCTATTAGTCTGTTTTTGCACTGAACTGAGGCCTGTAATTCTATAAATTTCTCACTAGCTGCTTTAATTTATATTGTTTTTGCTTTCCCAAAATGATTGCCTCATAAAAATGACTATAAACACATCCAGATCATCATTTCTGTTTTAGCTGCATATCCTTTCTGTGAAATACTTTTTTTTTGTACTGTGAAAGCTCACATTTTAACAGTGCAAGGTGGTGGCCTGTTACAACAAAATCATCTGGGCTTATTTGCTACAAGCAGTGAGGTGGTTTTGTAGTGTACGTTTTTAGAGCAAGTTGGTAATAGATACCAATCATACTGTTGCCCTCTGTGTACACAGTGGTGATAACCTGAATTTTTGCTTGGATTCCCAAGCAGTCCCTTCTGTTTAAACTTACTATATGAGATTTTCAGCCTACCAAGTGCTTGGAGGCTCTGAGTATTCTGAATGATGTATGCTTTTCCACAGAGGTAAGTTAATTACCTTCCTCTTGGGGTAATCATTTACCATATATATTCATGCAAATTTATTAGAAAGATTTTTATTTGATATTGCATATRCATGATGAGCTACAGAGGCTGGGTTCTAAGAATCAATGTTTTTATCCGTATCTGTTCTCTTGGGACGGAGGAGAAGGAATCACTCATAAACGACAAGGAGTCTAGGATTTTTTTTTAATAACCTTGAGGTATGGAAAGCTGTAGCCAGCCTCTGCAGAAGGGGGAAAGTGGCCAGCWTCCCTAAGCTTTGCATATTCAGGTCTGCCATCAAATACCTTGAAATAGCAACAATAGTCCTTAGCCCCCCACCTAAAAGATCTTGGTTTCTGCAGCAATTCCCACACTCTGTGGTCTGGCTTCTCATAGCTCCTCTTGAAGTATGGGGCATCTTTCAATGGGTAGGGCCACACATTATTGCAGCCTGTCTTGCCCCAGGATAATACTTTGAAGAGCCACCAGTCCCCTGTGCTGCAGCCCACTCTGCCACACAGGTTTCATGCTGAAAAGCAGCACAGGTGGCTGGGCCACAGCTAACGTGCCAAGGAGACACGTAAACCCCAACCACTGCTTTAACCGTACGGTGCTTTTCCCATCCGACTCTGCTTTCCTGGCCCTGTCATAGAACAGCCATGTAGTTTTCAATATCCAAGAGCAGTCTTTCCTACTGTTTTTCTTGCTATATCTGGAGCCAGTTTCTTACCCTACATGCAGGTGGGGCTGAAGACTTTGTTTTAAGGAAAATTAAATCTATTGTTAGGCGAGGTGTAGTGCTGCAGAGACAGCAAGTCTTCTGGCCTCTCGTTGCCTCACCAAAACCACACTGAAAACGAAAAGAATAGGAATCTCTTCCAGACATAGGGAAAATACCTGCTTAGATGAGAAAACCATGCACTTAAGCATTAATCATTTAAATACATGAATGTTTATTCTCTTGGAGCCTTCTCCTTTTCTGCTCATGGTGCTTGGATGAATGACTGCTCATTGAATTAGGTGAACAAAGCTCTGCTTTCCTTCGCATGAAATTCACTGATGTCTGTAAAAGATGCCTGTATGCCTACAGGCTGGAGGGAGACAGTCAGCGTCTGCACAACGGGCACACTTGTAAGAGGAGCAGCAGAGTCGGTAGCGTCTAATCACGAGGGAGAGAGCAGTAATGAGCAGTTTGTATCTCTGTACAGAAGGCATTTGACGTGAGGAATTTCAATTCTTCTAAAATTTTTCAAAAACATTTCTCTGTAAAGACAAAAATTAATTGAAAAAGCGTTCCTCTGTTTTAATTTACTTGACAAGTTGCTCTAACTATATTTATAATTCACCTTTGTTCCTGAATCCAATCTAAAAAGTAGGTTTTATTTATGTAATTTTTTTCTCCTAAAATCAGTGCAGATACTTTCCTCAATGTATCATGTTTTTATACTACTGTAGAAGGGTTCTCATATACAGAATTAGATTGTGTAGTTAAAAGTGCACTGTTAGCAGTAATTCAAGTGTACTTTTTTTTTTTAATACAATATTATTGTTTTGAAGCCAGTATGCCTGAGGCATCAGTTCATGGACTGCTTCTCATCTTGTAGACCACTCCTGCCTTTCTGGCTGGGAAAAGGCATGGCTACTACGTTGAAGGGCAGTCTGGACTAGTGCCAGATTGGGGATTTCGTTGTGAGTCGTTGTCCTTCCCAGTTCCATTCTGCCATCCTGAGCCAGTGCTTTCTCCCCGTTTCCCCACTCTTCCCTGCATCCCCGCCAGATCCCAGCCATCGTACCTCTGCAGCGCTTTCCCGCGGGCAGGCGTGGGTTGCCACTTCTGAGCCAGCGAGGAGGGAGTGCTTAAAGCCTTTGGCAGCTTTGTGCTTCAGACCAAGTGAGCAAGCAAGTTCAGCGTTTGCTAGTGCTGCTGGGCATGCAAGACAGGCAGTGCCGTCGCCGCGTGCGGCCGTCGTGTCAGTGGCTATAGCACCTTCGGATCAGCTTCGTCCCAGCTGTTGTGGCAGAAGAAGCTGTGTCGCGTAAGCTGTGCCGTATCTTTTGTGTCTTTTTTGCATTTGGTTACTGAAGCAGCTTAGTTTCCTTATTGGTGAAGTTATAAAGTGCTTTTGGAATGCTAACGTTTTTATTACGTGCCGTTAGTGTAACTCTGCCAGCACTTTGGCTGCCAGCTTGCAGAATTTTACAGGTGGTGAATTTGTTTCTTTTTTTCTTTTTTAACTTGGAAATAATGCTGTGATTTTTGATCAAACTGTGTTGCAAACACTGAACTGAACCTGATCTTTAAACTGACGGAACAAGAAACTGCAAATATTTATGGTCTGGGTGAGTTATTTCAATTAGTGGGCATGTAGACTGAGAACATTTTAGATACTAAAGTATTTACATTTATTCATTCATGCAAATCCTGTTTAACAAAAGAGACTCCATCACGCTACTTGTTAAAAGTGCTAAATGGCAGTACATACAGTGATGCTTTAACCAGATAGATCCATTAGTAGCTTTGTTGTCTTTTTTCTTTTTTCTTTTTTTTTTTTTTTTTGAAGTACAGTATGAAACTGTAAATACTTCTTGCAGTACTACATTTTTAACTCTTAATTACTTTGGCACAGTGTTAAATAGTGTTGGATTTACCCAATTGCTATGACATATATTTTTATACATAGGTGTACTCTTTTTTCGAGAATAATACAGCCATTTTGTCATTAATGCCTTATCAGTGTCATACTGCTGTTACTTTTTGTTTGCAAGGTATCGAGTGGACTAATTTCTAGTTCAGATATTTTCACTTTCCCTGGCAGTGCTCAAGTTTGGATTCAGGTGGTGATTTTTGCCAGAGTCCCATTTTTCACAGTTGTTAGCTTTGAGAAGAGGAGAAATGAGAGTTTGGTTTGTGTTGTGGGGTTGTTTTCATCTTTTTTTCTTTTCTTTTAATGGAGAAAAGAACATGTGATGGCATCTAATTGTCTTTAAAAGGTCAGTCTTTTCCTGCTCTAAACCAGAGTGTATTTCATGGAATTGGTGACTGTGGGCACTGATTACTTTGTGTAGATGAATGGTCATCTTTTTAATAAGAAAGTGGAAAAAAAAAAGAAAAAAAAGAAAACAACTCCAAAAATGGGCTTCTGTCATTGTTAGGCACTTGGTTACTTATCTGTTTAAACTCTTCTTATTGATGTGAAATTGTGCTGTGGATAAAGTGTATTTTGTACTTCTGAATGTTCTATATTTATGACTAACAAGTACAGAATCAGTTGTGTGTATGTATAACTAATAACTGCCTTTTTAAATTTCATTAAAATAAAAATGTCATGAGCTGTTGTTAATTCTTGTCTTCCTGTTAATAAAAGGGATATGCCGTTGGGAAACATCAAGTAGGAGAAAATCCTGAGTGATGAGTCGCGCCAAGAATCAGAAGAGGAGGCTTTGCCTCGCCTTTGTCTTTGAGATCTCCGCGTGCGAGATCGTCCTGCCGTATGATGGAGCTCTAGACGTGCAGCGCCCAGGTTACCTGTCTCATATAAAGGTTCTCCAGAGGGAGAGGGGTGTTAGTGTGCGAGCTCAACTTCTAAAAGGAGTTGCAAAAAAGCATTAATAACAACCGTGTTCTGTTGATCAAGCTGAGATGTGCGAGTTGGTATCTCTATTGTACAGAGTTTCCTTACTGCACAAATGGTTTAGAATTAGTCCATAGTCTGCGGCAAATTTTATTTACTCTCTGGGGCAGCAACACAGTGGTTTCTTTGTCCACCTTTTAGTCTCGTTGTAAGAATGGAAAAAATGCAAGCATCTTTCCCACAAATATTCTGGTGACCTTTTCAGACTTTCTTATGTAAAGTGCGTTCAACTTTCGGAGTGGTTCTTCATTATATTCATACTGCATTTCCTTGTCTGCTGATACTACGTGAGCACGATCTACCTCACCTTAAATCCAGAGTGCTGATAACTGAGCCGCTGCAGGAGCTGACGACGCTGTGCTGGAGGGCACGCGTTCCCGCTGCGGGGCAGCTGGGGTTTGCACRGCTCGGGCTCCCTCGTAAGGGCTCTGCCCGTGGAGCGCAGACATCCGCTCCGGTGGCGCCCGGCAGGACGCCGCTGTCGGAGCGGGAGCAGGAATGTGCTCGATCAGACACACGGCCAGCGCCACCGGCTCCGCAGGCTCACCTGCGACCCGCTCGTCCCGAAGGGAGGGGCTAGGTAGCCACAATGCTGGATCAAAAACGTTCATTTGCACAGCGTTGCTAGGAAAATCAGGTTTTTAGCAAGGCAATGTTCTTTTTTTTGCAAGTGTCTGTGGAAATACCAATCTTTGCAAATGGATATGCCACAAGCCCTAAGCTCCCGTTTGGAAATGCAGCATGCCTCCACCATGGGAGTTGTTTGATGCTTTTATTATGCATTTTCATAGGATCTTAGTTGCTTTTGAAGGACATTATCCAGACAGACTGGAATGCACAGAGCAGGTGGTGTGCTGGCGCGGAGCAAAATGTGGTGTGGTTGGGTTGGTTGAGGATCCCTCTGAGCACACTGAAAGTTGTTAACCTGCGCTCGTAGGTGCGAAATCAGGTGTACTTCTGGGCACCAGAATGATGGCTGAGGGTGGAAGTGCTGGAAACTATTAATTTTGGTGCAGAATCTAGGTTTGGAAATACTGGATGTGAAATGGAGCCGAATGTTTGGTCACAAGTAAGTMGCTGTAGCTTGGGACGATCAGACACCGTGGGAGGAATCCGCATGCGAAGGCTGGCATGTGGGGAAGAAGTGCGTTTGAGGCTGCATGTACCCCTACAGTTATCTCCTCTGGCGCTAATGACTCACAGTAACGGCTGAAGTCTTCATTATGATGATAGAAATATTTTGTTCTTAATTTTTCCATGGGAGCAAATTCTTAGCCATATTTCCATCAATATACCATCATCATTCAGGAAGTATTACTCACTTAATTTTCCCACTCTCTCTCCAAGTTGGATGTAACAGGGACAGATACAGGATGAATTCTTCCATCCTCTTTTTCACCAAGATTTTCAGCATATTCCTGATTGGAAATACTTGGCAGCATCTTTCTTCAAACTTTTTGTTCCRTCCCACATAAAATGAAATGGAATCAGCTGAACTGCATTAATGGATTTGGGATCAGATCCAGAGGTTGCTAGGGCATCTTTTCATTAGCTCTGGAAAAAATTATCTTCTAATTATAGACTGGCACTAAACTGTAATATACAAAACGTGTCATTTGGGACCCGGTTGAATAAAGTGTCAACCTACAGCCGATGCATGGACGATGCACATGCAGCAGTGCTTAAGTGCAATTACCATGGCTGTTGCAGACAAAATACAACAGCTGTGCAGACATTACTGTGATTACAAATATGCACGCACAACTCTGAGGGACAGAACAAAGCCCCCACTGCAGTTTGGAAGTCTCTTCCAGCATGCATACCCTATTAGAGAAGATTAAAATTACCCGGTGCTTTGGGGTGTGCTGCTGCCTCTTATAAATAGCAAGTTTCTCTTTTTAGCTAAGAACATATTTTTTAAATATTTGAAACCAAAAAAGGACTTGAAGCATAGAAGCACTGCAAGGTTGAACTACTTTGGTGCACTCTATGATCTAAAACATGTTTTGGGTAGCTCACTTAGCATTTCACACCCAGATACTGCCCGTCCCTCGCTGCTGTGGCTAATGATTCCTTTGCTGCGAGGCCAAAACCGTGCTGTGTGTGGCCCTGACAGGAGGCAGCTTTGGTCTGCAAAATAAAATCACAATATAGTCATTTTCCACTTAACGCTGGAATTACTGGCTAGACACTCAGGCATGCTGTCACCAAAGAGCAAACATTTTGAAGACCTAGACTGCTACTTTGTTTTTAGTTTTGTTACCTCTAACTTGCTAAACGTAGACGGGAAAATCTTACCCTCGCAAACATATATACAACTCGCACGGTATTCAGTGCATGTAGTGGGAGGCAAAGATTGGATTATAATACTTTCCACTGAGAGAACTGTGTGTTATGGATTTTATGCCAAATGCAGACCTCCTCTTTTCCTTAATTTCTTTGTTCCACATAATTTCAACTTGTCCTGGCCAAATGGAGGACGTGGCATGAGTGGAGGCCCCTAACGAGAGACACCAAAGCATGACTCACTAAGGAGGCATAAACGCTGTGGGATTCCTCCCTTTCATCTGAATGTCCTGACTTCGTTTCTGGTTCGTGTAATTCTGAGCAGAAGAAAGCAGGAGGCAACGCCGTGTACAACATTGGTGATTCAAACTGAACTATTTTTGAAGGAGGTTCTTGGTGAGTACGTCCCCACCTGCCTTTCCTCTCCAGCCACCAAGAGAGCTCAGAGTAGTGTGTGAAGATTGAGGGTCACTGGAGGTGGTCTGGACTGGTCTGTGCTCACGTGGGAAAGATGCACGTGTGCTGCTTGCCCCTGCGAGGTCTCCTTGTGGGAAGCACGGACCCCATGTGGGCATCCTTCCTTCGTAAAGGAGGCAGCCGGAGAAGTCGCTCCTGACTCGCATTGCAGTGTCCCCTGGGCACCCRCTTGCAGAGCTCGACTCAATCCCCTCTGCGCTCCCCTCCTCTCTGTTCTCTCAGGCTGGTATGTGACCACTCGCCCCCTCTTGCCCATGCAACACTGCTCAAAATGGAACAAATTAAGCTATGTTTAAAAAAATAATCTGTTTTTAGACATAGATTTTAAAGGCACTGACTAATCATGGCCTCTTCTTTTAATGCCATGCACATGTGTCATCATGGTTGTCTCGTGTAGTCAGGGAAAGCTCTTATCCGATGAGCTATTCAGTGACCTACGAAAGGGTCTGTGTCATTTTACCCGTGAAGCTTAAACCCTTAAGGTTTGCATCTATTCCGATACAGTGTGGAAAAACAGCAAACCCTTTTAAGTGAAAAGTGTCTTGATTTTATTTCATGCAACTCTAAAACTAGAAGGTTACCGACTTACGGAGAATTTGCAGGACTGATAGTTTGTTAATGTTATGTTTTCCATTGTCTTTGTTTGGGTAGAAAAAGAAAGGGTATGCACTGAAATTAGTGAAATTCCTGTGAATGTTTTAGTTATTTTAATTTTTATTTAATTWTTTTTATTTTTTAACTTTTTTTAATTTAATTATTTTTTAAATTTTTAGTTATTGAGAAACTAGAGTGTTCCAAATAATGCAGTTCTTTAAATCATGATGATGCCTGTTATGCATAGGTGCTTCATCTAAAGGGTTCTGAATTGGACTTTGTTTGAATTCTTAACATATTTTTTGTGACCTCCATGATTTAAGGTCAGAGACCTCAGCGGGGAGTCAATGAAAATTGTCACTTTAATCATTTTAGTTCTAAAGATTCCTCAAAGTTATGCGAATTGACCTAAATTCTCAGATCCTGCTGAGGGAGTGGGGTTCTGCGCTAACCTACCAAGGTTGACCTGGATATATCATCTGGCAATGAAATACTGTAGCAAACCAACCGAAGCAAGTGTCAATTATATAAATAGGGCTACTGAAAGACAAGAGCCTTAATTCAGTAAATGGTAATATTTAGTATTTATAGATTGCTATAGATAGGCACAACAGTTCACAGCAGCCTGTGCGCCCACTCAGCGCGGGCAGTGGATTTCCTCTGCCAGGTTTTTAAAATCCCCCTTTTCCCCCCTTGTAGCCCTGCGTCAGCAGAGGGGGGTGAGTGGATTTTTTGTATCCGTGCTAGCAAGGTGTCAAGAGAATTTTGCAAGACCGTTTTAAAACCAATCAAGACTTCAGGATGGAAAAGAGATCTTTATTAGCAGAGGTGGGAATATCAGGCGCCACGTTCGTGTTTTTTCTCTTCTTTTCTTGCTCTTTTTCCCATCGGGGTATGTTTCACAGACATTTAAAATGCTGGAGCTGAGCTTCCAGCAACAAGTCCGTTAATAACTCCTATTTCCAGGGGGTTCTAAAATTGGGTTAAAGATACCCTGAAGGCTCCAATTTCTTCGCTGCTCAGCTGCCACCCAGAAGAGAACAATCCTTTTAAAACAAGACTTGCAGTTTCTTTCGGTTGCTTCTGATGAAGTGAACGTGTGCCAAATGCTGTATTTGTCCCGTTTTAGAAAATCATTCCCCGTTGCCTATGAACTAACTGCAGTTCTTGCAAATGCATCCGGAACCGCTGCTCAAACGCCTGCCGCCTTCCGCTCCTCTTGGCCGCGCTCGGAGCCGTGCGGCGCGAGAAGGTCCCGTCCCTGAGCGCAGGGTCGCAGCCCGTCCGGGCGGCCGCAGCCACCGACTCCTGCGGGCAGGGGCGGCGCGGCCGGGTAGGAAAGCTGCTCTCCTCGCCGGGTTTTGCCGCCTGGGAAGCGGGCGCTGCGGGGCTGTGCAGGCGCCAGCCGGGGCCTGGGCCGGGCGGCCCTGCTCCTCCGGAGCCTTCCTGCGCCGCCGAGGGGCCCTGAGAAAGCCCCTTTGTAACGCTGCTCTTCGGATTTTGTTGCCTAGCTGCTCCCACGCCAGTCGTCCTTCGCAAAAATTTGTTTTACAAAGAGCAGAGCAGATCCTTAAAATGACTCAAGCTGCTGACAAAAATCCCCACAAGCTGCTGACAAAACCCCAGAGATACAGTCTATCAGCAAGGCCRTTCCCTGAGCTGTGCCAGCAGCTTTTCCTTCTTATTATAGGCCCTGAGAAACCAAAAGAGGGAAGAAAGAAACTAGAATGAAGAAGCAAACTAGTTATAGCCTGATTTGGAACATTTTTTTGCTGGATGTTCTCCAATAATCCATCAAATAAAACCTTTATTAACAGCACAGTAAAACACAAACACGGCAGTTTCCAGACCTAACGATAGCGGGAGAAGTAAACAACAAGGATGTTTAACGGGTAAGATCACAGTTTAGCTACCAGCTAAAATATCTTCCAGCAGGATTAGTTCCCCCAGCATTGCCCAGCAGCTGTATTGCATGGTTTGCATGTTGTCCCTCCATCAAATGTGAAGTCTACTCCATAATCTCAGTGCGACAGCAAAAGGATCCTCAGTTAAATGCCTGGTTCAGATTATCATAGCAGGGGCAACGCTGCTAAGGAAGGCTATGATTTCAAATGGTGTCACACTCTGGGCCTTGGTTCAGTGTAAATTTAGGCTTTATTTGATTTCTAACTCTCTGAGCTAGAATTCGAGGCAGTCATTTCATGGTACTTGCAGTTCCATCACCCTGCAAGCTGCTGTTTGCGTATAATATTTGATATGTTGATCAGCTTTTTGGCAATTGATGCTTTTTAATCATAAATGTTCCTGGGCTGAATTAGCACTGGTATTTCCTCACTTTTTCACTTCGGTAAGGATCTGCAAAATGGTTGCGATCTTACCAAGAAGGCTTGTGTTCCTTTACCGCTAGGAAAAGCGAAAACCTGTTGCAACACACTTACGGCTGACCTGAATTTGGAGCAGAACGACTTGCAAAAGGCTGTATCAGATGCATCGTCTYCGGTTTGAGATCAGCAAACCCCAACCCATGAGAGGAGAAGGTAGAGGAGAAAGTTGGAGCCTGACACGCACAGGGGTTAAATGACTCGGCCAGTGCACCAAAGCAAATCACTGGTGACCCAAAATTACAATGTGGGAGTTCCCGACTCCTAGACCCGTGCTCATTCCTCTAGACCACACTGCCTCCTGAGAAAATATCTTTTAATGGTATCTGGCCAGCTGTGTAAACATGTCAAGAGGCAACTGTGTAATACTGAGCTGCTCCCATTATGCAAGTTGCTTCTCATTAGTTATAGCCTATTTTGTTTGTAAGTATAAATCCTAACTCCCTCCCCTCAAAATGGTATTTTTGAAAAAGAAAAAAAAAAATAGAGAAATGTAGAAAAAAMCAAGATAATTCCAGATAATTTTGATGTTTGAGTCTACCAGAGACGTGATCTAGTTCATTTCTCTTTGATGATGAACTTCTTCCCTGCTCCCAGGCTCAGCTTTCCAACCTGTCTTCTTATTTGTGAGGTACTTACTGGGATGGATGGGCTGATGCCAATATGACACACGTGGAAGGCTTGGGCACAGGGAAGTTGTGCTTCCTAAATGAATTTGATTTTCAAGGCTCTGAGATGTTCGCTGCATAAGCCCCTGTTCAAGTGACTTCAGTATTTATGACCTTGGAATCAGTTATAAACTGATCCAATCAGTTCTGTTTCAAGAAAAAGCCTTTTCTCTTCTGTTTAGCAGCCTCTCTTCACTTTACAAGGTTTCCTTAGCAATCAAACAACAGTCTTGCCTGTGCTCGGAAATGTGTTGCTGTAAGAATCAAAGCTATCAATTAACGATCCCTTAAATTCTACTCTTAAATAATAATCAGGCCTGAATGTCCCTAATGTTCGKTATTAGATTTTCATGTTTTCCCTGCATTTTGGAAAGACAAAACTTTGGAGTGTGACATGTCYAACCAACCCACAAGAGATCTTTATTTTTCTTTTTAAACCTCCCTTTTCTGCTTGAGCATCTCAAGGTATAAGAGAACATGTGATGGTATTTAGCCACCAGCATGACCCATCCTTTGCCTGTACTTACCCCTGTGCGTTGACTCTAGAGGGAGACCGGGGTTGTGCCACCTACCTTACATGCCTCAGTTATTCCCTAGAGGAGATTTGGGGAAAATCCAAGTTGCCTTGCTGCCTTGCCCCATGAGCAACCCCATTTCATGAATTGGAAGCGGTTAAAGGTTTCATAGACATAGCTTCTCCAGAGGCCCCAGCAGACTGCCTGGGCACTTGCTTAAGTTGATTCCTCTCTGGCAAAATGTTTCAGGCATCGGTGGGTTGCATTTTCTTCCTCATTCGGGATTAAGGGCCTTTCTCTTGGCTCTGCTACAAGTAAGGGGCACAGGCACTCCAGGACTCAAATCACTGTCCTTTGCTCTAGCTTGTGAGCMCAGCTACATCAAAAAGTAGTAAAATTCATTACTTTTAAACATTGCAGTTTGGGTTCTGTTGTTAATGCTGCTGCTAAGTGACAGCATTTCGGTGATTGCCGTGGTCTGTAGTCTGTCTGCTCCAAGGTAGCTGAAAGCTTTATCCACAGGAGCAGACTGTTACAGCRTATTTCAGCTCTGAGCTTTACTCTCAGTCATGTTGTTCTGGTAGTGTTTATCAGTAGTGTTTTSTCTATTCGTTCCTCTGCAGCAGTTACATGCAGAGAGGGGTCCCCAGGGACTTCCACCCAGGCAGGGCTGGAGGTCTGTTGCACTCTGTTTCTGTGCTACTGATTGTAGAGTTAAAGCATAAAACATACTTGTTCATGTTCTGCGTAATCTGCATCAGGTTTACCCCACAGGTTCTTCAAGGTCTGCAGAGATCTTCTCTGGCTGGAGGCTGAATGAAAGCAAGGTAAAGAACGAGCTGAGCAGTGTAAAAACRTACTGTCAGCTGGCTCAGATCAGGCTATTGCTTTCGTTATAGATAATGTATTAGTTTTATTCATTATTCTTTAGTTGCATTGCCTTGAAGCCCGTGAGCCCTGCTCATGCTCTCATATTTTGCAATGCATAAAAGAGTAAAAAGGCAGTCCCTGTCCCAGAGAAATAAATGAAAGACAGTTCAGAAACTTCAGGTGTATAAATTAAGCAGAGATGTCTAGTATTGGCAGGAAGAAAGTTACCATATCGGGTACTAAAGAAAACATCCACGTTGGCAAGGCTGAGAGCAGACTGATTTCTCACAAAGCAAATCATGGTTAGGGAGACTTTGTGGTTTGCTATTTGTTATCTTGGTTTCCTGGAGGGACTATCACATCACTTTCTTTTTTTGTGATTTTTCCCTTCTTCCTTACTCTCCCCTCTTCCTTCTCCAGCCCTTGCTGGTCTCCAAAGGGTGACTCCACCCAATGGATAGAGAAGATGCCTCTCTGGACGCTGGGAGGGAATTAGTTCATGTGCCCTGCACACAGTGATTTGGCTCTGGCTGTATGATGCCTCAGCATTAGCAAAAAAGTGGAGAAACCCTCCCATTTGTCCTAGAAATCACAGTTATGTGGTCCAGCTCACCAGGGTGGGCAGGTTTGGGGCTCTCCTGTGAGGCAAAGAACATCTACRAGCCTCACCCAGGCTCGAAGCCTTACATGGGGCAGCCTGCAGCAGCGCTAGGGGCTCAGGGAACCGGGGGGGCACAGGCAAACGCTCCTGAGGAGACTCGGTTTGRTCCACGAGCCTGGTCCCAGATGGTGCCCGCTGGCTGCTGAATGTTTCCGACCATCTTGGCAGACTCAGCTCTTCCTCCGAGGCTGCCCTGGTGTGTGTCCCTCTGCACCTGGAGGGAGAGCACTGGGCTTGCTCCTTCGCTGCCCAGGTCACCGGGCTGGCTCTGAATTCTGCTGAGTGGGATGCGGTGGAGGGTTTTTGCAGAGGCCCCAGTTTAGGGCAGGATTTTAGCAGGTGTTCAGGTCTCCCTGAGGCCGGTTTCCGGCAGTCTGAAAGCAGCCTTTCAGCGTTACTGGTGATGACATTGGATGAGAAAACATTTCTTTTAAACACAGTAGTTTCTTCAAAGTGTGATGTGGAAAGCAAAAAGCCCTCCTCAAACTAGAATTTGCTTCYTAGAGTAGAGCACGGAAAACTAATGAAAGCCAGATGCCTCGGCCTGTCCCAGGGACAGGAAAGGGAAGAAAAACCAACCTCAGCAGCCGGTGAATCTACAATTACAGGAACCTGTTCCTGGACCCAGGGTCTTCCAAGGAACAGAGGAGTCAGGGAGGGCATGTGTGTGTAACACTGAAACAGCGTATACAGGGAGTGGAGAAACCATTACTGCTGACGCCAAGCGAAGCAGCTCCCGGGGCTGGTCTGCCTCCAGGATTTGCCCTTGGAAGACAGATGTTGAAAGGTGCTTCAGGGCACCCAGTTTTCCAGTGCACAAAACCAAGCCTTGACACATCTGAGAGTGTGCCCCGAAGGCCAGTTCTGGCAAAGTTGTGTGGGAGTTCAGCAGTTCTTACTGGATGGAGACTGCAAATAGGAACTCAGTGGTGATAACTGCACAACAGCTGTCAAAGATGAGCCAACTTCTGCCTTTCATTGTGCCCTGCTTCTGGGCACTGGTGTGTGAGTCGTTGAGAGGTTGGTGCATTCAGAGCACCATCATACCCTCTGTGTCATTGCTCCATACTGCAGCTCCTATGAGTTTCATGGGAAAAAGAGGTGGGAGTTACACATCTGCTAATGGAGATACATAAGCATGACAGAAGTAAGCCTGAGGCACTTCTTTCTAAGGGGCCAAGGTCACAATGCAAGTCATATGCACATGAATATATGTACAAAGTAGTTGTGTGTATGYATATAGTCTGTCTGTGTGCATACACACACATGCACACACACAGAGAAACATATATGGCCTGGARAATACCTGGAAGAGCTATGAATAATGGGGTGGTCTCAACCAAGAGAAGGAAGTACTACTCTTTCCACTGCCTCCAGTAGCACAGCCCTCATCTGCCAACGCCAATGTCAGGAAGGCAAAGGTAAGTTAAGGGGTATCTGTGAGAGCTCAACGAAGTTGAGCTTCCTCTGTTTCAAAATAAGGAAACCTGGAGGCTTGAAGTCTTTTTTCACAAACCTTTCATTTGAACTGACTCCCAGAAGCCCTGAAATCATAYAAGCCATGCTCACCAGCTATGTTCCTTGGGCTGCATGTAAACCTCAGAGCCTGAATTTTGTCCAGTTCTGCTGCTTTTCCTGGGTGGAGCTGAAACACTGATTTCCTGTGTCAGAAAAGCTAATCTCTTCCTGGGATTGGCCAAATAGTACTGACCCGTGTACACCTTCTTTTAAGAACAAGARAGAAACAAGCCCTGTTAGTTCCAGGTTTTGCAAGAGGTGCAGACATTGGAGAATAACACTCAATAATGAAAGCGTGATAAGGACTTTTCTTCAGCTGCTTAATTTTTGTGCTTGACTGATCCAGAGTTCTGGCATTTCTGCTCTGGTGTCCTGGTTCAGCTGGAGAGAGGTGCCAGATCCACTTGGCCATGTCCCTGTGTGCTCAGGGCCTGGCCCACAGTATTTCTTCCAGCAGGGGTAGATGAGCATGGTACTTTGCCAGGGGCAGGAGAGGTGGAGGAGAGCCTCTGTGAACATCTCCGCCTTTTCTACAGAGCTCTCCCTTCAGCACCATCCTGTGCTCAGCTGTCACATTTGGATTAATGATTGATCCATGCCAACACCACACAGGTCCTCTAAATGGCACATCAGCACAGCAGACACATGTGTTTTATTAGCAATGCAAGTCTAGCACAGCAAGCATCTCTTCATCGTATACGCTTTAGCCAAGTTATTATAGCACATTTTCCACTTACTAGCAATTAACTCAATCTTTCCCATTCAACAGCTAGACACATTACATTCACGGGTAGACTTACAGAGTTTAGAAGCTTCTTATTCTAGTTTGGAAGGGCCAGAAATTTAGTGTGACAAAACATCTTTTCATTTAAACATTTCCTGTTTATGACTAGAAAACATTTCAGAAATACTCAATTAACAGGCTGTTTATCTCCCCTCCGTTCCCCCTCCCCTTCTCCTAAGTATAACTTGAGCCTAACATCATCCAAGCTCAGCTTTCACATTCACTATGTTCCAATGACTTTGAAATTAAACAAAAGTGTGATTGGTTATTGATGGATACTGATGGATATCTGCCAAAGCTTCTCTGCACATCCATCTTTTGCCATTTTTGTCATAAATGATGTAGCAACTTAAGGTGCTGTTTTTTATGCAGAGATGAAATGTAACAGAACATGTCCTGGAGAACTCTCCCATGTATATCCTTGTATACAAGGTTTGAAGGCTACAAAAGATAAGAGTAGTACATCTGGTAGGACCTAAATCAGWACACTTTCCTTATGAACACTTTTCTTATGTCTTACTAGGAAAGTCACTGAAGTTGATGCCTGGATCTAATGTGAATTTTTTAAAGCATTGAGTCAGAGTCCATCACTTCTCTCATCCAGCCCTCACGTTTGTCTAGCTTTGTTGTTGTTCAAATCAGCAGAATTAGTGCAGACAGTGAAGTTAAGCATCAAAACCACAAATCAAATGAGGAACTATTGAGGAGGGAAAGGAGAGCTGAAGATGATTGGGTTTCCTCCAGCTTTGCAGCCACCCTTCAGCAGCGTTCCCCCACTGCCAGGGGTCCGTACGTGAGGCTCTGACTAGGCTGCCTGGGTTGCACAGCTATAGTGATATTGAAAGTGTACTGGCCCTTTTGGCCCTGGCTGAATGGGAAGAGAAAAACCCCTGAGGTCTGCTGATGGGACAGGCTCTATTTATTTATGCAGTAGGTTCAACTGCAAAGTCTTTACAGTAAGGGCTGTTTTCTGTCCAGTAGCTATGCCCAGAACAACAGGACAGGATGTCAGTGGGAGCTTCCAGAGCTGCTGCAGCACAAATACCGGTCAGTCACTAGTAGATAATGTTTCCTGTCTCTAGCTTTAAGAGAGCCTCATGGGCCAAGTGAATGAAATCTTCCTCTCTGTTTTACTGGTTGCGGTCTCCTCTTTAGGCAGGTATAACAGCAAAGTGCCTGTTCACTACTCCATTGGCTCTGGACGCTCTCCAGATGCCATTAGGGAGATCTGGCAGCTCTTGAGAAAGCAAATAATAAGTTCATAAAGGCTCATTTGAGTGATTACTAACTATCCCACACCTTGGGAAACCAGTGCTATCTGTAGCTCTGCCCTAAGGAAACTAGGTAGTGCCTGGATAACGGTCAGTTCTGGGTGCAATGGCAGGAAATGAAGTCAGCCCTGTGAGCCGCAGCAGATGCACGCTCACACTTTGCTGTGAGCTTGTTACCCTCTGACCATGCAGTGCCCTGACCTGCAGCTACAGCTGCTGTGGGGCTGCCAACCTTGGCGACGATCTGGCCTCTTCCCGAAGCTCCTTCTCAGCCCCGAGGCAGCTCTTTCTTCAAGCCCTGGCACAGAGTGGTGATGGCTAAATGAGTAATACTGAGATCTGCGTGCTCTGCCAGTTGCAACAGTGTCAGAGCGTGGTGACTTCACTGCTTGCTTGTAGGGGCTGGTGCAACCCCCCAAGGTTCACTGGTGGCTCRTGGAAGGCCAGTGCTTAATATGTTGGGTGGGTAAAGATTACAGAAAACATTTGCATTGTTTATCTGGACATGAAAAGTCGTGGGGTTTAAAGGATATATTTCACCCAGTCCAACCAGTAAGTAGTTGCTTAAGACAGCTTACTGCTGGGACAAGCAAATCACAGCCTTAGGGGAAAGGGAGGCAAAGATCTTGTTCCCGCAGGTCTCCTGGCGGCAGCCCAGTGCTGTCCCCAACTCCTGCTCACTCCAAGGCGGACACAGGGCCGAGATGGCCCTAGCTCCGACCTCATGTGGCTGGCCAGGCCGAGGAGGGAGGAGGCAAGCTGAGAGGCCTGGAGCAGGGTCAGGGAGTTGTTGGCACCAGCAGACAACGTGCAAGACATGAAGCTTGGCCTTTTCGCAGCTTTTGGTAGCACTGATGAAAGTGTTTGAAAAGTGGGAATAAGAGGAGCAGAGCAGATGCAGCTGTTGGGTAGAAGGCCAAAGCAGAAGGAGGTAAGACAGAGGGAAGACCACTGCTAGGAGGCTCTTTTGGCCAAGCCAGCTGCAGCTCTCTGCTCTGTTTGATTGATTTTCATCCTAACAAACAATTAAGCTGATCTATTTAAATTTTGTTTCTCTTGTACTGAGTCATTTCCTCGGAACTGGTCGGGTGGGGGGTTAGCATTCTTCTCMAAGCTTTAAGAAGGTACTAGGGGGGTTGGGGACTCTGTGTGTTTGTTTTGTTTCTTTGAATGAAACAGCCACCTTACAAAAATAACTGGAAAACAAAAGCCAGGGGTTGGCAATCCCTTACCTTCAGCTCCGCTCACACAAGCAGGCGACTGTATCGCGAGACCCAAAGCAGCGTCCCAAGAAAAGGATGACATCGGCCAAAGCCTCAGAGGCGCCAACTGCCTTTCGCCACAGCTACCCGGAGCAGTTGATGCTTTTTCCAGCTCCTGCACGTCACTTGGGTCAGCACGGCATGCCCGGCTGCTCAGCAGCGCACCGACCTTTCGCCTGCTTTACACCGCGAAATGCACTGTTTTGGCAGCGGTTTCCAGCTTAGTAAGCCGCATGCCTCTGCAGTGTAGTGTACTTAGGGCAAAGCTGGCTGTCGTCCCCAAAGCCTCTGTGTTAGTAAATCCTGTTGGTCTGAGGAAACCTGGGGAGAAATAACGGTGAGTCTGAATCCTTTGAGCTGCAGAGGCAAAGTTGTAAATCTAGCTAGATGTTTGACTATAAAAGTGGACATTCACAGTCAAGATAATTTGCTAGAAATTAGAGCATAATAAAAGGAAAGAAGTAAGGGGCTGCTGGCCTCAGAGCCGTGCATACGCATGCTGCAGCATGCATGGGAAACTGAGAGATGCGTTGTCTTTGGGAAATAAATAGCAGTCAACCACCTTGCAGGAGAAGTCATATCATCTCCAAAGCTCCTGAGGAGCAGCTTCACTCCCCTCCATCCTGCGTGTGGGTTGGGGCCAGGTGAATGCCGGGCCGTGGTGGAACGAACAGCAAAAAATTCCCTTGACATCAGTGCAGCACGGATTCATCTCGTGGCCTTTTTTTGTTTGTTTATTACTCATGTCCTGCTGGGCCTGGCTTCCAGAATGTTTTACGCATAGTTTCTCAATGGATAAGGCTAGTTGAGGAAGAAAATCGTAATGTATACGCTTCAGAGTTATTGCTTGTAGGTCACGCAGTTGGCGTGAGACAGTGCTGCCTTTGGGGCAATTAAGCTGGAACTCAAATAGAGTCAGCGCAGTTGCTTCAGACCCAGAGAGGTCTATTTCACTGCAATATTTAGCCTGTTATCCTGCCTAAATGATATGCCACTAAGCCAGTAGCTGGAGGAAAGACAGCTTTCAAAGGTGTGATCGATGACCCAAAGCACATGGTAATCTTAGGAAATGCTGGAGCATGCATGAGCAGTGCTTGATTCTGCCCCTGCTTCTGTTTTCTCTGCTCTTTCTTTTATGCTGCTGATGCTTGCTAGGGCCCTTAGCACTGCGTAAAGTGCAATAACACCTGGAATTAAGTGCTATTCTGAAGCTCTAACTCTTGGAAGTCAACAAGCACATAGCCAAAAACAGGCGCTTGTAAAATGTAGCCTGCCTGTTGAAAACAGCTTGATTTCCTATTCACAGCGGGCTATATTAACCCATTCTCAGCTAAATTTGAGGGGAAGGGGTGTTAAAAATTTTAAATAAAAGGAAGTGAGAGTATATGGGTGACGAATTTCCTCCAGTAACAACGTCAAGTGGGTCATCTTCCTCAGACATTGTTTGCTTTGCTGATTACTCTTTAGGTAGATGTTCATATATCAACTATTATTTTCCACTGTGAATTGTGGTTTTCTGCCCAGCAGCAAGTCCAGTTTCCAGGGCAATTGGGAAGCCAACTCCTTTCAAACTACGCAAAAGATGAACTGTGTTTCCTGCAAATTTAATGTCTCCGATGTTAATGGTTGAGTAATAGCCGGACACAACAGTGTCTTTTGTAAGGAAATATGCCAACAGTTGTTTCTTAGAAGTGAATAAACCTTACTTTTTAGGAAAAAAAAATCTGTTTTGAATGATTCGAAGCTGCAATAACAGTTCTTTCCAATCAAAGCTTACCCTTTGCAACAACAGGATGCATTCCCCTATTTAAGCTAACAGTAATACTAGTTTTAGTCACTACACATGCTCCACTTCCTGTTGGGGGTATTGCACAGATAATTAATTCACTGCATATTTACAGATTTTATATACAGAGTTTCTTAATACCATCTGTGTAAAGAAAATACATTTTTGCAATAAATTAGCGTGATCTGTTTATTGGCTGTATGAGCTACAGCAAAATTAAGGAAAGCACGCTGAAAGATTGCATTGCTTTGTTAGTATCAGCAAAGCTATGTATGTTCAGGGACTCAGTGCTTCGACTTCTGGTCAGAAAATTTACTGTCACAAAATGTTCATCCTGATGGTATAGGACCTTTTACCTACATGCTCCCAGTTATTTAAAAGGCAAWTACTGGAACCAGTGGTAAAGATTTAGCCTAAGGATTTCTGTATTTGCCCCTCTTAATGATCTACCAGGGTTCTGTCATCTCCCATAACATAAGCATAGCAGCAGTAAAACTGATAACTTGTAACTGCTTCCTTACTGTTGTTAAGAGTTTATTTCATGGCTGACTTCCCATCYTGCCAAGCTGGTTTCTTCATGTCAAGCTGTACTAATGAATAGAGATCAGATCCTGAGCACTCTGTTTTCCRGGGGAAAAAGCACAGAAACTCAGCTGAAACCAGTGGAGCTCCTCCGTTCCAACCATGGCCTGAGAGTCATGTCTTCAGGTAGGCGCCCCAGGGTTCTCTTCGTCAGGCAGCTGCTGCTGCTGAGACCCTCCTAGAAGCAATTAACATTTCAATCATCTCTGTATTTCAGAAATGCATCTCCTGTCATTATGTTGAAGCAATAAGACATGACAGGCAGTGCCCGATGCCAGCGTTGTCTCATGCCTCTGGGCTGTGAGGCTGTAATGAGAGCCAGGGGCTTCTCTTCTGACTTAGGAAAGGCAGACCCAAGCACAGCGCATTTAGTGAGATGCTGGGGAAGGAAAGGCATATCGAAGGCAGTGACAGCTATTTGACTTGCACATGTAATTCAAGGCTGAGCTGTAGTCTTAATTTTTTTATAGGGCAATATATATGTATATATACACATATATATGCACACATATATGTCAGTGAAGGGTTTTTAATCAGTATTTCAGATGTGGACTTCCATTCATCTGCTCAAGTTAGACTGAGCAACAGATCTGCCAGCACACCAAATCATTTTAACCTTTTCCYGCACAGCTGTCTTCTGCTAGGAAGAGGAAGGGTTGTTACACCACTCTAAGCCCAAGGGCTAAAATTCCTCATCACGCTGAATCTGGAGCCTCCTTGCAGTCCAGCAGAYTGAAGTAGTAATAAAACCATGATCAGAACAGACCATGCTCTACCTCGATGCCAACAGTTGTAATGGTAACTGGGTCAAACTAAATAGTGTGCATGAAAGGAAAAAAGGCTCAAGGGAAACCACCTCATCTGGACCTCACCTTTTGTCCTCCCACCACATGACTTATTTACATTTGCTGAACACTAAGCTCAARCAGCGTTCAGCTTCTTTATCACTCACACCCCTCTTTCCCATCCTGTKTGCTCCTTTGGCCAGATCTGTCACTGCAGTTAATTGACCTGGTTTCACTCATTTCCGTGAAGATAAGCCAAACCTCACAAGCTGGAGAAGCGGGTCACGGTGTGTCGCTTGCGCCAGGGCTTTGGGAGGAGATCCACCCGAATCTTGTGTCACTCCAGACCTTTCCGTTGACACGAGAAYTGGCATTTTTCATGTCCTCAGAGTATGACGGGCTTCAGTTGGAGGAAGGCCTGTGACTGGTGTTGGGAAAAGGAGGATGTGGAAACTCAAAAGCTGTGTGATCCGTGCGTAAATTAGTTCAAGTAAGTTTAACTCAGGACTYGCTTTGTTTGAAAGCCTCTAGCTATAACACAAAAACAGCAGATTGTAACTCCCTAATGAGGGGGTTACTGCCAAATGGATGCACTGCATCAAGTGCTTATAAGAAACAAATATATCTGAGATTGAGAAATATCCCTGCTGTTAAAAATGACTACAAACAAAACTGCAAATGTTGCTGTAATGATGGAAGTTTGAACTGTGACAAACTGGAATTTCCACCACTCAAAAAATTTGCCTTTTTGCCAAAATTGAGAAGCAGAAAGCTTTCTTGCTAAAAAACAAACATCAATAATAAAAATTAAAAAAAAAAAAAAAAAACAGGAGTCAGGGGATCTACCCTTTAAATCAGCTTTCTTTTTAGACCAGGTTAAATTATTAAGCTAAATGATCACCTTTGAAAACATCCAGTCTGGAAAACCAGGGCAGTAACTTAAAGTATTAATTTCAATGGAATTATTGGGCTGTTTCAAGTTAAGCATCAGATTAAGTTTAACTTYATTGGTTCAGAGCCAAAATTCGTCCAATTTGTGTAAGAAAAAATGAATCCCATTTCAGTACAACTAAAGAAGCAAGCTGTAACTTTAARCAGTTTCCCTTTTGAAATATAGACAGTAATAGCAGGTTGTGAAAATAGATCCCTCACAGGCTGGATCACAAAGTTGCTTGGAGATAAACAACAAAATTCAGGTACTGACACTTACTGTATTACCCCCGTATTCCAGTGCAATACTATTCCCTGAAGTACAGTTGGAAGCATTTTTTCGGCATAGTATAAATGACTGCCCMAAAGTTTTTTTTCTCTGTTCTCTCTGAGGGACGGATGCAAGAAAATGAAAACAGTGTTTCACATGGAAAGTTTTCCCATGTCCTTCTGAACTTSTCAGACTTTCCTCTTCGCTCTTCAGCTCCGCAGAGGTCTTCCTGCAAACTGGCAGTGGCCATGGTTAGGCTTAAAAGTGACGTGTAAAAGTGGCCCAAAAGATACTCAAAGGTATGTATTATTCCTGGTCCACCTATTCAAAAGCGCCTTCACTAACGAACATAACGTCGGTGTCAACACGAGGTTAGCGAGCCCCTGGCCTAGGTGCCGYGCTGGCATTTAATTCAGTTGCTGAAAGCCTTGTTGACACGAATCAGACTGATAGCCTGGGGGAAGCAGGTGTCTGCACTTCTATCCCAGAGCATAAAGATGAATAGCCAGCCTGGCCACCTGTCCGAAGGGCTGTGAGGTGCCAYCTCCTACAGCGTCTGTAGGATCCAGGCCTCTACTTCAATCTGCTGATAGGTCTTGTTTGAGGCAAACTCCCTTTGGTTATTACAACAACAACAACAACAACAAAAGAAAGCTAAAGTAGTGATATACTCCGGTTCTTATCATCATGGAAGAGTAAGGAATATGTACTAGCTGCAGTACAGGTCTTCGCAAATTGTGATTGTCACAGAATTTTACTGATTACTCCTTCATTAGATAGAGAATTCATACATGAAGGCCAAGGCAGTCAGACATATGCTTTGGGTTTTATATCTCCTGCACAAGCCTCTAATTTTCCTCAGGAAATTACGATGTAGTTTATCAGTATCTTGTTGTTAATTATTAAAACCTCAAGACTCCAACCAAAATAAACTGGTCATTTGTTTTCTTTCTTATAGAGGTGCTTGTTGTTACCTCATTAACCATTTAGCATCCTGGTGAGTTATCGCAAGTAGCTTAGCTTGGCAGAATCTCAGGGTTGTAGCCCCTGAAGGAAAATGTTGTTGCTTTCCTTATCTGATATATTTTGGTTAGCAGAGATCTAAAAGAAGCAATAACAGACCCTTAATAAGATATGTTTGGCAAGAAGATACAAAATAACTATTTAGTGGGCTTACATCTGTTTCCTTTTTCTTTCATTTTGCCTTATCTAGTTGTGTACTTAACATTAATCTGCTATCACACTAACTTGGATTATTTTGTTTCAGGGTTTAGCCTCCACACCACTGTCATTTAATTTCATGAGTACTACTTCACCAGTAAGTAATGAACATATCCACTCACCTGCAATTAATGTGATTAGCAGGATATCTCTTAAATCTCACTGTCAGAGGAAGGTACAAAGAATGACTAAACTAGCTCCATTCAGTTCTAGATTTCCAGGTAGTTCATATAGTTAGAGTTTGCTAATTACATGTAAAGCAGTACAAGATTTTGGGAGATCTGGTGCAAATCTGTGGAATGCTATACGCACTTCAAAAACTATCTTTCAAGTAAGCACATTTTCCCTAAATTACCTCATATACAACAGCAGATGTCACACAGCAGGTTCAGCAAAAAAAGGGAAAAAGTCATTTTTATCAGATGGTAAGGAATATTTGTTTATTTTTTTCTGCTGATATGAGTCAAAAAGAAGAGAAATATTTCATCTCTTCAGGGAAGTATGAGCATCTGCTTCTGCAAATCATTTTTTAGTGTTCAGGCACAGAGCGCTGACGCTGGGCTATGGGTTGGGGTAGCATTGACATTTGTGTCCCTCAGCAGTGGAACCTGCTGCCCACCCATGGCCAACTTAACATGTTTTCAGGGAGACCCTGACCAACAGCTGGGGCAGTGAATATCATCTATGAAAAGGAAAGGATCTGAAAATAAGATTATTAATTGCTTCATTAAAAGATAGGGCTGACCTGAGCATGGCCACTGCACTCAGCACTGTATTTGTTTGCATCTCTGCAGGCACCAGAGCCTGTTGGCTTGTTAAAACTGGAGAAACGCAACCAGATAAGGACAAGTGTGACATTCTGCAGGGTTGGTAAGGGTAATCCATCCCCAATATATGGGGTAAAGAGCCCCATGCTGAAAAGGTACAGGGGATTGCAGAGATAGAGTGAACAGTGGATTGCAGGCTGACTGGGAGTCAGTGGTGTTAAGCAACCAGGAAAAAAAAACAGAGAAAAAATGGCAAACATCTGGTAAACTGGGATAGATCAATGACAGCACAGTCTATAAGATGTGAGATCATCCTTCTTCTCTAGTCAACATAAGCACAGCCAGAGCTGGAGTACCATGCCCAGCTTGGGGCTATGCACTTCAGAACAGCTGAGGGTCAGTTGGAAAAAGGCGAAGGTCAGGAATGATCCAGAAACATGAGCTATAGAGAAAAGCTGAAAAAATGAGGTTAATGAGAAAACATGACCAAAAAAATATACTGATGACTATGTAAATAGCTGCTGTCAAGAGAAGAAAAGACTATTCTCAATATCCACTGTAGACAGGAAAGGCAGTGGTGGGCTTAAATCGTAGAAACACATAGGTTAGCTATTAAGAAAAAAGATGTCCATAGGAAGAATGGGGAGACAATGGGATATGGTGCTTGATGTTGCTTTGTTACAAGGGCTTAAGAACAGGCTAACAACTTTTGTTAGGAATGGCATGGTTTGCCTCCAAACAGGACAAGGAGACTTCCCAAGAGATCATGCAGTTCTGTTTCTCAGGCATATGCACTTTGATGAAATTGTATTGCTTTTTTAGACGCTAGGGACCAAAAGAGCAGAAGCTATTTCTAGGAAAATTTCCCTAGATGGTTAACCTCAAGATTTGATCTTTTGTAAATGACACTGACTAAAAGGCAGTGTGTGGGCCTTCGATCTTCTAGCAAAATTACTGTGAAACAGCACAAGGGAACTCTCTCCATTCAGTGTCCCCTCTTCATTTCTGTGTTACTCATAATTTTTTCTTGAGCTAAAAAAATCCAGTATTTGGTTTTAACTAATGGCAATAGTTGTAGAGGGCTAGTAAGGAACAAAACCAGGATGTGTCTTTTCTGCTACCTCTTATCATTTCTCTGGCAGAGCATCTTTGCCCATCCTCTTATTCTGCAAAAGGTTGCTTCTTCCCTTGGTCCCACATGCCCAGCCTGTTCAGGCTGTCTCGCTTCAGTCTGAGGCAGACAGTAGGTCTTGCTGCCTTGCTGCCATAGGAGCACATAGGAGGTGTAGTGTCACCAGTATATCATGACAGCACGACCAGTGAACAGGGAATATGTTCCACCGTTCAGTTCCCTGATCCCTCAGACACCAGGTTTTTATCCTGGCTTTCTGTGGAAAGGAAAGCTTAAAGAGGAAGGAGGAGAAGGGGGCGCTTGAGAGCTGGGCTGCCTAGTTCCTAGCCACAAAGGCACATTTCAGGTGAAAAGACATGACCTGGTTTTCAGATTTGCATCTCTTTTGTGAGAATGTTCTCAGACTAATGGCAGTTTTATTTTGTATAATCTGAGGAAACTGAGTTTGAGTGATGTTAAATTTCTCTCCCATTACAAATAGAATCCATCTTGACCCTTTTATGCTCGTACTTTTTAAAAATGAAACACAAGTTGATTACAATAGGTTTATTCCAGCTAAGGAGTATGGTTCAATGTTTGGATTTGAATGCTGTCTTCATTTGAGTGATGGTTGGAAGTGTTCACATGCTTTAATAAAGCATTGCTGAACTGTGACAGACAATAGTATACATAAGCCTAAATATACCTTCCTATTTTAATTACAAGACTGGAGCTCGTGAATGGAAGCCTGGGTTTTATCTCCACTGACCTTGAAAACTTTCTAGAGGTTTATGATGACACATATACTTTTAGGTGATTTGGGGAAAATGAAGAACCAAAAAATCAACTTATTCTCATTTTGACTTTTTCAGAAAACAATGCAATATATGATCATCGCATCTACATTACTACAAAGGAATCTGGAAGTTCTATAATTTTGTTCATTCAACATATATGGGATTTGGCAGTTTTATGCAGATACACGGATCGAGCTCCTATACATGACAGCATCTCCCCTATATATTTGCACAAGAATAAACCATACTAACAGTAATTCTGGCTCTTGCTGATAAAGTAGATGAATTATTGTGATGTATGTCTACACTTCAGTCATATTAATGACTGTGTAGCAGTGCAGACATACACTAAATAGCTTTTAATCTTCAGAATTGGTGTAGCCATGGTAGTGTGAAGCTCTGGCTCTGTCTTCTGCCACACTGAGTGCATGGATGGAGTGGAGTGTTAACCAGCTGTTCACTGTGGGTCATCATTGCTGCTGGGCACCCCATTGGAAGCTGGGACTCCCAGTAAGGACCCCGGACATATCAGAATAGTGAGACTTCTCGCCAGGGAACAAGACAGGTGAACGGTGGGCAAGGGCATGTATGCAAAGAGAAATACAGCTATGTCAATGTGCTAGATGGAGCTAATTTGCTTTTTGCCCCAAGTATTTGGTGACTGCATAGTAGATAAAGTGGTTTTGATTTCTACAGTTATTATTCCTTATTTTCTTCTTAGTTTTCTCTTTTTCTTCTCTCTCTCATGCACTGTCTTCTTATCCATGTCTTAATATTTTTGACAGTTCTTCATAAGGTTTTCACTACTACTTCATTACAGTTCTTCTCACTAGCTATGCAGATTTACAACCCCTTTCATTTCCCATGACACTGTTTATATTTACCCAGCAAAAATCAGTCTTTTGTTGCCAGGTTATGCAGCCACCCTCCCCAACACTCCTGAATGACTCTAGACTGCCATTCCCTTGAGCACGAAACTAGATTAGGATTTATTAAACCCTTAGCCCCCTGTTTGAATGATATATGGCCTCAGGCAGTAGGAACTAAGGCAAATGCATGCTGCTTTTTTGTAAAGGCACAGTAAACCATAATACAGGGCACATGGCCCCAGGCATTCCTAAACTATCTTGTCCTGTGTCAGCAAGATGCCTTCAGACTCTCTTATAGAGTTCTCCCTGCTCCATTTTCCCTCTGCTCCCACCCTGTGCATCTCAATACAGTGAGAGGATTTTGTCCTTAATTGAAATTCCTTTCATCAGCCCAGATATAGCCTGAACAAAGATACTGGCATGAAAAAGCAGTCAAGAACATATCTTTAAAATGTCAATTTGCCAGTGACAAGCATAAAGTGCAGTCGCTGCAAATCAAGACTCTAAACCTTCATTGTATACCACATAGCTGCCATTTCCCCCCATTATCCCACCCATAAGTTTTGATGTTTGTACGTCTTTGTTTCTCCTTCTACATTCTTCTCACGCTGTGTTCATAGCGAATGGGAGGATAGCTGGGACTTGATTAAACACTTGCAAACCTCAGCAAAAAGCTCTTTTAAATGCTGAACCGTGTCATTTATCTTAGACTCCTACCTCTGGAAGAAATAATCCATTCAAACGCTGTGGTTCTTCTCTTCTATTTTTCCCTCTTGATTCATTGTGGTAAAGTAATTGATGCACTTTTGTTCATATAGACCTGCAAGTTTAACGTTACATGGATTTACATGGCAGGAAACTGTTATGATCTTAGTTGTAGAATAAGAAATAAAAAATGAAAGTTCTTTCCACTGGCACAATGAAGGGAAGGATACACCCAACAGAAAAAACATTAGTATGGGCCATCTACTGAAGGCTATATTTAGCTTGCTTAACATGGATGCCTAATTTAGGTGTTACATCTCAAAGTCTTGGCTATACAGAGACCATGGTCTGGTGACCTGGCAGCTTGAGCACTCGGAAACATCCCCCACCCTCGCAAGGCCGTGCTAAATGCCAAGACCAGCTTGGGCTGCCGCAGAGCTGGCTGCCGTGTTGGACTGCCGCAGGGCCTGCTTTGCCTACGGCAGTGTCTTGGAAAGCAGCACAGCGTGCTGCTGCCAACCAGGAGGCTGAGCTCTGTGGGGTGGAGGACTCTGCTTGTCCCAGGAGGAGTAGTCACTGCCCTGACTCTCCCTTCCTCCTGGCGGTAGAAGCAGCAGCAAGCCCAGCCCTCCAGGGCTATCTGGCTCTCAGTGCTCACTCCATCCCTTCCTCTACCTCTCTGCCTCCTCTGCTGCCAGTTTTCTGGGCAGCAACACTGAATCTTACATACTTCTCTGAGAAACCTACAACTGACTCCACATGTCTAAAGAGCTGCTCACATTTAGTAACTTAAGTCAAAGTTATTCATGCTTTTTTATTATTCCCTTTTAATGCCTAGAGTTTTAGCTGTGAGGCTTAAAAAGAAAAAGACAGAGAGCTTAAATCTAGTTACAAGACTAAAGACAAGCGGATGGAAAACTATATGGAAACAATCAGATATTGCTGGTTCAAGAACATAACGCAGCTATCACCTTCAGTTCCCACTTCCCTATCAGCTTTTGCTGCATTACACATTTTTTCTTGAAGAGAACACCTCTCCAACACATCTCTACGGCTACTATCACCTCACACTTTGGTTATCACAGCACCCTCTATTCTATTCTCTGGCCCTGACAAACAGAGTCTTCCCCTTCTCATGCTGTAGCTGCAAAGATTTTTTTCTTTTTCTTTTTTTTTTCATTCACTTTGACCACATCATTTCTCTTTTTTGATTAACTCCGCTGGCTAATGCTGTGCCCCTATCACATGAAATAGAGCCTTCTTGACTTCACTGACAAGAAGGCTTTCACAATTTGTCCTCGTGCAACTTTTCATCTTCCCTTCAGTAAGGCAAAGTGATGTATATCTCCAGCCACCTCTTGGTGCCACCATCTACTGCTCATGCATTACATTTTTCAAACACACACCTTCACACTACCTCTGATGTTCTTGTGCTTGAGAGAAGTTCCTTCCAACCACAGATCAAAATCTTTTTTCTCTTTCAAATCCTTCCTTCCAACACACCATTGTCAGGARGCTGCAAAGAACTGGCCAGTGATTTGGCTGAAGACACCACAGCCAGGCATGCGTTTTGTTATTTCCCTTACACCTCAGTTTGGCAAATTCTGTTGTGATTTCTTGCCTTATGCTTTGACTGAGGGAGACACTGCCTTTCAGTGATGGTACTACTTTGACATATTCTGGAACAATCCTGGGATACACAGATACTAGTACATGAAAAGTAAGAAATAACACTTGTGCTCTTCATGCATTATTTGTCCAGAAAATTAGCAGAAATGCACCAAGGAACTTCCTAGTCTGAATCTGGAGTTTGTAATCAATCCTGCAACCAGATGATGGTCACACACATTCAGGTATTGGATGTGAACTGTTTATCCAGCTGCAACAGTCACAAAGTTGGCAAGAGGCAGCAGGAAGTCAGGCATGGTTAATGTTTAAGATACATAAACCTCATTGTGGCTGCCAGGTGTCTTCTTTGGCTTCAGTATCACTGTCTTTTTGCCTATTCTTTTGTCTATCTGTTTTTCAGGAAAAGGAAATGAAATGCTAAGTGTTCTGCCTTCGTAACAGGCATAGTAGGACTACAGGACATAGTGGAAATAATCAACACATAACTAACCATTATGTGCTTTATTTGTTATATTTACCTTTTTGGTAGCTATTTGAAGGAGGTTTTCTCTGCTCACCTGAGACATCTTTCAATGTCCATCATCAATTATATAAAGGCTGATGGTAAAAGTCCCATAGATGCACATTTTTTTCTGGGTTACTTTCCATCTGTTGTGGAGCTTTACAATATGAACAGCTGCTCTGTTATTAAATGCTTGCATGTTTCACCCTTGCAGGTCATTTATTAACATTTAGTGAAGAAGCTGGGTACTTTACTCAATTTTAGTGTCAGATTAGTTACAAGGCGCAGCAGTAGGGACATCTTTATTTACAGATCATTAAAGAGATGAGCTCTGCAGTAACAGGCAGAAATACTTGTTTTTCTTGAGCATTTTTATAGTATTTGGTCAAGTGAAAACTATGCAGATGCCTGCTGGCTGAAAAATGAAAAGGATAAGAAAGAGCACAGAGAAGTATGGGGGCAGGAGAATGGGGGAAGAGAGAGAGGACACCAGAGGGACTGCTGGACTGACGCAATAGTATCAAGGGGAACGTATACAGAAAAGATCCATTGCACCCATTCAAATAGCAGTTACAGATATTGAGCTTGAGAAATACTGGCCCACTGTTACCTTTCTGTCCTCACCATACCGTCCGTACTTGGATGGAGTGATGTAGGAAACAGCACAGTAGGCTTTGCACACCATGGAAACATCCTTGTCCTGGGCAAAGGGTCAGATCTGTAGCAAAAGAGGTGGCTGAAAGGAAGAAGGAGCAAGCTAAAAGGAACTACAGCAGCAAGCCCAGTAGTGATGGAAGTGGCTAGAGCGGGCCTTTGCCAGGGTACTGTAATTAGGACAGCTCTCAGACTTCTCTAAAATGTTAGAAAAAAACCAAGCTCCAGGCAGTGCCAGGGACAGGGTGTATGTGGAAGAGGCATAAAGCCATCTGTGCCCAACTTTCCACAGCCACCCCTCCAGCCTCTGCCCAGCAGGCCGCAGTACCACCCTTCCAGCATCAACGGGGATCCCGGGAGGTTCAGCCTGCAATGGTTGGTGACTAGTATTCAGGAACTCCTTTCTCTCACTTCTCCATCCTTTTCCTTTCCGCATGATTTCCTTTTCTGTCACTCCCTCTTGCTCCTTTTCTTTCTTTTTGTTTGCCAGAACTTTGGCAAATGTTATTTATCTGAGGAGGCACCCACTGTGCAGGAACTATTTTATTGTATGAGAGATGGGATGAGATTCATATAAACTACAGAGAATGCATGATAAGAACAATGAAGCAAATCTAATAATTAGTGAGGTTTGCACACACCAATATACTCAAGGAATAAATTTCATTACACTTCCCGTTGGATTCAGGGAGGACACTTTAATCTCACTATTATAAACATGACCTAAGGAAGGACCAGGGTGGAGCATGGGAAATGTTGTCCTTTTAATTGTCTTCTCTTCAGAGTAGCAATCTACTTATGATACAACAGCCTTTGCTGTCTGGCTCCAGGCGAGTCATACTCCCTTTGAGAGGGTTCTGAGAAACATTACTTTCAGTTGGTGCTACATGCCCAACTCCCAGCTCTTATCTTGGTTTCAGTATGTGCAGTGAGAGGGACGCACAGCGGCAGCAATAGACAGGCTTTTTTCAGATCTCGTCATCTGAGTTACTTCTCAGGGTATATCTGAACATTGTATCATTCTTCTAACAGAGAATACCAATAGTGCCTCTTGCAACAAGGTAGGTGGAGTTTGAGACTGCACTTCTCAAGGAACTTCACAGTTCATATTCTCAGTTACATACTCTGTATTTCTTGTATCCAGAGCGCTCTACTACATTCTGCAGACCAGGAGTCACTGGCATCATTTCATCAGATGTCCAACTAGTCTGTAAGCTGGACTCACTGGCTTTGTCTGTCACCTCAAACAACCCCCTCCAAAGCATCCGTAGGCACGTTATGCTTCATTACCCTACCTGTTCCCCAGGCTCTGTAACCCTCCCGGCTGGACATGCCTGGTGCCGCACGTAATGAACGGGATATTATGTGTGCTCTGGAGGACACATTCTGTCCGTGTCAGAGGCCATGCTTTCAAACTCGTTATAGACGTACAGCCTTGAACTTCTCCCTGAACAGTCAGTGTAGACACAATTACTGCTGACTGAATTAAGCAATTCTGCATCTCCCATTGTTAGCAAAACTAAAGTAAAGATCGATGTGGAGCAGGGCTGGTCYTACTTCTGACATTCTAAAGACAAAGGAGTATCACACATGATTGACTCTTTTGTATACTTTTTTTGAAATAAATTGCTTAGAATTGAGAAATGCTGGTACTAAAAGAGAAGTTAGTTTCAGGCTTCTTACTGATAAAATGACCTCGGCTCAATGTTCTTGTTCAGTTTTGGGGACTTTGCTCCTCACAGGTAACAAGCTGGGTGAAGGACACAGAGTAACACAGCTCCCTAAACGGGTGGAGGTGCATGGTATGCTTCGAGTCAGGGCGCTGGCTGGATGTACACAAATTACATGATGATTACAGCTGCATTGGTGTAACGGTCCACATATTTTCACCTGGATTGTGGTTTCTTCAGCAAGTGTACAGTTCTGGTTAATTAATTCAAGGTATAGTTACACCAGGGCTGGTAACAGAGAGCTACACTTAAAAACGTCCATTTTTTTGGTCCAGAATCTTTGAAGTTGTGTGCTCTGGACCAACRAATACGTTAGAAACAACAGCACCACATCCAGTGTCTCTTGGGTTCTGCCATGTGTTGTAAATGATTTATTAATTCATCCAGTGAATATTTTGGGATTTGAACCACTGGCCTGGTTTACTAAGCAAACGAGGCTTATGCACGTGCATCATRCTGCCCGAAACCGCTGGCCAACTCCGGCCAAACCCCACAAAGCTGCCCAGGCGCCTCCKGCTCTCAGGCGTGAACGTTTCGCACACTTGGTACACGCCGAGCCTTGTCCTGGGCRCTACCGACGGAGAAGCCTTACTCGCGCTCAGCCTTGCCGCCTCAGGGCGACGCTGAGGGAAGGGCCCCGCCACCCCAGCCGCCCGCGGGGCCGCTTCCGGAAGGCGCCGCCGCGCCGGGGGGCGCGGGCCCTTTCCCCAGGGCGACCCCAGGATGCCGGGGGTAGAGAGCCAGAAGGCCGCGCCGAGAAGGGCTGAGGGCCGCCTCGCCTCCCCGCCGCCGCATCCCGCCACACGGGCGGCGCGAAATGGCCCCCGCCGCCCCTGCCCCCGGCCCCGCCGCGCATGCGCGGGGGGGAGGGGGCGGCCGGGGGCGCGGCTGGGGGCGAGCGCGCTCCCGCCGCACGTGACCGCGGTAGTGGCGGGGGGCTCCCTTAAAGGGCCAGCGGGCCGCGCTCCCCGCTGGGGTTCTGCGCGCCTCCGCCGGCGTTGGAGGTCGCCGCTCACCTCCGCCGCGCTCCGCCCCGCGCACCTGCGCGG
>NW_028186401.1:6739488-6771287 GCF_003343005.1 Rhea americana
GGCCGGGAGGGGCTTTCCGGGGGGCCTGGCCGCGCGGCGGGAGCCCTGGCGCGGGGGCCTCTGCTCCGGAGCGATTCCGGAGAGCGGCACGAGTCGTAGCGCTCGGGGGTCGGTCGCACGAATGTTCCTTTTTCCTCTAAGCGGAGCTGGGGTGGTGGTTTAGAGGGCTGGATTYGTTGGAGCGTCAGTTGTAGGGGTTTGCAAGGCCGGTTGTACTTGGTGAATGGTTTGGGGGGTTTTCTTCTTGAGTGCGTTTCCTGGCTTGGAAGAGACGTATTATTTTCGGTGATTTGTAGTTCCTCAAAGGTAGAGGCTGTTTGCTTGGGAGGGCAGTCAGGAGGCTTACAGGAAGGTGCGCAGGTTGTGTTGGAGGAGGGCTGTGGGCCRGCTGGTTTGATTTCTTCCCTGTATAGGTTAGTTTTTCTCCGGTGTCTCTGATGCCAGAACAAGGCCCCAGAATGAACGGTTTCTCTCTGGGTGAGCTATGCTGGCTCTTCTGCTGCCCGCCTTGCCCCAGCCGCATCGCTGCCAAGCTGGCCTTCCTGCCCCCGGAGCCCACGTACACGGTGCTGCAGCCCGAGCAGCAGCAGGAGGCTGGGGCGGCCGCGGCGGCAGGCACCCCGACGGGATCGGGCACCTGCAGCCTGCACTTGAGCGAGCGGGCGGATTGGCAGTATTCGCAGCGGGAACTGGATGCCGTGGAAGTGTTCTTCTCCCGCACGGCGCGAGATAACAGGCTGGGCTGCATGTTCGTACGTTGTGCCCCCACTGGCCGGTATACGCTGCTCTTCTCGCATGGTAATGCTGTGGACCTGGGCCAGATGTGCAGCTTCTAYATTGGCCTTGGCTCCCGCATCAACTGCAACGTCTTCTCATATGACTACTCTGGCTACGGGGTGAGCACCGGCAAGCCCTCTGAGAAAAACCTGTATGCAGACATTGATGCAGCCTGGCAGGCTCTCAGGACAAGGTAAATGGATGTTGGGAACAAGATATTTCTGTATCTCCATTTAATCCTAATAAGTTCAGCGTCTGAACAGCTAACCTGCTGAGAGGTAGAGGGAAAGGGTCTGCAGGTGGTTGTGYGCCTCACGTTTTGAGGTGTCATCAGATGTTCCATCAACAACTACGATGTAATTTGTCAGATGGCTTCATTCATTAAAAGGATGCCCAAGGCTTCATCCTTGGGCTTTTCTGAATTCAGGGTCAATCAGCTATATTGTGGTGTCCATTGCTTCACCATTACAAATCTCCGCCACAAGCAGGAAGTATTCTTATTGTGTGGGTTGCAATTTCAAATCAGATTGAGCTCGTAGGGTGCAAAACAACAACAAAAGAACACTCTTTAAGATTTTGCATTGATTTAAATTTTGCCCACCACTGTCTACATTTGAGTTAACCCAGTCAAGCCAAAGCATTGACTGAATTTGGCAGTATCCTAGGCTCTTGCCTACGAAGAACTGCTAACTGTCTGTGATGTATCTGAATTTTCATGCAAGCTCATGTGACATATACATATTTTTCTTTTTGGCAACCAAATAATTGTTATCAAGTTTGCTGAGGTAGCAAAGTGGAAGGGAAAAGTGTTGATGGGTGGAAGTAGAGGTGGGGATCCTGCTAGGAGGAGGTGCTGAAGAAGGTGGCATCCAAAGGGGTGGAAGAGCAATGTGAAGTCTCTGTCAAGGCAGTGTGGCAAGTAGGAGCACAGGGAGCCAATGACCTCTAGGAACTCCTGAGCTGCCTCTGCTTGCTCTGCTGCCTCTGATGCCTCACTACAACTGTCTACCAGCTCTGGACCTCTGTAGRCTGATCTGTTTGCAGAAACTTTGAGCTCCACTTGCTATTGCGTAAGTGGTTCTTAAACTGAGACCTCAYAGGTTGTGTCCTAAAGGAGATATGTTTTAAAAGGCTTGAATTGCTGCATCGGGACAAGAGAAAAGAACTATGGATGYTGTCTCTTCTTGGCACTGGGGTCGTGTAGATGAACTTGGCTTGTGWGAAATGAAATGAGTATTTAATATCTACTGTATGGATAGGTGCCATCAAAAGCACCATAGGTKCTTCAAAAATAGTGACATGAGTTGTTACTAATTTGATAATTGGCTTTTGAAGGATCCAGGGATTGGTCAGTTGTGGAATCCAAATGACTTTTGACAGTGGTCTGCCCAAGTCAGGTTAAGACTGTGGGGGAAATCTTATCTGGAAGTCTTTGAGTAAACCAGGTTCTGGGTTTATTTTCCAGATCCATACAAAATTCAAATAATATAAATGTTACTTGAATATGAGTAATATAGTCTGATGTAAAGAAGTAATTTTGATCTCCTGTATCAATAATAGAGGATTGAATGCCCTATAATGCATATACACGCTGTAAATAAGCTTTAAGGGAGGAAAAGTGCTGTGTATAAGCCATACCTGGCTAATGCTTGTCCTTTAGTTCTGTGCTTTCTCTATACCTCTCTTACTGTTTATTTGATGAAATTTTTCTCATGAAAGCTTTCTGGGGCTCTGAGAAAGTTCTTTCATGTCTAGTTGGAGCTGCTTGTGTCTTRACAGGCATTTAGTATGTGTTTAAGACCAGTGGAAGATCCAGAAACTAGAGGTTCCTTCATTTAAGTCTTTTGAAGTTTGACACAGTGGGCAATCCCAACATGTAYTTAGCTTGCTCTGAGGGAACTGGGCTCCTTCTATTGAAGTATGACTGGAGGAGGTCATGAGTCCTTTCTGTGGTTTATACAAGATCCRGGTTCTGTTCTCCCTTTAACTTGAGGGGCTGAAATTTGCCAGCTYCTACCTTGCTATGCTTGTACATCCCAGATCTTAGTGCTATTTTGAGCATCCTCTCAGACCAGTTGTGTTAAAATTGGTAAGATTTTTCAGGAGCTAAGGAAAATGTTACAGTACTTGAGGTGTCCAGTGAAGGTTTTTGGTAAGGTAAAATGTAAGCTTTTTAAAAAAGAAAATCAATAGAATCTGTTCCCTCAGATTTTCCTCATAACAAGTATGAGCCAAAACAATAGTCTTCCTGCTTATGAATTCTCTAAGCAGTAACATGAATGTTGCAAGGCTTTGATCATTTTTTGTTCTATTAATAATTTGATGCAACTTACAGTTAAGTGAAAGATTCTACTGTAAGAATACAAGTCAAACTCTTGATGTAAAATGTCGTATTATACCATTTCTGTTACAGCAGTTTAAGTCATTTTTAAGAGTGTGTGTGTGTGTGTGTGTGTATGTGTGTGTGTTCTTATGCAAATTCCTAATATTTGGCCTGTAATCATATGGCGGTGAACTGTAATGCAAAGTTAAAAGTGAAGTCTTAAAATAGGTCAGGTTCACTATGTCATAGAAAAGCATTGAGTTATCCGTGTAAGTTCTGTGGGAGTCTGTTGCAGTTCTCAGTCCACCAGCCATTCTACCTGGCAGCAGAAAGGAATCATTAAAATGCTGGAAGTCTTAGATTTTTTTTTTTATTGTAACTGTGAAGTTTGATCTTTAACAAATAATTTATCAGTGTATTTTGAGAGTTGCTCCAAGTAAGACAGGAATTAACACTGCACTTGGACAGTATGGATTGATGCCAAATTTTAGAAATGATAATAAACTGACCGTGATTACAAACATGGCTATAAATTCCTGACCATACTGCTCAAGTTGCTGAAATGAGGATCTTGTTATCATATAAGTATTGAGGTATCAAATTGTATATGACAAATGATTATAAAAATGTTATCAGCATTATCAATAGTGGATGAAAAATAGCCATTTCATTTGGCCTCAGTCATCAGCCTATCTGCAGAGAATAGATGTGAGCTGTTCTTTGTTCTTCTTACTCTGAATAAACAATAACTTATTTTCCTTACTGCTAGCTAAATGGTTACTTTTCCATATGAATAACATACTCTTAACTGGTAATTTTACTAATTAATAGGTTTGAATGGTAACTGTCTTTCAGCATAGGAAAGATGTAATTTGTATCTCCGTAGAGTGAGTTCATAATAGATGTTCCTTCAGATGTCTAATTGTAGCAATGGTTACTGTAGATCCTATCTTAGGTAATAATCATCCAATATCCGCTTGATTAAGAAATTTCCATCTGGTACTTAAATATTTCTCATCAAAAATTTTAATTTCTTGGCTTCAGATGACATTTTTGTTTTGAATACTGTGTTTTAGACACTTTTTTTTGTCTGTTTTAGTTCTGCTTGTTCCAGAAATATACCTTCTCTTCATTCTGGTTCTGTTGGACCCTGTGTTCTGTCATGGCCCACATGGTTTTAAGTTGCTGCTTTTTACTGAGATGTGATTAACTGTTACCCTAATATCTGGTTGTCTCAGTGCTGCATATACACAGAATGACTTGATTTTTTTTTCCCTCTCTCCATAAATTCCATATGGAAAGAGAACCAAGACTTCAATGTTAAGAGTAGTTGAACAGGATGCACACTTAGTTTGTACTGTACAAGCACGTAACCATGACTGTTCCTTCAGTTGCACAGTATTTGTAATAAAATCAATTGGTATGTTTTCTAAACGCTTGGAAAAGATTTGTAAAATGGTTTGAAATCCCAGTCAAATGAAAGAAKGCACTGCTTTCCTCAAACCTCTGATTGCAAAGTAGAATATCAAAGATGATAATCCATCAGCCCATGTTCTGAATATTGAAAGGAGGTGAAGAAGGCATRGTTAACAAATTGCTTAGAAGAGCTGTTCTTGTTGCAGTTAGTGAATTATAGCTTGATATTTTTTCCTGGTGCACATTATAAGCTATTCTAATATCCCCTGCTTCTGTTTAAGCTTTTGATAAATACCTGATTTTATTGTAATGTTTAAATATTTTATTTTCAAAACATYCATAAGAGAGCATGGGTTCATTTTCACTTTTGTCAATAGAAAGTTTATAGGCACAAGAACTCATCTTTTTTACCACAGTGAAAGGAATTGAACTATGAAATGATACAGTTAAATGCAGAGGCTTTTAGTAATGGATGGCAGATAGTTTAGAATTTCAGTAATTTTCAAAACTTTTTCCTCAGATGTGATAGTTTAAAAAAAAAACAAATATAATTGAGCTTTCGTTATTAGGGGGTATCTTTTTATTCATGTTGCTGATTCCCCCTCTCCCCTCATTGATGTTTCCTTTGCAGGAGTTGGTGACAAGTGTTGCAGTTCTCATTTAAGTACAATCGGGAAACACATCTGATTAAATTAGTGTAGTTGTGGTAACTCATCTGATTAGATTAGTGTAGTTGTGGTAACTAATCTTCTGAGGTTGTATCAGTTTAGTCAGTCTCCATTCTGATTTGCTGAGTGGCTACAGCTTCCTAGGTAATAATAGCTTCATTTTTTTTTCTCTGATAAATCAGAATAGTTTTTCTATTTTAATGTTCTTTGCCACAGTGTCTTTCACTTGCACTGTCTTGCCATGTGTGATCTAGTCTGAGTATTTCAGCACTGAGCTGACTTAAAGATTTTTATTCTACGTAGTCCCTTGAAACCCTCTTAAAGATTTAGCCTTATTTGCTTCTTCCCACTTGGTGTTCCAGGAAGTGTTTAATTGAACAATTTGTAATATGCACATTTGGAAGGTTGGGAGGGCAGGAGTCGTGGTTTGTTACAGAGAGACAAATACAAAACATTCAACACCTTCTCAAAATGTTTTATAGTAGGAATAAACTCCCTCSCTGTGCACAGTGCTTGGTAAATGTAAGGGGGAGTGTGTTCTGTTAACTTCTGTTACTTTCAGTGTAACTTTCCAAGAGGATTTTTTTTGTGTGTGTGCATTTTGCTCTGTCACTTGCTATGAGTCACATCACCTTTCTACCACTGAACTTGGATATACCTATTTTATGAAATATGTGCTGGTGAAGACTGTCCGGTAGCTGGGGTTTACAGTTTACTACTGCACATAAATCAAGCATTGAAACTGGAAAAGGATATGTGTAGTTCTCAGTGYGGTGATGTTTTTGCTAATCAGAAAACTTTAGGACTTTGTCACCATTCAGCTTAGTGATTTCTCCAGGTTGCTGCTAAAGTGTCTGCTATGTGTAAGTGAAAACGTAGGGCTTCTGATACAGAATTAGCAAAGTGAATTCACTAGATTGCTGAATTCTGTGCTTGGCTGAGTCATAAATACTGACTTCTGGGTTCCACTGTACTTCCTTGTTTGCTGTTTATTACCTGGWAGGCAGGTTTAAATTATAGGTAAGGTGTAGATAAAAGGTGGGGGATTTTTGTTTTGTTTTTCCAAAAACTGTGGGCCTAAAGAGTAGGGTGAAGTTGAATTGAAAACGACTAACCTCTATTTTCATGTATTTTGTTTTACTACAGTTGTTCTAGATAATACTTTTTAGATATTCTCTTGATCTGCAGTAGATTCCATATGTTCTAAATGTGTTTCCTTGAGCCTGTCACAAGTGCAGCTTCTTAAGTACATCCATGAATTTGATTTGGGAGATTTCCCTCCTAACTATCATTAATTGTAACAGGGTATTCACACTTGCAGTTTTTCAATAAYGTTGATACAGTGTTTGCAAAGGTTTGTGTAATGTATACTCATTAACATTTTAAGAAACTGTTTTCTAAAACTTAACTTATTCTACCTACTGTGGTCAGTACTTCCAGAAAAACTGCATAAAATGTTGCTTAAAAATAGAAACCTATAAAATAGTCTCTTGTCATTGTCTGCGCAGTGGACAGCAATGAAGTCAGAGCATGAGTATCCTAGGGACGAATACCAACCACTGTTTAAAACAGGTGTGCTGATGTTGAAAGTTACCCAAAATGTTTACTGAGCTTTGGTGTCCTGGTATGTAGATGAGTCACTGAAGTAAGCGAAAGTAGTCTTGCTAAATATTTTCCTAATTCTATCAGGACTGTAAGATCAAAGCTTGTTTTTTTTTTTAAAAAAAAAAAATCTTTTCATTGACAGGAGTGCTTTGCAACTAATGTGTTTCTGGGGGTCGTGGTGGGGAAATAAGCTGCTGATAACAACTATTGTTACCCAAAGGTTTATCTTGCATGTGGAGAGTCCTGAAATTCAGCAGCCTGAGCTGGCYGTGTTATTTTACCCTACTATACAGAAGTTGTAGGCCTGTCTCTTGGCATAATCGGAGCGTGGTCCATAAAGGATTCTAGAGGGACACATTGTTAAGGTCTACGTGCTGAAGCGACTCAGGATTTTATCTGCTTTTAGTGCCACGTGATAGATTAACTTCTATATAAGAAAGAAAGGCAAGCTTCTCCCCTGTCTCTGTCTGGATAAAGTAGCTCATTACTTGTGCTTGTAAGTATAAACAAAAACAAACAAGCCCCCTCCCTGCCCCTCCTTACCCTCTCCAAAAAAGAAAACAACTGGCAATGTTATCCAGGACTCRAGAGACCTGAGGATATAGGTGCCATGAATAAATTATATGAAGAGTAACATTTAAACTACCAAAAAGAGTCACCTGTCAGCAACTGGTTTTGTGGGAAAAACTTAACAATTCTTGAGCAAGTGAATATTTCCATGCTTAATGGAGAAAATGAGCTTTGGGGTTTTGTTTGTTTTTCAGTTCTGTGCTTCTTCTCACATGAAGATACAATAAAACAAAAATGCTGAGCAGTTAGTGATTTGGTGCCTAGCATATCTGAATTGCATGTTTGATTTTAAGATGAGATTTGCCTGGGGGAGAGGGRAATCTAGTTATAGTAACTTTTACCATTAAAGCTTGCCTCAGATGTATTTTTAAGCAAAATATCAGGAAACAAGTCCCTCAGTTGCTTTCTGTGTTGGCTTTAACACTTAGAGCCTCCAAATAGGGTAGCACTAAGGACAGATAACATTGCTTTTTCTTTTTCTTTTCTTTCCCCCTAAAGCTGGTCATAAACTTCATGAATAACTAACATTCCTTTCTACCCTCCCTCACAAAAAYAAATCAATTACAAGGCTGTACTAGGAGCAGTTGAAATGCATCGTAAAATAAGCTCTGAATGTGTTGAGGCTAATGTGCTCGTGCATATACCAAGTTAGCTTTGCTGATTAGCTGCTACACGGGGCAGAATTCTTTCTGTTGAGGAACTTCAGGAGATAGGTTGAGTTGCCACTGCATTTGGGAAGGCACTTTACCATGCCCCGGATGAGGGATTCCTTATATTCTTTTGAACCCAGGAGGCACATGCTACAATTTTTGAACTACACTAGCTCTTAATCATCTCTTCACATAATTTTGAGCTTATAGTGAATGTTCTGTCCCTCAAACATCARTTTTGTATGGACTAAAATACAGTAATTGGACAACACGTTTGCATCTGTAGAAATAAGTGTATAGTGGAGAACTGAGATCAGTTCTAGATCTAGAGTACTAGASACTAGTACTTAGGGCATCAAGAAGCCCAGCATTTAACAATTAATTGGTCTTTTAATACTATCATTGTTCTGTTTTATGATGCAAAACCAAACTAGGACAGCTGGTGCAACTTTGAATGTACAAGGGAGTTTCCAGTCTGCAGTCTAAATGGAGAAGATAAAAAGCATCTGTGATTGAAGGAAGGACCTTAGCTCTAGAATTCTGTGCTGGTATTTTTAATACAAGGAAAGATCTGGATGAAGAAGTTGAGTTGTGCATGCTTTTTTATGTTAGTGTGATGCATTGGAGAAATATGTATTCCATTTTCACAAATCAGTAACTTTTAGCAGTAGAAAATCTCACTTTCAGCAAAGTATAATCTAAAGTAGAATTGTTATAGAAGGGAAGGGAAATGGAAACTAGAGTGGAGATAGACTGTCCGGGTAAGTGCAGATGTTCAAAAGTTACCTGAATTGCTTGGACATGAAGCAGAAGCKTAGCATTTAGAGCTAAGCTTACAGCTTAGAGATCTAGCATTTTGTCTTTCTTAGAATATACGGGACCAGGCTGTGAAGCACTTTCCATGATCCAATAACTCTTGCCTCATCTTGACGTGCTTTCAGATTTTTACATGAATGACGTAAGTAGCTGCATGCTCAGGCTGACCTCTGGTCGAGTGCAACTACTCCCTGCTTATCTCTGTCCCTAGCTGACCACAAATAACTGACAGTGCCCAGGGCTGACCAGGAGGAACTAGGTAATACTGGTCACAACTAGTAAGGCCAGAAATGGGCACGAGGTCAGGAAAAAGGTGTCTTTTCCCCAGCATGGCATGAGGTCATCAAAAAATACATCCCTACACCAAATTTTGTATGACCATGAGTCAGACTCTGTGCCCATAAATAAATAATGCTGCAGCCTAGAGCCCATTGAGCTCTCCTGCATGGCGGTGGGCTGCACAGCGGTGAATCTCCACTTGAGCAGGGACACCTCTGAGAGTTAAGAGAACCTCTTCCACGAAACCTTTGGAGTAGTAGGAGACTGAGACTCAGGTAATAACTAATGTGCTGTAAGATTTGTTTGCTGTGACTAGACTGTACAGCCATCTTCAATAAATCTATTTGCAATAAATCCAGAGTTAATAATACCCCCCTCCCTGTGACCGTGATGAAGCTGTGCTGTCAAAAGGAGCATTTTGTTGTTACTTCTTGTGTTCCAGGTTGTGTGAGCACATGGCAGATATGGCTTGGAAACTGGGCAAACTCTGAATGAACACTGAGGAGTAAAGATGCTCCTCTTAGAGGACTAAGAATAAAGAATGGGGTAAATAGTRCTTAAGCATCAGCTTAAGGGCTGAGAAGATATTTGCATTCCTTATTGCGAAGGCTTCTTTGAGAAAAACACATTTTTGTGGCAAGCTTGCTCATGAAGCCAGGTTGACTTCACACGGTCTCAAAAAGGTGCAAATTCAGGACAATTGTATAGTGATAGTATTATACTGGTGCTATCTACATGCATACCTTATTTTAACTTCCGTTAGTTTTGTAGAATGACACTGTTCCTACAACGGCATTAGGTTGGGGTTGCATATGTTGACCATAAAACTGAATAATGCAAAGGTGCTACAGTGTGCTAACCAGTAGGATCTGGCTCAATTTCCCACCCCGTACCTGCCTCCTGTGATTTCATCTGTCTTTATGAGCACTTCCATGTCTTTGGGAAAACCCCTACAGTCATTAAATACATCTGTGAAATCTTCACAGATCTTTCAAGTAGGGGAATTCCATGTGGTTTCATAAATGAAAAATTATGTTGATAGGCAAGATAAGGTTTTAAGTTAGTATGTTTGCCTCAGGAGTCCAGAGGAAAACATTTTAATTAGCACTAATCTCAAAGTATTGCCACTCTTTTTGTGTGGATTTGTTATAAAAACTTTGTGCTTTCCCAAAAGTAATGTTGTTTATAGGCATGGTCGCTTGAAATTCTCATCTGGAATGTACCTAGAAAGAATTTTTTTTTTCCCGATGGCTAATTTGAAGTTCGTTGGTGATTTAGACAGTTTGGGGTAGGCTTTTAGGAAGACCTGTATTATCAATTTCAAAAATGTCATTTACATATGGAAACTTCACTTTAAGAACTTTGACTCTTCTTCATCAGTGAAGGGATGGTGCTGAGACAAGATGTGTGCATTGATGACTGGCAGATAACCCCTCTCAAGTCAGACAGTGTCAGCTAGTAGCGCGCTCTCTCTCTCTCTTTTTTTTTTTTTTTTAAGAAATTTAGCAGCACAATTCTACTTAAAGATGCTCATGGCTAAGGGTTGTTAATTTTAACTTTCTGTGACATGGCACATCCACTTCATTTGTATGTTCAGCAAGTGAACAAGTATGGGCTAAGGAATAATGGAATCCAACAGATTTGAAAATTATGAAACCAACTTTGAGATTTTTCTTAGGAAAGCACTCTGAAATGTTTGCTTCRAATGTTTTCTTTTTAAGAGAATTGTTTAGAAAGAGTTTTGCTCAGATTATAAAATCTTTCTGGCCATTCCTCTGTACTGTTGACTTGTTAGCTTTGCTTTGGRTGTCTTTTGCTGGAACTTGAAAAACGGTGTTCAAAATCAACAAAGCAGCAAAACCTACTATATAGTCTTTCTAGTGCACAGATAAACTGAGATAATATTTAGGTGATTTAATCATTATTCCATGAAATTTAAGAGTTATTTATAATAAATTAAACAAGAACATTTATCTGCCTTTGGGAAGGTCATATGAACTGTTACACAATCCAATAAACTGAAAATCTTAGCGTATACAAAGTAAAAGAGAATCCAATGGTAATATGGGGGTAGACTTGTGCAAAGCATTTTTTTTTTTTTTTTTGTATGTGGAACCATTTACACTTCAAGGTAATTTTTGTTAACTCTTTGTTGGCTTGCCTTAAGTGTTGGACTGGTTTGTTTGTACAGATATTAATCTTTGTCCAATCTCTGTGTAGTCTTCCCCAATGTCTGATGAATGTACACCACCAAAAGTAGGAATGTTAGCTTTATGACAGCCTGGGGAAAGTGTCATCTTTCTAGAAAACAGTACTGTTTATGAAGCATGTCCTCCAGGGACAATTTTAGAAAATTAGAAAATTTCTCCAAAATGCTCTTCATCCACTATAAAACTACCAAAGTTTTATAGCCTGGAGGGGGGAGGGTGTCAAAAGCATGTGTGTTATTTATTTTAATTGAAATAGTTCATTCTGTGTAAAGTCTGTTTTGGAAGTGTTCCTGGCTAATTCTTACCTTGGGGCAGCTGGTCAAGAGCCAGTCTGTGTTGCTCAACTAAGTCTGAAATGCCCCTCAACTTGCATATTGAGCTTTATTGCACATTTTATTCAAAATATTTTTTTGTTGCTCCCTACAGTAGTCTTGTCTTTTTTTTTTTCCCTAGTAAAGGCATAGCTTTAATGTATGTTGATAATGCTACAGAATGTTAATGTTTCAGTCTAGGTATGAGTATCTTGTCAAGCTTAACCTGTTGTAAAAAAATACCCAAGTTGTTGTAGGAGTAGGTAGGATCCAATTTTGCTATTTTTATGTAGTATTTTTTTGTGTAGTTCATGTACATGTAACCTTTATGAACATGTAACCTTTGTCTCAGACTGGTTAATAATCACCTTGTGACTTTGCATACATTGCAGGAATCTTTTTGACGTGAGAAGCACCCGTCTCAGAAGTCAGTACAGTAGCTTAAGATACTAAGTGGTGTTTGAGCTAAAAGCTGACCTGTATGCCTGTAAGCTTTAGATTTATGCTGAATCTCTACCAGCTTTCAAACTCCTTTTTTTTTTTTTTTTTTTTTTTCTGATATGGAAACCCTCTGGCCTTTCGCCTGAGCTCTTGCTAATTATTCATGTAATGCAATTTTTTTTCACTCCTTAAAGCCCTTTGTCCACAAAACCAGTGCAATTAGTTCTATATTCTGTTTTTATGATTTATGCTCAAAATTAATCTGATAATACAGAAGCTATTATCTGTGAAGGAATACAAGCTCAAATATAGTTGTCTTTCCAATAAAGAAATTATTTTGGTATGTTTTTGCTTTAACAGAAAGTCAAGTTGCCAGCAATTTGAGAGATCAGAATGGCCTTGAATATGACTTGGATCTGAGTTTTTGCCATAAAAGATTAGATTGTCATAAATCCTTCATATTGACCCAGTTTTTTAGAGGGCATGAGGTCTATTAAGTCTCCTTAGTCTGAGTTCTTTTTTTTATCCTTCATTATTCTGCTGAGACTGAGCAAATTTGTGCTTGAATATACCATATACCACCCTTCCATATTGAATGCCCTTCTGTCAAAGCTCATTTAAGAGCTGTARGCCGTTTTGCATATGGCACTGAGCAGACCAATGACATATATAGAAACTGGCATCTTCGAATTATCTCAGGGAACTATCCCTCCATCCAAAAATCCACTTTAATAATGATCATAATGAGGAATGTTTGACCTAAGTATCTTGGGTGTTTCTTATCTGGATGTAGTCCTGAACTTGTTGCATTTCAACAACAGGGAAAAATGAACCAAGGATTCTCAGTCTCTTTGGTCAATCACAGTAATTTTCCAGTTTTTTGTGTTTGTTTGTTTGTTTTATGATGAAGCAAGTGTCAATTTGGAAAATAAGGCAATGTTAGCTTCAACTTGGCTCGTCGTGTTACTTGGATTTTGAAGAAGAGAGGCCGAATTCAAAAATTTTGATTTAACACTCTTATTTTTTTCCTTCTTCACTGCTCCCAGTGTTTCTGGGTAATAGTCTAAGGCGAACAGTGTTCTTTTCTGTTATTCACAGTAATATCTGATCAGACTTTCTTTAAATATTCTTTTTAAATTCTAATTAAGTATTTCTATTTTGCTGCTTTCTTGTGGGCTTTGTAGTACTAGAAGGGGAAAAACTATTCATGTATAAAATGTAACTGCATGGAGGGCTAAATATGAACAGTGGTGGTGAGGGAAACGCAACGGCGGCTTATAACTAAAAGTGCATTCGTTATGGAATGGTGAAGCTGCAGAAAACCTACCTGGGCATAATGTTGCTACCAAATTGGCATTCAGCCTCTATATCAACATTAATACACCTGTTCCTTCAAACACTGCACTGTTATCTTTTATTTCAAAAATAGGAACTCCAACAACACAAGACTTTTCTTTATGCTGTGCTGGTTTATTGTACACAGTTSAGTGCCAAAGTGGCACTTGGTTGAATTGATAACATTTCTTCCTGCATAACCAGTTATTCTCTGGTGATACTGCAACAAAATAGGGTTTAGTTCACCAGGATTGCATCACAGATAAAGAGGCAAACAAAACACTGAATAACATCATAGTCCAGGAAGTCAGTTTTTACCTTGGGCATCAGTTGGAATAAAGCATTTAAGTGGCTGCATTAATAATTGGTCTTGCTCCACAGCTAGGTACTTGTGCTGCTGTTGGAGTAGCTGTCGGATAATTAGTAAGCATCCTCTTTTAAGGGAGAAGAAGCTGGTTAGCCGGAAGTCTTTCACCAGACTGATTGCAAAAGCAATTGGTCCTGCTAACTAGATGCATATTTTGTTTTCTGCCAACACTGTAAGCATGTTGTTTGACTGTCTTTAAAACCTCTTGATCTGGGCAAAATGCCTTACTCCATAGTAGCCAGAGATGATGCCAAATATGGTAGTTGGGTAAGCTGAATAAGGAATATATGTCCTTCTTTCAGAACTGAATTATCTCATGTGGATGTATGGAAGTTATGAGAAAATTAATACCTTTCTAAATGTATAGATCAGATAATCCCTTATTGAAATGTCTGTTTTAGATTAGCATCTGTTAATTAAATACTTAATACCAGTAAATTTAGTTATATGTTTGTGTGTAAATACAAACATCTCTGTGTTTAATAAATTACTGGTTTTGTGCTAATTTGTCCTGCTCCTGGAGAGCACAAGGCAGATCTTGTGGGCACTTCTACTGAACATACAAGAGGAACTGTGATTGTATGCTAAATTTTAATGTACTTGATTTCAAGTAGTATTAACTGAGGAAGGGGAGGAGGGATTTAGCTCTTGGGTTTGTGAAGATAAAGGCTCTGACWAGGAAATTTGATTTTTAAGCTCTAAACCTGTTATCTGTGCTCTGATGTTTTAGAACATCTGGTACTGTTAATCCTGGTGATTACTGTATCCTTTTTCTTTTTCTTTTTTTTTTAATCATCTTAGCTTTATATTTGCACATTACTGGGGCCTGAACCTTCAATATGCTGAAAGTTCAGTAAAGAACATGCACAGGAGGAAAACTAAGTGTAAAATAGTGCAAGTTTAAATATTGTGTAAATAATGCAGAGCTTCTGTGGAGCAGCAGGCCTTTAATCCTGGTACCATTGAGTCAGCCTATACTTTAGAGATAGGAGTAGAAGAACTTGAGGATGCTTAGGAATGAAATATAACTTCCATTTATATAGGGCTTTGATGTAAACTATAGGAAGCCTTAAGCTCCTTTTTCTTTTTTCTTCCTTCTCTTTTATTTTACTCCCTGTATCTATTAATATACCTTCTCCTGAAATGTAGTTAAGAAATTGCTTGTACGCAATATAAGAAGGAAAAATTTTTGTAACATAAAAAGTTAATCTTTAACAGCGACACAAAATGAATGCTTAATGTGTGCTTATTTATAAAGGCATTGCCTAAGATACTGTTCATGTCCTCATTTTTTAAACCCTCTAAATTTTTTTTTCAGTAGAATATTTCTGTAAATTTCTCCTAAAAAATATTTCTCTTAAAACTCTGAGATCRGATTGAGAACCACATCAAAAAAAGTTGAAGTGAGTTGATGAGCCTCGTTTAAAAGTAAGAATGTCAATATAAAAAATGGTGAGGAACAAAGGAAAGCTGAGATTTTTCTTGTTTCTGAAAAGGTATTGGAAAACTTTTATACTAACAGATTGTTTTAATGAAGTGACTATCTTCTTCCATGTGGCAGCTAACACTTTGGGTATTTTCTATAACATTTAAAGGATCTAGCTGAAAGTGTATAGYTGAGAGAAGGCAGGAGAGGTTCATCAGAAGAGTAGTATTTCCCTGTCAGACCATGAATATTCTCCACTTCTCTGAAAGCAGATGCTTAAGTGCATAGAGAGTCTCACTGTGATACAGCTCAGGATGTTTGCAGCACTTATTTATGAAATTGATATACATTTTTTCCACTTACTTGGGTGTGGGGAAAAAACAGAGGTTGCAGTCTACTCAAACAGAATGCTTTCCTATTTCTGGTTCACGAGATAGTGAAATTGCAGATGCAGTGCAGTGGAAGTGCATTTTAAATCCAAAGAAAATAGTGCCTTTTTTCTTTAAACCTATGGAAATGATTACAGAGTAGCTCAAAGAAACATGAAATATTTCCGAAGARTTAGAGAGCACTGTCTGAACAGGATGCGTGATCTGCCGGATGACACCGGCCATAGCATTTCTACACTTAGCTTTTGCGTAGAGCCCTTGAATGTGTGGCAGATATTGCATAGCTTTGAGAGAAGTCGTAACTTTGTTCTTTATAGTGTATGARCATATTAATGCAAGTGTATAGGAGAAGGAGAAATCCTGCTGCCAGCTGAGTCATCTTCATGTAATGCTAGTTGATAAAATATTCATATAATGGGGACAGATACATTTAGCTGTAGCCAGTCCTTTCTGGGAGTATTAGGCTGGCTCATACATCCTAACAATTCTGGTAGCAAGGGCTCTGCCTCTTTTTCCTCTGTGATTCCTTTCTAACCTCTCCTTGGCCCCTCTGTCTCTTTCTGTGAGACACTGACAAATCATGACCTGAGCTATGCTGGTGTTTTTGAATGGGTAGAAGTGATGTAGCAGCCACTTTGCAAGTATGAGCAGACAAGGTATTTTCCATTCCAGCTCACACGTAATCCTCTTGGGCCTCCGGCTTTGGTGTTTTGTGTAAGAGGCTGCATTCAGTTTTCCAGGGGTCTTTGAAGAATGATGTGAAAATGGCTTTAGCTTTGCCTCTTCTATTAGAATTTGAGATACAAGTACCTGCTTTTTTTGTTGAGTCTGTTCAACTTTTCTTTATTCCCACAATGGAGGGGAACAACAGTTAATCTATTTCACCAGCTTGTTTTATGGATGTAGTTATAAATGTCTGTGAATGACTTGAGGAAAACAAATATCAGAGTCACATATGTTATATTTAATAGCTTGCAACTTATCAGTGAACCATAGCAAAACTAGTCACTCTAATTAATGCTGTTAATCTTTTGTTCTCATCACCTGAAAACATGAGGGTCTTTTGAAGGTGACCTATAGATGAAATGACTTTTTGCTTAGAGGCTGAAACCTAAATAAAAATACAGTAAATAGGTGGAAGAAAATGTAAAAGGGAGGCAAAAATTAAGAAAGAAAGCAAAAGGAAGAGCTAAGCAGTTTCCTTTTATTTCAGTAGTGGGACTGAGCAGTTTCAGGGCCAAGCCATATATGAATGAAAGTTTCTGAATCTTGTAGAGTGATCTGCTTTGAATTTTACTTGCCCCCCCGCCCCCCGCCAGCCTCTCAAATGCTAGATGAAGACATGTAACCAGCTACTTTTTTAGAATATTTGTCTCCAAAAGATTAATCCCAACTTGGCAAACCATGTGATTCCTCTATTATGCAGGTGGGACAGTGTTCTCCAACTGAGCTGGTTTTAGCACTCTAGTTTAACACTTCTCTTCCAACAGTTACTTTTTATTAAGAGGACCTAGATAACTGCCTCCAGAAGAGTTCACCCGTACTTCTGTTTTATGATCCCAGTGGTCCCTTTTTCATTAAGTTGTAGTGCATATAGCTAATAAGCTATGCAAGCCTAGAAGCGTGAAATTTTAGGTGAATTTTGCAGTGTGATTAAAAGTTGAGATTAGTTTTGTTTCTTTGAGRTAGGTATGCCTAGTGAAGACAGTTCAGTTAAAGCTGATGTCAGAAACTTTAGGGCAAGATTTTTTTTCTTTGCAACTATTTAGCTTTAAGTGTACTACTTAAGCCACATGTTGATTGGTAAAAAGCGTGTATACTGTGTGTAAATTATTTTCTTTTTTTTTCTCCCCTACATTAAGAGAGACGAGTAAATAACACCTGTAGGAATACCTTTTTGTGGGAATCCGTACAAGTTGCTGCACGAGGGCAGGGTGGTCAGTGTGTATGCCTTTGTAGTGATAACTGCACTTCCAGAAACTGTAGCTTGTGCTGTTTAAAGAAGACTAGCTAGTGCCATTTTTGTCTCACCTGGTCTGGATTGCACCCTTTGACAGTTARTTCCTGCTTTGTGAGCAGCTGAGCTGCTCCGAAGAAAGGGAGAAACTTTGGAGACGGCTGGAGCGGGTGGCGGTGGGGTCAAAAGCCACTGCGCTCCACCTCATAAGCAGTCTTGGCTCATGATTCAGAGGTATAAAACTTGAACAGGTGTGGCCTCTGGCAGTTAGGTTTGCAGGAGGGTGGTATACCTTGAAAATTACCTTGTGTGCTGCTTGCTGTAGGTACGCGGAGATAAGGGAAATGTTCGGAAAGCTGATTGTGTCTCGCGTGGAGCAGAGTCAGGCTACGAGCAGCGCTGCGGATCGTTATTTGAGGCGTCACGGGTGCCTCAGCAGACAGGTAGTGCAGGMATAACAACGCTGCTGCCTAACGGAAGTGCCCCGGGAGCAGGGAGTTTGCTTGCTTTGGGCCGGCAAAGCCTCCGGGTCCCGCTGCTGAGCCGAGGCGGCCAAAGCAGCCGGAGCCTGGAGGCGAGCCAGGCGGCCTTGGCTCACCCCGCGTCCCTGCCGCGGGAGCGAGGCAGGGCTCTCCCGCCTGGAAGCAGCTGAAATTCAGGAAATAGCTATGAAAGCACAAGATCTGTGGGACTGGATAACTCTGTTAATATTTGCACTCTTTGTTTGTTTGTTTGTTTGTTTGTTTTTTTTTCCTGGGTTAATTGACACCTGTATTACCTGAATCTCTATATGACAATACCTTGTACACATATGGAGATTGTCTAAGCTTTCTTGTTCTTCCTAGCAGCCTGTATAAGAGTACAATTTTAGGTGCTTTTTCATCCTATTTTCTGCTTTTGAGTGTAGGATATCCACTACAAGTACAGGCCTTTTGCAATGCTAAAAGGATTGTCATATTTTTAAATACCACATTTTTAAATGCTGAGAGGATTATGATTTTGTCTTACCTCTACTGTATAAGAAAACATACAGTGTGATGCATGTAACAACTAAAAATACCACAGCAGGTTAGAGGTGAGTGTGAGGAACTGGAGATGAAGCTAATGAATTCCTCGCTCCCCGAGATGCTAGGGATGGACTGGGCCTCACTGTGCAAGTAACAGAACTTCCTCTGTCTCTTGTTATGTAAATGTACCCCAGAGACTGGCTATGTAGATTTGGTACACCAGCTACAGTAAAGTGTAYAGAATGGAACATAGCTGACTGAGTTTTCATGAACTATTGATGCTRTGGTTAATAAAGGTAGTTCTTAGAGGCCAGTAAAGGTTTCCTGTCTTTGATAAATAAAGCTCAAGACTTTTCTTGCACRCTTCTGTGCTACAGAGCATCTTAATTAAATGCAAAAGACTTTGTTAAAGTAATTCCAATGCTCTATTTCTAAACTAGCTGGAGTGAAATTCATTTTTAGTATGCCATCTACCCATTGAGTCTTGGGGCTAACTGGTGTAAAGCAAGACTRCTCTAAGAAACTGCTTTGGAAGAAGCTAAGAAACGGAGGAGAGCAGAGCATGTGTGTATCTTAGGGTTAACTTGGTGACCAAGTGCAGAGAACATCATCTGGTTTCCAACCTTACTAGAGAAAGGAGGTGGGGGGAAGAGGTTACATTTGAATATAGGCATCTGTTTACTTCTGTTCCCACTGTTATTTGCTCCTTTTTCAGTTTACCATGCTTTTGATTGCAGTTGCTCCTGTGAGTAGGGAGATTAAAAACAAAGCTACAGTTTCAAATACCATTAAAAACTGCAAAGGTGTCAAGGTATGTCTCTTTCTTATAGCTGAAGAACAAATAAAAAGTGTGAAGCAAGTAACTGCTAGTGTATAGGCTTTTTGAGTGTTCAGGAGGTGATGAATAATGCCTCGATACTGTCATCCATTAAGAGGAAAAGTTTTTGCTTTTAAGTTTGCAATTTCTGTGTTGACTATGTTGAGCCTCTCTCCCTTCCTCATGAGTATTCAAGAGAGGCTCTTAAAAAAAAAAAAAAAAAAAAAAAAAAAAAAAAAAAAACTTTTGAAGTATTTTGAAGTCAGCCTTTAATTGCAGGATGTCAAGGTCAGAAAGCTCCACTAGTTGTTCAAATGTGATTTAAAAAAAACTTTTTGAGAAATATGTTATATATCAGCATAACATACATCAGGCTTATAGTCTTCATCTAGTGATATTGTGCCCTTCTCAAGTAGTTTAGTAGGTTCTATTAGGTAAAGAGACTCCTTGTCCTTTTGTTTAGTTTGGAATTATTGTATCTTTTTCTTAATCTTCTCTCTGACTCTGTAACTTGGTGTAATGAAAGGTATTCCCTCTCAGGATTTTCGCATAAAGCAGAAGCTTACTGAAGATGATGCAATTGCCAGATGATATTCGTAATAGCCATCTTTGCATGCGTTTGTTGTGTTCTTGCTGTTTTCTCTGGTATTAAATRTATGTTAGGATATTTTCAGCAGAGGCTGTTCAGTTTTAAGTAATACTTTTTATACTATAGAAAAGTAAGCCCCCTTTTTAGGAGAAAATATTTATAAAGTCAGAACTAAGCAACCAGTTCTGCAAGGAGTGCATGTATATTATTTTGTTAGAGCTGGAGGTAAATCATGGTTTCACTGCAAGCAGAAGAGTGTTTTGTGCCTTTGGAATTGGAATAGTTTATTTGTGACTTAAGTTTTTCTGTTGTGCTCTCTTGACCATTAAAGGTCTCTATCCATAGGTAAACTGAAGGAAAAACTCCAGGGGACTTCATTTGGGAAACTGTTCCCTTCCTCTYGCTGCATGAATGCACATTGAATATTTGAGTGTTGTAATTTATCGTATTGCTGTAAAATAGTGGAATGATAAAGGCAGAAATTCAGAGAACTCTACCACATTATTGCTAAGTGGGGTGTGTGTGTGTGGCCCAGAAGAGAGTYGTCTTGCTTGTCAGTGGCCTTCCTGCTAAAATTTCCTCACCATGAAAGAGTTAATACAATAACTGTACCTCAACATTTTTTTTTTCACATCTATGCACCCATGGGACAAGTTCATGCTTAAATTTCAATGCATGTTTAATGGTAACTCTGTTATTCCCTCGTATCTTAAGAAGTGATGCTATTGGGAGTGTGTGTGTGTGTTGTGGGGGGTAATAGAGATCTCAGTCCTGCAGGAGCAGCTGTTCTAAACCTGTATATTGTTTATAACAGCTAGTTCATGAGGTAGATAAAGGAGCAGTTTAATGTGAACAAAACAAAATGTAGTATTCTAGGTTATTAGGATAAGAAATTAGGTTATAAATACTACTGAGTTCCCAATGCAAGAAAAAACAAAAGAGTTTGCTAGAAAACTAGGGAGCTCTTAAAGAAAATTCTGCAAGCGCAGACTACGTATTTTTAGCCCATTCTGTTTTTTGTATCACAACGTTTTTGTGACAGTTCAGCTAGCTTGGAAGAGACTTCTGCCAGCGTGCAAATTTGCAGAAGCCTTCTTTCCCAGCTGACGGGGCATACTATCAAATATGTTTTACGCTCTTATGTTTCATGCATCTTTCTACTGTCTTTAAGCACTTTTCTGAAAAATTTGAATACTGTCTGAGTGCACTTATAGAATGGTCTCTACTGTAAGATCGTTAGCAATAAGCAGTGGCGTGGATAGAGCCCAACTTATGAAGAGCAGAAGACAGCCTGCAGACCAGCCCTGTTACCTACCAGGCTGCACAGCTGGCGGCATGGGTGGCCAGGCGCTAGGACAGTGTAACCTTGCTCAAAAAACAAGCATGTGAAAGTGCTGCTGTGGAGTGGTATGAAATCTTCCAACAAAGCTGGAGGTGGAAGGAGAAGGGACTTGGTTGTATTTGAAGATACTGTTGAATCTGGAAAAAATGAAGGGAATGGGTTTACCTTTTGTGAGTGTTTGTTTTTTGCCTAGTCCTGAGCAGATTATTTACTTTGGTTAGGGAAGGCATCTAACACTTGGAAATGTGACATCTTCAGCAGTCTGCCTTTAAGGCAAAGGAACATGAAATAATTTAAAGTTGTATTTGAAAAGGAAGGACAGATTTTTAGAGAAAAAAGTGGTTTTAAGTTTCTTATGTAATGAACAAGTTTTTCCCTCCTCTCCTCCAAAAGCTACTCAGTGTAGCTCAGCAGTGTAAAACTGTTTGGTTTATGCCAAGCACTAACCCTTAYTTATTTACAGAAGAATTTTTTTAATGCAGAAGCCTACTGACCACACAACTGCAGAAGACAGAGCTAGAAGGGAACTCAAATGTCATCTGGTCCATTCCCAAGGCAGGACCAGTTGCCTGTAGCCTATTCAAGCACTAGGTGGTGGGAATCCTGCGCTCTCACTAGTCAGTCCGTTAGTGCTTTCTCAGGTTACATGCTGGATGATAGTGAAAGAACCTAAATGGCTTTGCTGTAATTTTTGGCCATTACATCTCATTCTGTTCAAAATGAGTGTAATGGGTTCCATTTTTTTTTTTCAGCTACCTCTTACTTATTTGAAACCTGTTCTTGTGACTTTTCTAAGCCTTCTCTCCTTTGGAATAAACAACTCTTAGTTCTGTAAGTCTTTTCACAGACTTTTTTCTGAATTCCTGTGTGTTCTGGCTGCTCTTCTCTGAAGCCTCTGCCTCTCTTCTGAAGTGTGATGCCTGAGATGAGATGAATAGTTTGTGAACCAGAATCTCCTGGTTCTTCCTACAGGGAAAGGATTAATCTCAACATCTGACACATCTGAACACTATGTTTACAGTATGACATAAACTTCTGTTGAACTTGTGATCAACCAACCCAGTTTTACACTAGATAAGGAATGGACTAGGAATTGAATTRAGCTATGGTTAAGTGGTGGTACTGTCTAAGCCGATTTTCTGCTAGTGGTGTTATAGCCATAATGGTCTGAGGATGTGAAGGATGGTTGCTAGAGATAACTGTTCACTAGACTAATTAGTCGAAGTGGGAGGGGAAGGGAGTGCATGCCTGAGGAGTGGTTTGCATGCCCAAGAGGCTTGCCTGTCTGTTACTACCCACACCCACTGCCTTATTGGTCTAACAAAAGGTATTTTCTTTTCTTAGTGAGTCAAAGCTACTACCCATCTTTATTTTTGCCCTCAGTGTTAGACAGTCATTTCCGCTTTGTGCATCRTGCTTAAATTAATCCAGGTGAAAAATAATTGCAAAAAGAGGAGTTTTTTTTAGCTTGTTCGGTTCACTCTGCAGTCGCGCAAATGGTTGTGGCAGTACAGTGCTTGGGAAAGAAGTAAGTGCCTGAGTGAATGTGGGAGGTGGCCATTACTTACGTTATGGCTACCATAAGACTTATGACTGCTGAGACTGTACTCTTAGGAATACATCTGATTAGTGATTAGAATTTGCTRAAACTTTTTTACTCTGGTTTCACAGTTGTAGGCTTCTTTCCAAATAGAAGTGGTAGGAAACAATTCAGCATAATCCAATTAAATTTTAAAATGTATTTTGATTACAGTTGGTACCACAAAAATGATATGAAATAGCTTCTTTTTTCTTTAACCTACCATAGTTGTTCAGGGCAAACTTTTTGTGGCTTCACTAATCAGCAGTTTGTAGATCTGTTGATTGAACTCGCTGCATAATGATATGTTATCCTAGTTAGAAGTTGGTTGACCTTTGAGCACTTTTATCAATATTTGATAGTATATAGCTGATGATCACAAGGCAAAATACAAGAAGCAGTTGCAGTGATTCATCCTTTGGGGATAAGTAAGTTACTGCAGCTGTGGAAACAGTGCAAGTTATTTTCCTACAGAAGTGGCTACAGAAAGCCAAGTTACTTCTACTTGATCCATTCTTTTATGAGAAAAGAGATGGTGCATCAGTGGGTTAGAACTACAGTCAGATAGTCCAGCAAGCCTGTATTGCTGTGGTATTTGCAAATAGGGAACTTGAAAAATATCCTCTTAACAKCTGTTTTGCAAGTGTCATGGGGTAAACTAATAATGGAGTTGTAGAGTGAGCCTGTGTGTGTTAGTACTGGGGTTTCTCAGTAGCATAACCAAATGACACTCATATTTTCTGGAGACTGTCTGGGGTGGCAATAAAATAATAGAGATAGTGATATCAAGCTGTGTAAGATTCCTTGATTCAGTGTTTTTGGCAGCCATTTAAATTGCTTTGAGTGTGAACACGTTTGCAGAAATGTTTTTCTGCTCTTGTAACTGTGTTGGGATATATGCAAGAAAAGATCTTTTTCTTGCAGTTGCATAAGCCAGAATACTACGCAAACTTCTTTTGGCTCTTACTGCAGTGAAACTGTGAAGTCAAAAAATCTACTGAACTTCAATCACATAGTGCTTCCTCTTGGAGTTGAACTGGAATGAGGAAGAGGAGAGAGACATCTCRTATTTTAGAAAATCAATCTTAATTGTGGTCAGTCAAACACTYAAGGCTTAGACCTATATTTGTGTGAATTCAAGGGAATGTGGGTGAGAAGCGGCAAAGGGAATTGTTATGTTCCTAGAGTTTGATTCTTGAAAAAACTAGTTTCCTCATTTGGCAGTTGATATTCTCGTTAACACAAAAATCCTTAATCCAATGCCTTACTGTCAGCGTTGGCATTTATGCTGAAAATCTGCTATGTGATTTCTGTGGTATTTTGGCCTAGATGCTGACGTGGTGCTTGCTGAAGGATGACATGAAATTCAGTGTTTTGCTCTGATCGTGTAAACAATTTTCAGTAGTATTTATTGGCCAAAGCTTCTCTTACTGATTTTTTTTTTTTAACAAAAGTTCCAAAATTTAATCTCATGGTCCAGCGATGCAGTCTCTATGTAGAGGTTGTACTTGGTTGAAGGTTTTTGTTTTCTTTTCCACCTTAAAGATTAGATTTTTCAAATTCAAACTGTGTTTTTTTTAAAAAAATCTATTTCTGAAACTATAGATCTTAGTGTGTAATGATGTTGTAGGAAAAAAACTTATTCATGTTTTTTGTTTCTTAAATGATTAAATTTTTAAGTGATTTTAAATTTTTCCAGATCACGAAGTTTAGAAATAATAGAATTCACTGTATTTTGAAAAATAGCATTCATGTTGTGACAAATGAAATGTRTGCCAAGTAGATAGTAGATTTGGCTTAGGATTTATTAGATTATAAAGATCACGTGTGTATGTTTTTTTTTTATGAAGATTCCTTCATCAAAAAACTTGAACAGAAATTTTTAGGGTATTTTTGCTCTTTGAAATTATTGTAGTGCCTCATGTTGTAAAGTGTGTGTGTGTGTGTGTCATGAGCGGGGGGTCATTTCTGATGGATGCTGGATTTACTTTACATATCTGAATTATTTTGAAGCTACAGTTCCCTTGAGAAAGCAATGCCCAGTTTCCAGCTCGGTCTTCCTGAAAGAACACACAGGCCTTTTGCTGTGGCTTTTTTYTGGCCATTCCCTTCCTCGTGAAGAGAAAGGAAGAACTTGCATACTTYRTTATGAGGAAGAAGCTGGTCACCARTAGCTGCCTGAGGGTTTAGTAGAAGCAAAACAGTAGGTGTCAGCTGCATTGTGAGAGGGACTTCTTGTAGTCTGAACGCTTCTGGGGTTCTCCGTGTAGATAGAATTACTGGGACTGTTTTAATAGCTTAAACTCTGATTTGCTGTTATTGCTTGTCCGTGCCCTTCTATTGCTTTCCAGTTGAAGGAATGTTGTTAACTTCACTGATTCAGTAAGCCTGAAAACAGAACTGGCCTCATTAGTGCAAATGTATTTAGCACCTTTGAGGATTGGCACAAATACTGTAACTTTGGCYGTGAATGTTGCAGGGTTTTGGATGTATGACACATTTGTAGTCCCTGAAGCAGCTATTCCGCTAACACTTTCAGCTATGGAAGAAGAGAGTAAAAATAGCAGTGGTAAACTTTTTCGTCTGTTTTACTCAGAATTGAAGTCCTGAAAGAAAAAAAAAATTGTGTCTTATGCTCATAAAGATGTTTTTATGACAATTCATGGTTCTTTCATAGAACCAGAAGTAAAATCCAGAAATTTTTTAAAGCACTCTACAAACACGGCTGATACCATCATTGCGTGGTATGAGGACACTGAGGTGTGAGGAGGGATGTGGACCTTCCCACAACCACGCAGCTGATCAGACTGAACTGAAAATAACTGTCTTCCTTCCTCACTTGCCCAGAGGAGCCCAGACCTCCAGATCTTCCCAGTCTCCCTCGTCCTGCTGTTGCTGTGACTGAGGTGTCTCATTACTCTGCACAGGAGCAAGTGCAAAAGTCTTGGAAGTGACATCCACGACAGCTAGCTTCTGTGGCTTCCAGAGTACGGTTTATGCTAGTGTAAGGAGGCCAGAATTGCTATGAAATGTRTGTTGTCACCTAATGGATATAAACWGAGGCAGGAACATCTTAGCTAGAGCTGTCTTGAAGGGGGAAGTTGTGCGTGCATAGAGCTGTCCCGCTTGCGAAGGCAGCTGGTTCGCCTGCAGGGGACGGAGTCCACAATCCACGTAATCTGCTCAGGGCTTATCGAGAGTGGAGGAGGTGGGAGAGCGCTGCCACCTGGCATATGTTTGTGGGTCGGAAGGCGCAGAAATGTGTTTTGGGATGTTGTTGTTTTTTAAGCTCAGTAATCAACTTTGGTCAAAAAGGCCTGCTACTTTTTTCCTTATTTTTTTCTTTTTTTTTCCCTCAAATCACTCTTTTGCATATGCTTATGGTAGCTATTTGAAATGCTTCCTATTTTGCGTTCCCTGAAGGCTGGTTTCCAAGTGGTTCCTGCTGGTTTTGAAACTGTTACGAGGTAGATGGGCTCCCTAGGAGAAAAACAGCGGTGTACCCATAAATTTAGCTTTGGCCTTCCGTTCCCTCACAGGAGGGGACGTTTCCACAGAGACCAAAGCTCACTTGTTTGAAGATGTTTCAAGAAGGATATTTTTAGATCTACTGTTTAGCTCATGGAAGAACTTCTGTCCTTAATAGTAGAGCAGATTGTAACGGAAGTCCTCTGAAACGTCTCTCTTGCCTTTTTCTGWCATGTTCTTCACTTTTTCTTCTATGTAACTTCATGTTTCCCTTCCCATTTTTTTCTTGTCCGTGGCTACTCTTCCTCATTTCTCCTGTTTCRCTTTCTGTATGACAGTTGCCAGTTCAGAAGAACCTTTTAATACTGTAAAGGAGTTTATGGAGCGTGGGAAAAGGGCCTAACCTTTAGGTTAAAAAGATACTGTCTTAAAAATTAGCCCCCCTGGGTCACTTTGCACCTCAGTTAAACCAGAAGCACTTCCTGAGTAGCAAGCTGAGCAGCGTTTATAAAGAATGAGTATGCCACAGAGCCGAAGCTCTGCTGTCTGCTGGAAGCAGCAGCACCTCATACACATCAATTATGCCTGGACCTTGCTTAGGAGTTGTCATATGTCCTTTGACCCTGCYGTAAATATATAATATATGTCAACATTTATGCTGATGTTTGAGGTGAGCTTGGTGTGTCATGTTCTGATTGGTGGTATAAGGGTAATGAGCACGGAAAGAGAAGTTTGTTACAGTAACTGTTCTATTTTGGGGAAGTCTGACTCCAACTAAAACAATCCGAGAGATGCCTTTAGTTGTCTATTAGTAGTAGTACAAAGTAGAAAAGATTTTACTGCATATGAGGCTACAATGTGCACTCAGTCAGTGTCTTGGGAGATACTGGCAAAACTGCCACATTGGCTTTCTGAAGAGTTAGATACAGAATAGTTAGAATGTTTATTCAGTGATGCAGGGCTAATTTAAAGCTTCACAATTTTTTTTTTTTAGTAATGCCCTAGCCTGCATCTTACTTTAATTGGCATACTATGAAATTGAGATTGTCTCGACTTTTGTTTCTGGAGTACCTATTGCCATGGCAGCAAGGTGCTTCACTTACGGTATAAACTGTTTTCGGAAACACGTGAGTGAATCCAAAGCAAATCTGTGTTGAAGCAAATTGCAGCTGTGTGTTAAAGGAGTTCTCTTGCTACCCTGTACTTTCCTCTGTTGTCCTGTGAGTCTTATTCATGCATCTGTTTCGGTGTTACACTGGAGTTATAAACCCTTTAGAAAGGGAGCTCTGCATTTATCATGATACTGGAGCTCAGGTACTGCAAAACCTATCGTCATTAATACCACTCCATCCCTACTTAAGTGCCATATAGAGGTTCCTGTTCCTCATTTGTGTGCTGTGGATGCATTTCTGCCTGCCTTTTAGGCTGCAACAGCTGGTAGATTAGCAAAATTGGATACATAGTTTCCGTACTCCGCCTTTAAAAATATATATGCCCCACCAACAGCGGGAATGAAGATGGTACGGGTGAGACTTTGCTCTGAGATCCTGGTAACATGTTCATCAGAATCAGCTCAGTCTACTGCATGTTGGACTTTCTAACAGTAAAGGGGGGAGGGGGGGGGACTCCTAAAAGAGCTTTACAGCATGTCTTGAAAAACATCGTGCCCTGGCTGTGGTGATAGACCACCAACGTGAGCTACTACTTGGTTACCAACGGGATAAAATATTGCTCCAGGGAGATGTTTTTATACAGTTGCTTATTCATATTGCAGTAGTGGCCAAAAGCTCCCTTATGCTCAGCAATACAGAAATATTAAGGAAATGCTGGTTTCAGAGGCCACAGTCCAGTCTAGCTTCACTTCATCATAAAACCAGGCAGTCCTGACAGCCTGTAGTTGGATGACTAGTGCTATGCTATTCTTCTCTTGTAACTTTTATTCTCCCTTTTGCAAGTACCTTTTAATTTGGCTGCRTGAGAGTCAAGTATTTTCTAGGCCTGCCAGATACCTTGCTGCCAGCTTGGGAAAGGAGCTGAAAACCTTCCAATTGTACAGCAGGAACAGCCTAAGCTATAGGCTGTTTTTTTTGTTGTTGTTGTTTTCAGAGCAGTGACAGCAGGCTCTTTGCCAGTCTAGACTAGCTATAAGATGTCTTCTGAACAAATTATTTTCTGCTAGATATCTTCCACACTGAATAATTCTTTATACAACCTATATCAGGCAGTTCAGCTAAGCACAGAAGCRCCTTTTGATTTTGTAGCTTTCTTAACCAGTTGTGATGGCCAAATGCTATTAAACTCTTTCCTTCTTTCTACCCCTTGTTGTCCCCACTTCCTTCTCAGTTTGGAAAATATTTTTAACTCTTATATTTTGCATACTCAAAGTTGATGATTATATTAATTCAAATTCTACTTATTTGCAGCTGTGAAATAGCAAGCAAGTTTTTTTTTTTGTAGACTAGATAGCAATATTTGGGAGCCATCCAAGACTCCTGTGATCTGTGCATTTTATGGAATGATATATCTTTACCATTGTAAAGTACATTTAGCATGATATTTTAAACTGGAAAGGAAAAATGAGAAATAACTTACATTGATCAGAAACCAAAMCAATGAACAAAACTACAGTCTCTAATCCTTGTAAAAGTATGGTGTCTTCAAATATATTAACGAGATAATTTGGTCTTTTTGTTCTGGTTATGTGGAATGGGGGGGGGGGGTAAGAACAGTAACCATTTTGTTAAATGATGAGAACATTATTAGSATCCAGGATATCTAAATGAAATTCTTGAGTGTGACTTGTGGTAGGGGAGAATCTAACTTATAATTTGCTGTGCTGTGGAGTGAAAGATAAGAGGTGCTTGCAAAGGTGGTGAAGATTTGCCGACAAACTGATGCTCATTCTTAGAGGACAGCTTTATCAAACCTAGGTAATATTTCAGTTAGTTTATGGGTCCATTTTAAAATACAGATTTGTGAATTAAGCCTGTTTGGAGTCAATTTTAAAGAGCTACAAGGGATAGAAGAGATTCTTTGTTTTGCCTCCCCCTTTTTTTGTTTTTATTTTTTGCTTTTATAATGCAAAATTTGTTTTTAAACTGATGTTTATTTTCTCTACAGGTATGGTGTTAGTCCTGAGAACATTATTCTGTATGGTCAGAGTATCGGTACTGTCCCTACAGTAGACCTGGCATCTCGGTACGAGTGTGCAGCAGTAATCCTTCATTCTCCTCTGATGTCTGGATTACGGGTAGCTTTTCCTGACACTAGGAAAACCTATTGTTTTGATGCTTTTCCAAGGTATGTATAAATGCTGCAAAGGGATTGTTCTGTACTCAGTATGCTGTTTAGATGTTTGAAAGGACCTAGTCAGGAAACTTTCTAAAGTTTGTTCTTAAATTGTTCTTAAATTATGATCTGCRTTTTGAACTTCAGATATGCACACTTGCTAAATCAAAGCAGAGATTCACACAATAAACAGGCTGATCTCAATCTCAAACTGACATGATAGTAAGTTTAGTGAACATAAAGTCTTAGTATTTATAACTTTCTGCTTTTTTTGAAATTGTTAACGTCATTGTTAACATCAGAATTCTTATTCAATCGACTTTGGAATAGTAGCTTAACRACTGCTAATGCACTAAGTCCTTCAGGCTAATAACTAACAAATTAGTAATCATACACTCTAACATTTCAGTTGACTTTGATTTAGAAGATAGTACGATATCGTGAAATGGATGTGCTGTTTTCAAGTTGCTTGCTAGTACATTGCTACAGTTTTAACAGAWCAGCAAAGAAAAAGGTATAGATAGTGGCTACTTTAAACGGAGAGAATAAGCGAAGGTCAAGCTAGAGCGCAAGTCTGATGCGGTTCACCTTTGGTTCTGCATTTCCTGTTTGATCTAGGGGAATGCCTTTTAGGGTTTTGGGAGTTTTTGTTTGTTTGTTTTTTCCTTTGGCTCTTGCAGGTAAAACAGTTCTGCATCCCTGGTATGCTTGTCCATGTAAAAATCAGTAAAATTCTCCTTATGGAGATCATGTAAGCTCCTAATTTTTATGATCAGGATAAGTATATTACTGTCTCTCTCTCTGAAGATACCAAGCTTGTTTAAGGAGTTCTGTAACATTTTGCATACAKAAAGCTGTATACAACTTGTTTCAAGGGAAAGCATGTGTCTTTATAGCCTAGTGTCTCATTTAAAAAGAAATTGCAACAGACCTAAATTAAAGAAAATCCAAAKGCTTGGGAATAACAGATGTTCTAGGAGTCTTTTAAAACTTCTCATGTGACCCAGGTTAGATTACACAAAAGCCAAGTCCAAAAATTTGGAAATTAGTAAATGGAATTTACTAATTTTTGATATATTTCTAGATGTCTGCACTTGATGTTTACAATATTCAAAATACTGAATGCATTACAGTATTCAAAATACTGAATGCATTCGACTTTCAACAGTTCCATTTTGATGCTTTGTTTGCCTGTTTGGATTTCTTTCTTTTCAAGAAAAAGCTTGGATTTTACTACATGGAAGTTTCTTTTTTAAAAATCTGTAGAGCTGATAGGACAAACTGTACCTCTGACTTCATATGTTTTTTCTTCTCAGGCAGAGTCTTCATGTTATTAATTACCTAATGATTCTCTAAAACTTGACTAAATTCTACATTGCACATTTTATCAAGAGATTAGTAAAACTAAGGCCAAAAGATGTTTAAGAAAATACCTTAAAACATCTGATTGTGGTGACTTTGTACAGTTAAAATTCCAATGTTGTTAAAAATGGATTATTTTTTGAGACTTTCATTTAAATATGAAAGGCTTTGGTGCTTGTCTAGGATGAGCTCTGCATTTATGTTCAGCAGAAGGAGGACTGAGCAAAATGTTGATGCTTTCCGGGACAGGATTTGTCATGCATAAAAATACAACTTGAGTATATGTGGCAGGAATAAATGTGATTTAAGAAGACAAGTATGTAGTCGCTAATCTCCCAGTCAACTTCAGATATCAACACAAGTACTTCCATGGGACCGTGACCTTTTTTTGGTCACTGAAATATCTCACTTTCTCCAGAGCAGGATGCACAGTTCAAGACAGTAACAGAACTATTTGTGGTAGTTGGACGTTGCAAATGTGAGAGAAGCCAGTCTCCTTACAGCAGTGTATACCAGCTTGGGAGTGATGAGGCAAGAGGTAGATTAAAAAAAAAAAAAAAAAAATCCATGAAGCCTTGTGTGGAGCTTGGCTTTGCTTCAGAAGATCATGTTTGTAATGAGTATAGTTGGGGATATTCATAGCATTTATTGTGCTTGYTTTATTTTGGTCTCAAAAGATTAAAATTGAAAGTGTGTGAGGAGGGTAGAAATCATATCTGTAAATCTCTATGCCTAAACAGCCAGATGACCAAGTATATAGCTCTCACAGTAACTGTATTGAGTCCCAGTGTTCAGTATTGTTGCAAA
>NW_028186401.1:6771292-6777605 GCF_003343005.1 Rhea americana
CAAACTTGTTCATCGTCATTAAACTTTAATATTTTCAAATATTTCTGCTAGATGAAAAATAAAGCTTTAAAAGTAGCTCTSTTTACCGAACTAGCAGTGATTAGCTGATTCCAGCTAAATCAAATAAAAGTTCAAAAAGAAATAAAAGGGAGGAAGACATTGACAACAGATGGACTGTAGTGCTTGAGTATTTTGCTCTTAACCTACTAAACTGTTGCTGTCAGTCTGACTTCACTTACWCTGTAAGCAGTGATAATAAACATCTGTGCACTTTCATGAGTGTGTACAGCTCAACTGTCTGTCTTCACAGTAGGAAACAAAATAGTTCTATGTGCACCTACGGTGAATGCTATTATGTGCATTTTATGTTGGGACTCTGTGCAAATGTGGTCGCTGTAGATTTTTCTAGCTGCAGAGCGGTGTGGCTAAGAATACTAAGCAAGTCTAATGTGCAGTTTAAATACTGCCTTATGAGTCGCTGAGTTGGCAGTGRGATACTTTCCAGTTTTCTGCAAAATACAAATATTATCTAACTTAACGTTCTGCGAATAGATGTGCAAAAATAGTTTCATTAACTGACTACTGTGGTGAAAGGGCTTTCCTACTTTCCTACAATAAATGAGAATTTAAAATCTAGCCACCAACATGATATATAAAAATCTGTATATAAGTAACTGTACATAGCTGGCATAGCTGTCACATCTTGGAACTCAGAGGCAGACCCTTCATGGGCTTAAGACTTGAGTTTATATAGCACTTTGATTAATTCATACCACAGCCAAAATATAGATAATTTGTTTCACAGCTTTCATCACCAAAATATTTATATTATACTGCTGTTTCTCTTRCATTCTGGGGATACTTCTAGACAGAGAAAGTGAAATGCATTGCATTTTAATTTTAAATAACACTTTTCCTCTTTAAGTGATAAAGTCTTTTTTTTTTTTATTTTTTTGGTGAAGCACTGAGACAGACAAAAAATGTGTTTACAGCCAGCTGTTTACTGGAATACCAGTGACTATTCTCTAGATTATTAGATGCTGAGGTTCACATATGTGAAGTTTTTTGCTTTGATTCATATCCTAATTTTTAATTAACTTCCTATTTCCATACAGCTTCTTTTAAACTTGTTTTTAAATTGTGTTTGTTGGGGCCAGTATTTTTAATTATTTCAAGCAATTAGACTGGCCACTTTATAAAGTCTCTAGCCCAAGTAGCATGCTTTCTGCTTCTGGAGTAGGAAAATCCACACGTTTCTACTGGCTAGCTTTAAGAAACAGACTTGTCCTTCTGTCAAATTAAATATTACCAATGTACATTTTTCCGCCTACTTTATCCCATACTGTACATCATGTCCTGAGCCAAAGGATAATTCTGTTATTGGCAGATTCCTGTATCTGTTGATGTAAGTGGAGCTGGCTAGGAAGCAGTGAGTTCGTTAGCCTCCGTTCCTATACACTGATGTGCAAATACTGGTAGCTCCTTACATGAAGTGGCTAGCTGGAAATTCAAGTCCATGCCTGCATGAAGGCAGTCTGAGAAAGGTGTTGTTTCTTGCTTAGAAGGTCAGGAGCTACCAGTGTCCTCCATAATTGGGACTTGGAGGCCTGAACTCACAGGTACATAGGTATTTTTGTCACGCTTTGCTTCCCTCTGAACCCACGTCCCTGCGAGAGGCAGTGCTCYGTGTGCGCTGGCCTGCTAAGCACAGCGGGCACCGGAGGTAAAAACCACTCTTCAGTCAGAGCTGGGGAAGAAATCAGAYGCATAAAATAATCCTATGTGAGTTTCTTTCACTTTACTGTTAAATATTCATTTCTGCCATTTGAACTTAGAGTTRGTATAAAGACCAGATTACTCTTTATCTGAATCTACCTGAGTGGGGGGTTATAAGAGAGGCTTTGAACGTCACGATCAGAGTGGGGTTTTGCTGTTGTATGAAGCCTGGTGGCTGGAATGCAGCTAATCGGCTCCTAATAAGTTAAATTGAAGAGTGATAAYGTGTAATGGGAAGAGTCTGCCTTGGTCACATGTCACTTGAAGTCTTACTTGCCTCTCARTGGGTTTCCTCATTGTTTTTGTGAGTAGATGGACAAACTGTTCTCTTGCACCAAAACTTACTTACCTGGTGCCATGCAAACTTCACGTCGTTAGACCTGGCAGCATGACGGTGCTGCCAGCTGCTGTCTTCATGTGTGCRTTGTAAATCTACCTTATTCTGTGTCATGTGGACGCAATTCTAAAGGTATTGCAGGATTAAAAACATGCAGTGGCAACCAGATTACACGGTGATAACTAAACTTGCTTTCTTAAGTAGTGCCAAATGTAAAAAGCCCCAAACTGAGCAATGCTTTTCTTTTCCATCCCCCAGCATTGACAAGATATCTAAAGTAACCTCTCCTGTGTTGGTAATCCATGGTACCGAAGACGAGGTCATTGATTTCTCCCACGGCCTGGCGATGTACGAGCGATGTCCGCGAGCRGTAGAGCCCCTCTGGGTGGAAGGGGCTGGGCATAATGACATAGAGCTTTATGCACAATACTTAGAGAGACTAAAACAGTTCATATCTCATGAACTTCCCAACTCCTGAAGAAGTCTACCTGATTTTACCTCAATTACTGTGAACGGAAGAAATTACCTGTTTTTGCACATGCTTTAACTGGATAGCTGTAATAGCTTTATACTATGAAGAAATGCCCTGACTTTAGGGTGTTCTAATCAAACATCTGATGAAATTTGTCTTTTATATCTGGAAATGATTCTAATGCACACAATATGGTCAACTACTGTAATTCCAATAATTTTTAGCTTCGTTGCCCTGAAGGAACTGGGAATACTAGCTGCTTATGGGGACACTTTTTACCTAGTGCTGTATTAATCAAAGGTCAATTTTCTCTGTCTCACTTCTGATCGTTTATAACTCTGTCCTACAAAGACTTTTTTTTCCCAGCGTTCTCGGTATGTAGACCACAACTGTCACGAGCTGCAGCTTGTTCTAAACAATCAGTTGTGGGTTCAGTCTAAGGGAGTACTTTCTCTGTAAAGTTTTTCTAACTGTGGTATTGTAACTGGAAAGTTATTGTGATGAAGATCTCCCCTCCTCCCTTTTTGTGTTCTTTTGTTAACTTACTGACCTTCCCAAGTAAATTATTTAAGTAGTTTTTCCTGAAAATAAGCAAACTACTATATGGGGCTAAATTCTGTAATGACCTCTCAATTACCTGTATAAACATAACTGGAATATTCTTAAAGGAAAAATGGACAAAACTGCTTTTGTTTAAAAATAAATGTGTAAATTTACTACTAGAAAACTCATTTTAATATTCAGATGGTCTGAATAATAGCCATAACAGACATTTCCTTCTGTAAAGCATTCCTGTAGACTTTTTAAAAGTACTGTACATATTCGAATTTTCATTGTGCATAGATTCTTAATTGGTAGTTTTAATTTAAGTCTAGCTACAATAAACTGCAAATTCTGGTTTGTATATGATTGAATACATTTTGTTAAAATATGTTTTTATCCCTATATTATTTTGCTATTAAAGTTTTATAAAGTTTCCAKGACAAAACAATTTACACATTTATGTTTTGATGAATTTATGTAACTAAACTTTCATTGAACTGATCTTTTTAGTTTAGAAGTAATTTGATTCTTTTGACACTGGAATCGCACAGATTATGCATCAGAAATGCAAGACACTTAAAATTGTTACACTACTAGCATAGGTCTTAATTTTTCCAAATTTAAAGGCCTTAAATGTACTGTAAGCCTCAGATTGTTGTATAAATTGATCGCGATTGATTGCAGTTTGTGTCCTGTTGCTAGAATGCAACGCAGTGATTGTAATGGAATAAAGGATGCATGGATTAGATTTTACTGAATTTTGAATTTTATTTGGGGTATAATTTTCATACTAAAAGGAATTGTGCAGAAAACTTGATAGGATAACTTGAAATTCAGTGTTTTTTAGTTCACTCCCTCTGTGGACAAATATTCTCAAGCACTCAGCTTTGTGTGCAAGTCAAGTGTAAAAATGGTTATTTTAAAATAGTGTTCAGCTCTTTAATGAAAAATCGTGTTTCGTGGCCTAGAGGAGATACTTGAACACAAGTGTCATGAGTCCTTGTAAAAGGCCTGCTGTTAATGGTCAGCAAAGGAAGTGTGTATGCAGTCTTTGAGGCTGATTATTCACTTGGCCCTAGTCCTGTAAAGAAAACTGGAATTTTCACTTACAGTCTGAGGGGGAGGGAATGAAGGCACCAGACCTTCTCCATGTCGTTTGGATCCTCACAGTCCGAATCCTTACGTGCATGTTGTCCAGTCTTGATTCCAAATGCCCCAAGCCGTGGGGCTTCCAAGCAGCTCTCTTGGTGACGTAATTGGCAGGTTTTGCCTAATCGTCATCTCAAGATTGCCTCTTCCCTCACTTATTTCATGTAGTCTTATCTCCTGTTATTGTGCACCCTCATAAATCCAGAGTGGATGTTCTTTCATTTCCACCCGTGCTTGGGTTTTTTTTATTTGCTTTGGGAGGGTTCTTTATGTTCCACAGACTTAGGCTCTGTGGAAACAAAGTTGATGTCCATGGTATGGGTAGTCCAGATAACTTGCAAAAGTTATCTTCAGCAAAGCGTCACTGTTTCAGACATTTCCCCCGAAAACTACTGATYGACATTAGAATTATTAGTGATTGAATATTAAAAAGACTGTGTCCAGCTCATGAAACTATAAGACAGCAATCTGAGGTCTCTGTTTAAAGGAAAAGAAGCTTTAGCTGATGGAAAATGGTGATTATGAGATGTTACAAAAGAAGCTTTGAATTGGGTTAGAACAACAGTCAGTGTTCTGGGAAACTGCTAACATTTTCTCACTTGGATGTATAATTTTGGCCTTTAAGAGCTTGTTACACATGTTTTAGAGCTACCAAGGGGTCGCTGTAAAAATGAATTCCTGCTGTATGTGGCCAGATAAGTTATCCTATGGGATTTGTCTTCCAAGAGTGTAAATTATGATAACTAATTTTTTTCCCTGATGTGGATGCTCTTTCCATTTTTCCTGTGTAACTTGCCTATCTTGGTTTATGTAATAAAACTGTATATGAAGTACATTTTTTCAGTAGTGCGAACGGAAGGTAAGATGTGGCTCATCTGCATTTTACATGGTTGTCTAACCATTTTTACGTTGAAAAAGCCAGAGAAAAATATGTTGCCACTATAAAAATAGCATTTTTGAGGAGTTCAGTATGTATTCTGTTTAAATTTATGTAATGTAAATTTAACTTCTGTCCACAAGCAGATCTGTTGTTGTTGTTGCCTCAGCAATTTTTTTTTCCAGTTTTTCCATATCTTTTCTGTAATTTGTGGCAACTCTACTCAAGGTGCTGACTGCTTAGCTTTCTAATGCCCAAACTTGTATCTTCACCTAGCATTGTACGCATCTTTTATAAACTCTGTATTGTATTTGCTTTTTCTAACTGATGCTAAACATAGACATGGAGAATGAACTCACTCTGCTCCTCTGGTTATTTATTCACTAGTAAACTTTTTTCCTCCTCTTTTAGAACATAGCTTTTCCCCAGGTCCATTCTCTGAAGTGTCAGTTAATGATGCAGTTTGAGTCCACATAATTCATCTCCGTATCCAGCCTCTCTCCTTTGTGGCAATGACCACCCAGTCTAGTCCYAAGACACTCGTGTTGCGAACGCAATCGTTTTGTAACCCCAACGCGGGGGAGAGTAGGATGGCTCCTGATGGCGAATGCTCTGCAACGGGGAAGGAGGTAAAGCAGAAAAACTCTCTGCTTCGGGGTTTGTGCCGCTTCAGCGTCCTGCAGTAATTCTTAAATCAGGCTGAGATGAATTTCCCAAGTAAGAGATGGTAGTTTCAGCTGTGAAATATTTGGGTCTTGTAACTTTGTTACAACAAAGTAACAAGTTTATGAAGTTAAAGTTAGCAAAGTTAACGAGTAAAACCTACTTCTTAAGTGAGGGGCTGGTGCTGGTGTTAGTGCAAGGAGCTCTATGCCTGTGGCACTGTCTTGTGCTGCAGCTGGGTTCCTGCAGTCACCAAATTAATTTTGMGGGGGGTGGGGGGAGCGGGGAAAAAGAGAAGAAGTTTAGATGAAGGTGCCTGCTCTGCCTCTGAGGAGCAAACCGCCGCCCTGCCTCCCTCCCCCCCCGGGGTGTTAACTCCAGGTTCTCCCCCGGCTCCTGCAGCGCAAAGGCGGGGATGGCGCCGCCGCCGCGGCGGGGGCCGGCTGCGAGCGGGCACCGCTTTGCTCTCCGCGCGAAAGCTCGGGGCGGTGCGCGG
>NW_028186401.1:6778065-6781194 GCF_003343005.1 Rhea americana
GTGCGCCGCCCCCTCGGCCCGGCCGCGGGGGTCTTGGCGCTGCTGCCTGCGCGGTGGCGGCTCGGGGGGTCGGAGAGGGCGTCCGGCAGCTTGGGGCGTTACCTGGAGGAAAACTGGAAGGGGAAAGCGCTGCTGGCCGCCGCGAGGCYCGGTTAGGCGGCGCGGTTTGACCGCGGCCCCGGCGGTGACCGTGTGCAGTTGGCCCGTAATCGATTTTCTTCTCGTATTCTTCAGGCCTTTCCTTAGTTAAGGGCTGCCTTTGCAGTGGAAGCGTTGCTCGTGCCTCCGCTGTTTTCATTCTAAGCGCCACCGCAGTTTATTCTAGAAAGTTTGCGGACCCACCCGAAGCTGCGATATCRCTCGCGTTTGAAGCCGCTTCCCGGTCGCGGCAGCGTGACCACGCGCCGTGGAGCGTTCGGAGAGGGGGGCTCAGGCGCTGGCCCAGGGCCCGGTCCAGCCCGTGCCAGTCATAACATCCCCCCCTTCATGCGTGGGCCAGCTGCATTCTCCTGTCCCTCTCCTTGTTCCTCCCACCYGTCCTGCACGAGCTATTTGCCCCCATCTGCTTCAGTTTGCGCATCTATAAAATAGTCGGAGAAGTCGTTCGTCTCTCGGGCCCGGCGAATGGGACTGCTGCAACCTCGACTGATCGTTTTGAATGAGCGATGCAGTAAACAYGCACATTAGTAGTATCGTTCTGACGTATTTCTGAGTTACGCGCTGCCTTCTAGTCCTGGCAGTCCTATTTTGCAATTTACAGGGTTATATTTCACAGTGATGGAACTACAGCCATAAATGTATATTTCAAAATGTAAAATTCTAACAATTTAATAGAGCTTGTCACTAATATGATTCCAATATGCAAGTAATCTCTTTGAAAGTCAGTCATGACTACCTCAAGCTGATAACCCTCATCTTGAGATCAAATTTAAAAAAAAATATTTGAAGCTTCTAAAACGTGCAGAAGGACGGAGATCCACCTCTAGGAAATAGAAGAACATTTTAAAAAATCTCAGTCCTCCCCTTCAGAAAGGAAAGGGAATGCTGCAGTCACATTCCAGGACTCTGAGGACATGACCTCTAACAGTATGTCRTTATGTTAATGTCGTTATGTTAAAGCATTAACTATTTCAAACCCTTCTCTATATCTATTGGAGTCATAGAAACTGTATTAAACCCTAGCTGGTCTAGTGGGCCAGCAAGAGGTGAACGTCTTCCTTCCTCAGCCGTGTAGGAAAAAGACATTATCTTACTCCATGTAATATATAAGGTGTACTTGTAATCTGTAATAGGAATCATGACTATTATTAGTCTTTTCCAGAAAAATTAGATGAAATAGAACATATTCTTTGGTCATTGGTATTTTGGAGGAATCTATGTACATGTGTATAAGAAAGATATTTTTCTTGAGCATCCATTACAGAAATTTAGTTTAAATTTGTGTTTAAATAAAAAGTAGCAAATAGTCGTTATTATATTATAGTACTTAAAAAGAATTAATAAAAAAATCCTGAGAACTAAATACATTATTAGTCATTATAATCTGTTGATTTGGCCTGTCAGTATGGACAGTAAGCTTGTCAAAGTAGTGTAGTAAACTACAGTGTGTTCAGGGATAGAGTAGAACATGCATAAGTGTGTGTTTATATAATATATATATATATCTTCTAAGAAATACACGAGGAACATTTTTCTTCACTGTTTATGTTTCATAGGTCTTACTGTATTTATGATTATTTCAGAAAATAGCCTGAATCCCAACAATTTTTTGTGGGATATGGATTATGAGGGGCTGTTCCACAGTACCAAAAGTCTGGCAGGGACTGCGGGCTCTTACCAACCCTCCAGCTTGTTCAGAAGCAACTCTCTCGTACGCCACAGGGAAAGAAGAAGTTTGTTAAGTCAGAATCTGAGCCAGAAATCACAGGGAAAGCAGWTGTCCTGTGACATGCTCCTTAAACTTTCCAGATATGTTTTAATGGACACCTTTGGACCTAGCTTGGCCTGGAATCTCTACCGATTTTATAACTGTGATCGAGAAGTCAATCAGCCTAAAATTCGGATTGGTCCTCTCAAGGTGGCACGCTACAAACTGAAGCCTTTCTTGCTACACCGGGTGCTTCAGCTCCTCAGGAACATGGGAGTGTTGTCTGAAGCTCAGCCATCCAAAGCCTTCTTGCTGCTAGAGGAACAAATGCTTCAAACAAGGAAAATCCAGATAAAGCCCAAAGTGAAACAAAGTGGTAAGTACATAAGGAAAAGACATGGTTTTGGTTTCTCACCATTTTGGGGTTGTCTCTACTACCTGTGAGTGACCTATGATGTGTACTTGAAAGCACAAGGTGATAGTGCTGCTCAGTCTCATGCTTTCCCATCTGTGGTTTCTGCCTCCCCTCTTCTTCCTCGCGGTCAGGGCAGCCAGCTTCTGCTGGCGCTCAGATGTGGGTCAGTGTGAGATGTGCTGCCCAGGGTGGATGGTGCTGCATGCAGTCCAGCACGAGGTGACTGCCWGTGCCTCGCTGCAGGAGCTCAGCCTGGAGCTGCCACTGTCATTTGGGCCCTGACGCCTTGCAGAGCAGTGCCCAGACCTCAGTGTGCTCACTGTAGGCAGCATCTCATGAAGTAGGTAGGGAGGGAGCAATTGCTATCTGCAAAACAGGAGATGCTAGATGAACGCTGGAGCAGAAGGCATTCGCTGGAGATGGGCCATAGGCTGGGAGCTGCATTATAAGGAGACAGTCTGTGGGGGTCGATACAGTCACTAAAAGCAGCATTATGGTAATGGTGTACCTAGCCCTGTGGGGCTGCGGGTCCTGTGGCGGCCTCGGAGAGCAGCCATAATGCAGGCAGGGGTCATTAGCAGTGTGTTGTTCACAGCTCCCCAGGGCAGCGGCTGCGCCAGCCTGCTCCTGCTCGGAGCCGAGGGCTGCGCGCGGAGCTGYGTGGGGATGCTCTTCCGTCCTGGGAAAGAAACGAAGTCAAGCGTGGTGAAGGATGACAGCATTTGACAGCTGGGAGGAGTTAAAAAAAGATCTGCTTGTTCRTCAGCGTTGTCGTACGAGCTGCTGACCGCGTCCCCTGTCTCCAGGTTGCCCGACGGGCTGCGCCGAGAGGCCCTGGCGCAGCGGC
>NW_028186401.1:6781819-6784590 GCF_003343005.1 Rhea americana
TTCCTGCAAGGAAGCACTGATAGCATGCTTGAGGCAGAGGAGTGTTAGTCACCATTTCCCACTTGCAGGTGTGAGGATGTTTGGAAATGATCTTACGCTGAGGATGTGTCTTGTTACTGACCACGATTGTGCAAGCTTTAAGCTGGTGCTGTTGCAAAAACAAAAATCATCCTGAAAATGAAATGTGGAAAAGAGTGAAAGGAAAACATTTTTGCTTCTGAGCACCAGGACGCAGATAACAATAGGCACTTCTGTATTTCCCTTAGAGTGAATCTTCAGGAGAACAAGCTGATATTTCGAGTTTAATTTGCTCTGTAATTTTCTTTCTCRGGCCATTTAATACTGGGGAAAAATGACACTGAAATCATTCGCYTCAGAGTAGTTCTTCTTCCCGAGAAAAAGAATCGGACCGTTGTATCTATGTGGATTTTGAGGCTACTGAGGGAAAGTGCCTTTGAATAGCACTTCCACTTAGAGACTTTCAGTACTTGGTCAGAAAAAGTCACACTTCAACTAGAGTGACCTCAGCTTTGCTAATAACTTTGTAAGGTCTGCACAAAGTTTAGTGCTAGCTGCAACCTGTATTACATTGGCTCTTAGTAACAGTAAGATCAGTAAGATTGTAGATTAATATTTTTAATGTATTTTCTTTTGTTTAGATTGTAAATCTATGAAATCTTTTAAACAGAGTAAATATTTTGAAGATGAATGAGATTTGTAGGGCCCTGACAGGTGTAAAAAATAATGGTTCAAGTTCTCTTCTACCTCAAATTTGGCACTTTTAGAACCACTGAGTTTAGAGAGATAATAATGTAGTATGTTTAGAGACAAAATACTTTTGTCTCCTTTTGCTTGAAACTTCCACCTATTGAGTCTTTCTCCGAAAAAGTGACCACAGGCACTATACTGCTAATAGCAACAGCCCTGACCTATATTCACGTATGTCGTATTCAGGTATGAACTAAGCACAATGCTGACTAAAGATGCTTTTTAGAACCAAAGTGGCAAAAGCCATCTGAGACAGGAACAGAAGTGCCAGCGTTAAGTGACAGATGAACAGCCMGTAGCAAAGGTGGCAGCCTTGCAATTTCCCTGCATTTATGGAGTACGAAAACGGAGGGGTATTACCTCGTTTTGTTTCTCCAGGTTGGATGCTTATCTTAATATTCAGCAATATTGTGTGTGCTAAAATAGAGTATAAGAGGAGGGATGTGTTTTCTCCAGCTCAGGCGTGTGTTGCTCCCGCTCTGCGTGGCGGCCTGCTCGGGGCATGGCTGTGCCCCTCGCCCCATCCCCCTGCTCCCAGCCTGCTCTYGTATTTTGTCTGACAGTGCTCTCTGCTTATTAACATGACTATAGCCTCTTTGTGCCCTCCGTCAGAAGAAATCCCGCGCCAGAATAAATTTCAGGGGCGACAGATTGGAACGGTTTGGCCAGATGATGGCACACAAAGGTCTGCGGGCGAAGCAGCACCTGTGGTTTTGCACCTCCCCGGTTTGGCCCCGGGCAGGAGCAGCRGTGGGCGCGTTTGCTACCCTCCTCTGGCCGATCCTCTCCCTGCATGCTGGACCCCGGGGCAGAGGTGAGGGCCTTCAGGTAGACCCTGCGAAGGAGATGGCGGTGGCTGCAATAAGCAGTTACTATCTTTGTGTGTCCCCAGGAAGGGGTGCTCAGCTGTGCTATACTTTAGAGCTAAGAAAAACGTGGTATTCTGGTTCCTAGAAAAGGAACAGTTTGCAGGAGTCTTTCCATGCCCRTGTCCACCGACACTGGCATCCGGACTGGACCGGGAAAAGCAAGGAGCAGCCCCAGGCCAGGGCAGAGAAATGCCCGTGGGTTTCTTTGAGGCTGTGTCTTGTCTGAGCACCTCCTAAAGCGGAAGGGATTTTTCCTTTCTCCCACGACGGGCTCTGGCTGCAGGTTGCTTTGGTTGGATCCTGCGAGGCCAACTGGCGGACACCTCTCTGCCAGGCTGTGGGCGGGGGGAYGCTAGGTACCCCGTCGGGGAAGGCGCCGGGGGGCAGCTGCCTCCCCAGGACGGACGRGGGCTAACGCGTGCCTGGTGACAGCGTGAGGGTCGCGTGCCTCGGCCCCCAGCCCTTCCCGGGGAGGCAGCCGACCYGAACCCCTCGCTTTGCGGCAGGCTGTCGGCCCCGCCCGGGCACGCTGGGGGCCTGTGCAGGGCCCCGGGCACCCCCGGGGGGCAGGATCCACGCGAGCCCTGTGCGGGGGAGGCCGGTGGCGAGCGGGCCGGGGGGGGCTCTCCCGGCCCCAGCGCCGGGGCCGGTCGCCGATGCACGTCCAGGCTGGAGGGATCGTCCCCGGCTGGGAGGAGCCAGCAGCTCCGCTGCTGTAAACAGTGCGGGCACCGCCGGCGGCTGGAAGATGGATATAAATAGGGAGGCGGAGGGGAGGCAGGCGGAGCGGAGCCGCCTGCGCTGCCGGCCGTGCCTCTGCAGCCGGGTGCAGCGCCCGCGGGGTCCCGAGCGCCGCGGCGGGCGGCGGCAGCGACCGGGAGGCGGCGTGAAAAGTTCGCGGCTCTGGCTGCCGCGGGATAGGTAAGCGGCGCTGGCAGCCGGAGTTTGAAGCTCGTCGCTGCCTCTCGTCGAGCTGTCGCTGTYTCTTTTTTTTTATTATTTCTCTCGCCGGCTCTGTGTGTGTGTGCTGCTGTTGTGGTTAATCTCGCTGTCTCCGGTGTTTCCGGGGCTCTGCGGAGCAAGGTAGGGTTTCTGTTTGCGGTCTTACTAGGTGAGGTGCAGGAAAACGGTAAC
>NW_028186401.1:6784845-6786445 GCF_003343005.1 Rhea americana
GGGCCCTGCCCGGAGCCCGCCCCGCACCTCGTCCCGTGGCGCCCCGGCTCCGACACCCGCCGCGCCGCCGTCGTGGGCCGCGGGGTGGCCCTGCGCCTCGAGAGCTCCGCCGCCTTCCACTCCCTCGTCATCCGCGACGGAGGTAAGCCGGGCCGGGCCGCCCCCTCGGGTCCTGCCGGGCCGGGCCGCCCCCTCGGGTCCTGCCGCCTGCGGCTGCATCCTTCGCGCGGGCTCCGCACCTCCCCATCGCCGCGCTCCGCGGGCGCCGTCCAGCTCCGCGATGTTGGGGGTGAAGGTGCGTGCGTTGCGCGACAGGTGCCATCTCCCGATTTAATTTTGGGGAGGAGGGTGACTTTGCCTGGCGGGTGGCATTTCCCGTCCCCTCGGGGTGTGCCCGCTCCCTGCCGCCCCTTAACCCCGCTCTTCTGCCCCCCCCGTCAGGGACGCTGGTGTTCGCCGACCGCCCCCACGGGCCGCCCATCACCCTGCGGGCCCGCTACATCCTCATCGAGGACGGCGGGGAGCTGCACATCGGCTCGGAGAGGTGTCCCTACGGCTCGCGGGCCACCATCTCGCTGTACGGGCGGGCCGCCGAGGGGGCGGCCGTGGAAGGCTTCGGGCAGAAGTTCGTGGGCGTGGGGCGCGGCGGCGTGCTGGAGCTGCACGGCCGGCGACCTCGCTCCTGGACCCTCCTGGACAAAACGCTGCACCCCGGCGGGCTGCGCCACGGCCCCTACTCCTCCGAGAGGCGCTGGGGCAGCCGTGGGCTCAACCTGCGCGTCCTCGACGCCGGCACGGCGCGGGTGCTGGCGGCCAGGCGCTTCGACACCCACCTGCTGCCCGGCGAGTGCCGGCGGCTGCRCGACTTCCTGGCGCTGCAGGCGCCCGGCAGGGTGGTGGCGGCCGCCGTGGGGGACTCGGCAGCCCGCAGCCTCACGTCGGAGACGCGGCGGCTCTTGCGGGACCGCCTCGGCAGCAGGCACATCGCGAACCTGGGGTACAGGTGAGGCGGGCGGCGGGCGCGGGGCTCGAACTCGCGGCGCGCTGGGCCCCGGCGCCCGCGGCTGGCGGGGGGGGGTCCCGCGGCGCCACCATGGACAGCTCCGCGCCGGCGGCCGCCGCGCCTGGGCGCCCGGCACCGCTTCGCCCCGACGGAGCGGCGGCGCCGGCGCCGCGGGTTCGAGTCCCGCGGCAGCACGAGGGCCGGGGGGTTCCGCGGGCAGCGCCCAGCACCTCGCATCCAGCGAGCCGGGAGGGGGCCGGGGAGGGCAGGCGGCACTGCACCCTCCCCTCCTGCTCGAACCTGTCCGCGAAGCTCTGGCCATCCTCCTCCAAGACCAGTGCAGCCAGTAATTTGGTGTGCTCCTTCCTGCTCCCGCTCAGGCAGCCCTGGGCTCTGGTGGGGATCCTCGGAGGGGATCCACTTTCGACAGTGGAAGATAAGAGAGAATATCATGGGAACGGGACAACGGGGCTTGCTGTAGCCCAAAAAGATTTCCAGACCTACGACGGAATCCGTTTCACTGTTACTGCTTTCAGCGGATGGGTGAAAGGTTTAGTGTCTCCTTACAGTTGTCTCTCTTCTCTTGCTTTGCTCTGT
>NW_028186401.1:6786560-6805113 GCF_003343005.1 Rhea americana
CTGCTGCAAATCTGAATGACACGATGATGATAATGCTGTAGAATTTTGCTCATGTGCATGGTGACCAAACTAAACCACAATGCTCCCATAAAATAACATGTTAGCTGCCTAGAAAGAGATTACATTGAAATATTTAGTGACCAGAGCCCTGCTATCGCAAACACACAGTTGTCTAGATAAAATTAAATTGGTATGCTCTCTGGCTAATTGCATGGTAGTGTCATGTGCAACTGTAAAAATAATTGATTGCTTCATTTTTCAGGAGTGCCTCATAATGGATTTAAAGTGGAGGTGTCCAAGGGAATAATTCTTCATTTAGCGGATGAAGTTACAAGCTGGTTACCTGGCGACAGAATAGTCATTGCCAGTACAGATTATTCAATGCATCAAGCTGAAGAGTTTAATCTCCTTCCTTGCAGCGAATGTAAAAGCAATCAAGTGAAAATTGATGGTACGAAATACTGTATTCAGCTATTCCTTTGTAGTTAATATTTACATTGTCAATTTTCAGCTTGTCTCTTTAGCTGCATTTTGTCCTATAAATGCATGGGCACTTGATGTGTGAGAGCTGAAGGCCCCCAATAGTGGGACTTTAAAGTTTGACCCCGGGCAGTGGTCTCTTGTAGAAGCCAGAAGGGGCTTCTGAGATCACCTTTTCAATCAGGTGCTAACAGCTGGGCAGTTCCCCGAAACTTGATGATTGTGCAAATCAAAGGCGTGCACTTGTTTAGAATAATATGATAACAAAGGCAAAATACTCATCCAGAATAAAAAGAACTTCTGATTTTCTCAGGCAGCCCACTTTATCTTCACATCGGAGAAGTTATAGATGGCATAGATATGAGGGCAGAGGTTGGTCTTCTGACAAGAAATATACTTATTCAAGGAGAAATGGAAGACTCCTGTTATGGACAAAATCAATGCCAGTTTTTTCCCTTTGACACATTTGGAGGACATATTAAAGTGAGTGACTTTTAATGCATATACCTGTAAGTGGTTCCAGATAGCTACTTTCCTGGTTTGTCAACAAGCAATATAATGTATGAAATTACCGCTGTGCCTAAGGAGAAAAGGATGCTTGTCTACAAAGGAGGGGAAAGTTGTTTGGGCTATTTTGCAAAACTAGACTCTGGATGAAACTGTGACATTTTCTTCACCGTATGTGCAAAAATCCACACTTTTTTTCTGGGCTAAAGGGTATTCTTTAGAGCCATCGTTGTGAGTAGGGTTGGTATGAAGCTACACAGTTTGCAAGACATCACTGAAGGCGTTGTGGTTCCTTCAGAGCAAACCTGCTCCAGTGCTGCGCCTCCCTTTCCTCTTGCATGGCCCATGTGCTCCTGGCAGAAGTGCAAAGCGGTCCTGCTGCAGAGGCCACGGATAGYTTTAGCACATGTGCAGGCAGCTGTAGATACTTGGCTTTTCTGAGCACTCTCTGAGCGCTGGCTGATGAGCTCTGCCGCCACCACGACCTGGAGTGGCCCCAGCTGATGGCATCTGGGAAGCTGYGCAGATGTTCTGCCCTAAAATCACTTGGCAGGCTGAATTTCACCAGGAAATAGAGCCTATTGGTAAATGTTCTGCTTTTCTATAGCTAGCAGGAGTATTTTGTCCGTAGCCATTTCACATGCTTGGCGCTGCTGTCAGTAAATGCCATACGTGCTGCTTGGCAGCTCTGGGTGGCGGCGCCCCACCGGCAGGGATTCAGCTGCTGGCACGCTCCTCTCCAGGTGCTGCGCTGGCCTGAGGCACAGCAGGGCTCTGACAGCTCCTTCCGCCACCGGGCCCTGGCTTACACTGCAGACACGTTGCCTACTGTAAAAAAAAAAAAAAAGTTTATTTTCTTTTCTTGTCTCGTGTTCTTATATTGCTAATGCCTTACTTGGATCTACGTTTGTCTCAACAGATCCAGAGGAATTTTAGCTCTGTTCACATGTCAGGAGTGGAATTAAAAAACATGGGGCAGCAAGTCCTGGGCAGCTACCCCGTGCATTTTCACCTGGCTGGAGATGTCGATGAGAGAGGAGGATACAAACACCCARCTTACCTCGATAACCTGTCTATCCACCACTGCTTCTCTAGGTGTGTTGCCATACATGGAACTCACGGCCTTCTGGTAGGAGACATTTTATTAGTACCAACCTGATTTCTTTGCTTGTGCACTGCTGAATAGTAGAAGTATATTGTCTTGCTGCTTTGTGATACAAAGAGAAATCRGAATCCAGCATCTTTTTTTTCTCCAAGAAATGTCCTGACTTGATAACTCCATTTGACAGGTTTAGGACTGTTGCTGTGCAAGCACTGCTCTTGGAAATGAATTTCAGATTCCAAGTATTGTCTTATTAATTAATATTGTTAATTGTTTGATCAGATATAGTAAAATTTTTGCCATGGTTATTCTGAGCCRTTTGTGATAGTAGAAATTTTCATTTGAAATGTAAAGTTTGAAGCAATGGAGCTCTAACTTACAAAGGAGATATAAAAGACAGGAGCTGTCCATGCAGGGGCTATGTGTCACGAATCCAAAATACTCACATGACAAAGGGAATGAAATAGGAGAGAGACAGACCCAGTTGGCCACTTCAGTGCCAGAAAAGCCCTCAGGAACTTGGCTTTGACCTAGATCCTAGCAAGGGCGTTGTGGAGAGGAACTTTTTTTTTTTTTAAAAAAAAAGGATGCCTGGGCTGGAGAAGATAGTTGCCTCCTCTAGTCTGGACATGTCCGATTGCTGTGTGCTCTGCAGGGCACTGCGAGGTGTTTTGGTGTTCACAGGCATTTCCTCATTCGTTTAATGTGTGTTTAGACAGAGACACTCCCCGAACCATCAGTGACTCCCTGTTTTACTTCTGACAATTTTTTCCGGACCCTGGACTACTACTACTGTAAGATATGACATAAATGCRCATTAATGGACACTGTGTAATATGGTCCACTTAAAAAAATATGTTCATGAAAATGTGATGCTGGACTTGTACAGCTAAGAGCACTTTCCATGTATCTTAAACTGTATTTATATTGTCCAGATCACCCCAAGTTATTGATTACCTTCTCTCATACGTGATGATTTCCTCCGCATATAGAGCCTCCTTTGATTTACAGAGCTCTCAGATAGCAGGAGATGTGCCCCAAATGGATGGAAACAGTGCAAGTCCCTTTCTCTTCCCCTCAGTGTTCAACTTCTTGAATTGAAGGAACCTGCCTGGGATGAAAACTTAGGCCTTACATGAGCACAGTTCCTCAGGAGTTTGGCTTGTGGTCATGGTCTTTAGCAGAGATGAGTTCTTAAAGGTTTATCTGGACATGTGTGATCCACTAGCTGCGAAGTCAGTAAGAAACCAAGTGCGAGGTCCAGTCCCCCAGGACGCTCTGAGCTCGTGAATCAGTGGATAGATTTGATAACAAAGCGCAAATGTGTGAATCTGTGGAAGAATCCTTTGGTTTCAATATAGTAATTACAATATAGAGTGATTAAAATACATTTTAAAACTTTGCTTAAAAATAAATTAAAATAATTTGCAGTTCCAGAGAGCAGAATATATATCAGAGCAAGGCTGTTAAGTAATACRGATGAGTACTGACTTCAGCGTTAGATCAGGAAACTTCAGCCTCTGGGGCGGATTAAAGCAGACAAGGTTTTTCCCCCCTCCCGTCCAGGGTGTTTAGACGATGTAATTTCAGACTCGTGCGGCGGGAATGCTGCGTTCTGTGCTCCGCTGGCGCGGGTCGCTCCGCCGCGCGCGAGCCGCCGCTCCCCCGCGGATCCGCCGCGGGCCAGCCCCTGCCCCCGGCAGCAGCGCACGTGGCTCGGGTTGCTCACCGGGATTAGAGCGGGTTGCGACCTGCCGCTCGCTTCCCCGGCGCGCGTCGCTCATACCACAGAGCGCTGTGGGCTTTAACGTATAACGTTGCAGTGCATGAAGGTCACTTATATTGTGTTGCTGAACTATATATAATTCAGTGTTTGGAGGCGTCGTGATTTCGCTGTGCCGGGCGCGCCGAAGGGGCTGTAGACGCGTGGTGGGCAGCGTTTCCCGCTGACACGTACAGTAATACGCTGCTCCTAATGCCGCGGAGCCACAGGCAGGCTCCCCCTCCCAAGCCTTCGTTTTCTGTCGGGGATAGGCCTGCAGTCCTGTTATTGCTGTTTCATCCTGACAATTTTGCACGCTTATCTTTTTGAGCAAATATAGATGATGTTATTTCTGGTTAGGAGGGTGGTCTGCTTAGGTTCAAGTAGGAAAGTTCTCAGGGCTGCCATGCGTTTCGGAGGCTGTGATAAATCATATTAACTAAAGCTAAAATCTGTTTTCAGATACAGGCCTGATTTTGAGTGCAACTCTCTGAAGCACAGATTATCTAGACTTCATCTAAATTCATGACAATGAAACTCTAAATTTGAAATGCTGTTTCCTTTATGGCAGAGGGAGGTTTGCTGTCACAATTTCTTTCCAAAAACAGTCTTCTGTGGCATCCTTAATGCAGTTTCTGCCCACACTTGGAAGGATATAAGTGGTTGGGCTCACCATTCTTTGCAGATTGGCAAAGAAACWTGCGTTTTTAAAGTAAATTTATTTTCTAACTATCTGTATTCCCCAGACTCAGCTGATAGGGACGCTTTCCCTCAGTGTCACTGCATGTTCCTCGTAGCTCACTTGGAGCTGTTGCACTTGCATTCTGGGTCTCAGTTGATTTCCAAAAMCATGTTAACTATGGCTTGGTTGCCTGGCTGCATTTTGCWTTATTTTCAACTATTTCTTGAACACCTCATTGAAGCAGAAACAAAAGCAACTGATGACAAGTTTGAGGGGCAACTGCCAGGAAAACAGTGAAATCCAGTACAGATAATCCTATGGGAGTTGCACTGTTTGGGATCCAGCTGTTATGTACAGTTGCAGTTCATCACAGGGTAGTCATGAGATGTGACACCAAAATGGATTTAGTTCAAGTATCCCTATGTATATATAGAAGTAACCAAATAGGTTACGATTAGGTAATCTTGCACGGATATAACTCTAATTGACATYAACAGGAATTTTGTATGGCTGAAGAGTGAATAAATGTGCTGACATGGATCCTTTGAAGTACAAAATTATGTTTCAGAAAGATTTAGTAATAAATAGCTGGTATTTTAACTAACCTGCTTTGCTATTCATATTTAAAGGAAGAATTTCTAAATTTGTCTTCGTAAGACTGTACATTAAAGGAGGCTTGTGCTAAGTCCTCTTGGTCAAATTATGGTTTAATGAAGTATCTCTGCTCATGTCAGTTAATCTCAAATAGGCTGAAATAGTGCAAGGYACTCTCTGCACAAGCTGGTCGTTACAGAAATGAAGTGGAGCTGCAGCTTCTGAGAATGCAGGAGAAAAAACAGAAACTTTGCTAATATAAATTATTCTGCCTGGCACATTTGTTAAAAAAAATCTTATTTTGTTTGGGAAGTGTTGCAATCATGAATATTTCTGGATTAACCAGACTGGTCTGTTGACTGATCATGTAAGACACATTCATGCAGATACTTAGTCTGTGACACCAAACTGAATATTCTCTCCTAGAACTGAGGGCAGTTTTAAATCCAGTGTTCTACTATTTTCCTGTAATTATGCATGTGATCTTCCTCCAAGTAATGTTAACGGGAGTTTTGCTGTATAACAAGGTCAGCCCACTCTTGGGCAGCCTGCACAGAGTTTGAATTAGCTCCAGAACTGCTGCGAATGAAGATGCTGCTTGCTGTGCAGAAGGGTGGCAAAACCTCTCCGAGAGGTTTGGGGAGTTTTTTGATAAGCAAAGCACGTCATTCGTAGTTGCTGCTACCGTTAATATTGCAATCTATGCCTGTATGTTCTTTCCAGGTGAGAGACAGTATTGGGTATGACACTCTGGGGCACTGTTTCTTCCTTGAAGATGGGACGGAGCAGCGCAATACGTTCTATCACAACTTGGGCCTCCTCACGAGGCCAGGAACGATCCTACCTTCGGATCGCAATGAAGCCATGTGCCTCGCAATCCGTAGCCACGTCTATGGGAATTACATTCCCACGCCAAGCACGGACTGCATGTAAGTTCCTGTGGTCACTGTTCGCTCTTGCATTGCGCTTTTCACCTTAAAGAATGTTGTGGCGAAATGAAACTTTTCAAAGGGGAGTGTGCCCGACCTCCATTTTACATAGTGCTGTTCGACATTAAGTGAAAAACCGTAGCTTTTCATCTCATTTCTCATTTTAAAACCATGTATTTACTTGACTTCACATGTGGAGACACCTGTTAACATCTGCCTAAATCCAAACCATGCATATTTGCTGTTGTTTATTCCTGTTATGTTCCTGGGAATCATCAATATGTCAAAATATTTCGCTCATTTCTGAACTCTTTTTAATTCTTTTAAGTAGGATGTTGAAGACTCCATGAAATCAATCTGATAAATGTAGATTGTTTTAGCATAAATATCACTTACTTCCAAGGGAGTTTTTTGCCTACTGTCACCAGGGATGAACTTGGGCTGCAACATCTAGAGCAAATTAGTCGGTAGGACATGAGTACACTAATGTCTAGAGTAAATTAAAAGATTTAGTGAGAATGTAGAGATTACCATAAATTATAGCGAGCCTCATTTATAGCACAATAAACGATATCTATTAACTGGCTAGAGTTTGCTTCCTGTTTGGAGACTGGTCTACTGCCATGTGGAAATTTATATTGTCGTGTTTGCTGGAATAGAATCCAGGGGATTCTTCATTAAACACTGTTTATTTTTACTTATTTAAATAACCTTGCTGAATGAATTAGAATTATTGTTGTTGGAATGCTACAGYTGACAGTGTGATTAATATAGTTTTATTTTGCATCTATTCAGTGGCTGAGTTCATCCAAAGGGGTGCGGTTTCTTGAATATGTAATAGTTAAGGTGGATAAAAAAATTGAGATTTTCTGCTTAAAATGATCAAATTAATTGATATGGTCATTAGAAAAATATTAAGGGTGTTTTTATATGTGCTCTTTATTATCGCAAAAATTGTTATCAAATGAAGTAAGACAGTAGATGATATTTTCATAACTACACCTGGCTTCTGTTTGTGCCACTACTGATCTTCTGTCTGAAGCAAAAATTCTGTATCTGAACAAGCATCAAAATAATATCTCCTTAATCTCCCACTTAATGAGACGTTTGTGGCTTGCAAGGACATTTGTTCTGTGTTTCATGTAAAAGCATCACAAATCCATAGAGAATCCCATACCTCCTGCCCTTCCCCCGAAGTTCTAAAAACCAAAACAGAAGTTTACTTTTCAGACATTTTCCAAATATTTAACTTTTGAAAAAAATGACATCCGATTTCCTTAAGCTGTTTTTAACAGAGCTGTATTTTCTGTTAATAGTCTCATATAATTTACAATACTTTCTGTGGCTCCATAAATTAGCATGTCTGACATCACTAGTTTTTTTTTTTATTTTTTTTTTATTTTCCTTAAGGAGTATCATTAAAATGTTGTGTGGAGTTTTAAAGTCATTGGGAGCATCGTGGCTGAAATCCAGGGCAGTGCTATGAAAATGTATCCCTTCCTGTTTGGTAACTGCTTAGGATCATTTTGATTTTGATTTTTCAGGGCTGTCAGCACATTCTGGATTGCAAATCCAAACAACAACTTAATAGAGAATGCAGCAGCTGGTGCTCAGGTAAAATCATTTAACAGCAAGAGCAATATACTGCCTTCAGTTCCCATATATTCTGCTCTTACTGATGTCGTTAGCATGAGGGCAATGAATTTTTAGTGCATCATTGTAAAATCTGGATATATATTTCTGCATGAGTCCAAAAGCAATTAGGAAATTACAGACTAAATATACCACATCACAGAATATTGTCTGGAAAGCCCTGTTTGTACTCAAAGACCAGCCTCGCACACCGCGTGAGCCTTTAAGAACAACTGTTTGCCTACAGCTCTCGCAGTGGTATCTCTGATAGTTTTCCTTCACAACTGTGCMTGGAAATGGTGTGTGGTGTCTCTTAGTAAATGTTGTTTTTTATTTGTAACTAATGGTTAGTGATTGTTGGCGGCTAGTGGTTAATATGCCCAGTAAAATTACATATATTTGTATTCTGGCTATGCTATTGTCCCTGATGTTTACTCAAATCGTGTTTGTGTTTAATACGYCTGTATGTCTGTTTTCTAATAAACTGCCTGAATATCACTCATAATATAYGTATTTTTAAAATCTCAGTGTGTGTCCCAGAGGTGCACTGTGCATGCTGCAGGATAAGTTGGGAGATGGAAGAGCATGGGCTGGCGAATATCCTCAGGACCCATATGTGCTTTGCAGGCTCAGTTTAGAAATCTGGCAGCACAGTGGGATAATCTACACCGTTAATTATACTGTCCTATTTCTTTGACCTTCTGCTGTTTTTCAGGATGTCGGGATATGGTACATCTTCCACCGGGTTCCGACTGGACAGTCCGAGGGGCAATATCCGGAGGGACAGGCTGAGCATACCCCCTTGGGTGTATTTTACAACAACAGAGTCCACTCCAATTTCAAGGCAYGTAGATGATTTTGTATGTTACTACCAATGCAATAGCAAGGCTTAGGGCTGACCGTGTGTGGTGTTCTGATATCAAAAGATCGTTGTGAGCACCTTCCATTTTCGTAACACGAAACACGAGCAGGCGTTTTTGTGCTACTCCCTCGTGGGGTGGGTGAGCACTGATGCTCTGGCTGCCCAAAGGGGCAGCTTGGTGCAGAGCAGCCCTGGCGCTTGGTGCAGTGAGAKGGTTCAAAGGGCTGTTTGCTACAGGGACGACGCAGGAGGGTGYGTACCACTATTGATGAAGGCCTGGTTTCATCCCGTTTAGCTTTAGGTGGTTAACTGGGGTGCCTTAGTAAAGTGCATTTTGCTCACTGTCACCAAAAGATAATCAGCTTTTGTGGAWGCTCTTTCCACTGATTACAGAGGAAGCTGAGTTGAATGAGGTTCCTAATTTGGGTGCTTCAGTTGGGTGCCTATGGTAGATGGGAAGCACCCAGGTCAGAGAGGTACCTATGTGGATCTCAGCAGTAGGTGAGATCTAAGGAAGTGCAGGCAGGACACTGAGCACTCTGTGGGCTGCAGCGCCGCAAGGAGTTAAGGGTTGAGCAAAGGGAGCTCGTGCCAGGGTCTACTCATCACCTATGCAGAATGAGACCAAAAATTGAAAGGTAACTGCAAGAAAAACTCTTTCTGCAAAATACACTGTTGACATGAAAACTTAACCTGTAAGCTCTGAAACGCATTTTAAACTTATTTCTTGGGATTCTAGACAGAAATGAGTGCTACTTTCTGTGCCTTGCGTGTATTGTATCTTGGTCCATGACAGCTGTTGCTCTCCTGAAATTTTTAACTTGGCTACAGTGGCTCATGTTCTTTTTTGAATGTTGGGGGACTTGGCGCTGTTTAGCTAAACCTTGCTTCTTAACAATGCTCTTTTTCCAAAAAGTTATCAAGAGCTTGGCAGCAACTCTTGCTGCTTTCTGCGAGAGCGAGGGAGTGAGGGGGAGTTCAGTGCCTTGCTCTGGGTCAGAAGACAGCCCAAGACGCTGATGCATAACATATGGTGGTGCAACGCTCCGTCCTGACTTCGGCACGCCGCATCCTGTGCTCAAGTCACACCGAGTGGTGCCAAGTGACAGGGAAAAGGCAGCGGACGCCCGGGCTTTGGGACGCTCGCTGTGCCTGAGCTCGCTGGCTGCTCCCGTTCGTTGATAAAATCTGTGACTTGGAGTCTCTGAGATGCAGCCTGTTAAAATAATTGGAATTGCGTGTCTTTTCAGGCTGGTTTGTTTATTGGTAAAGGGGTAAAGACTACGAGAGCCAGTGCTGAAGATCCCAGGGAGTACCTCACTGTAGATAACGCCAGGTGAGCGCATGCGGTACGGCTAAGCGGGTTGCTTCCTTGTGTTGCTTCTTGGCCTGTGCGTCGTGTTTGCCTCGTTATGGCTGAATGTCYGGAAGCACACACATGCTATCCGTGATGCCTGGAGGCACGCACTTCACAGCTACCAATCATTTCTGTTATTGCTGATCAAAACTGATCCACGCGCACTGGGGGCTACGAGCACTAAGCAGTGAAGCGTGTGAGAAAGGATCTAGATTCCATTATTCCATTATTTGGAAACTTCARCATCGCTTATTAATTATTGACAGGGTTTTAAATCCAAAAGATGATACAAGAGATTGCTGAGACAAGTCTGTGATTAATGGGGAAAGTAAGGCTCAGTTAATGTAGTCTCAATGCTTTTTGCCAGTGCATAAACTTGTCTGTTGAAATATTCTGAGCTTCCTTTCATAGAGGGGGAGCAGGTAAATTAATGTCGTTTTCCTGCTCACCGCAGTCCTGTGGGCCTATGTGAGAAAGACGAGGCAGAAATCAGCTACAGTTCTCGGCCGAGTCCCAGCTTTTCTCCTCCTCTCTCGAACATCATTAATGCCATGTACGATTCTCCCTTGTGACTAAAAGGAGAGGCTGGCTTTGCCTCCCTGCTGGTGACTTCTTTCCCAGGGCCGTCCCCTTGGTCTCTAGGATGTGTCTCAGTATCAGTTTGAAGAAGTAGCATGTGAAGGTAAACTGTGAATAAACAAAGCTTTTTTTCCTCAAACATGGCACAAGTCTCCCATTAACAGACAGTGTGGCAAGAAATATTCTAAAAGTAATTGAGGAACATCAGATTTCTAGGCTGAATCCTTTCTTCACATGATAGTTTCTCTGTTGGCAGAGCAAGGAGCGTATGGAAGTGCATGCAGATGCAATGGAAGCATCTCCAGTTACTCAGTTATCTTTGCTGAATGAGATTTTTGAAAGCACCCAGTTGATTTTTCCAGCGTGAATCCAGGGGTTCTCCATGAGGCTTGTAAGGGCAGTTGCAAAAGGACCCAAGTGACTGGGAAAAATGCATKCTGTGCTCTAAATCACATTGAATGAAATTAAGGAATAACCGCGGGCCCACTGAAGTCCAGTGAGAATCACCTGTTGGCTTGGGGGCAGGCTTTCACTCTTAGCAAGGTTTATTATTTTCTACTTTGTAAGAAAGTACAGTAATGAGATCAAGCTAACACTCTGACTGTGGTCCAGGATGTAATACTACCTCTTCAGGCCCGTCCTATTCAGACACGTTGCGAGCTCTCACTGGCAGGACCTCCTGCGTCYAAGGTTGTTTCCTATTTCTTCACTGTTGTATTAACCAGGCTCCTTGCTTCAGGTTTCGCCCACATCAAGATGCTGATCCCGAAAAGCCGCGAGTTCCTGCCGTAATTGATGGTCTCATTGCTTTTAAAAATAACGACCACGGGGCCTGGGCCAGGGGCGGCGACATTATTTTCCGTAACTCAGGGTAGGTTCCTATCACRCCGTGGCATACCGCGCTCCTCACGACCGACGCCGGTGGAGCTGTAGGCCAACCGTGGCTCAGCCGTGCCTAGCAATTTACACCTTCATGTTTCTTCTGTCCTAGGTTTTCAGACAACGGAATTGGACTCACTCTGGCGAGGTAATTTCTTAAAATGTGCCTTTTCYCCACTTTTTCCACAATGTAACATTCCCCTGACAATTATGGCAAGACACAAGAAAACCTCATGTTTCCTTCCCTGACCACATCAAGTCTTCCCAGGGTAGCAGTTAATGCGAGGGGCAATTTGGCCTTTCATCCTCTTTGCCTGGGGGAGGCGTCGTTAGAGCTGACGTTTGCCTCTCGGACCGTAGGTCCTGAACCAGTAGACTAGACGTTTGGCTCTGCGTTCGGGGAGCCTTTCCTCGCGGTGCAGCGAGGGCGGCTGAGATGGGGCGTTGCGGGGTGAGCAGCGGGGCTGGCTCCTGCTGCCGGCGTCCGGACGTGCTCCGGCTGCTCCTGGCCCACCCCCTTGCAGAGGACCCGCGAAGAAGAGCCGCATCCAAAGCCCCCGATGGCCAAGTACTAAGCTACCTGCGTTGCTGGTACTGGTTGCTGCTTTCTAGAGAGGTGGTAAACCAGGCTGTTACACTGGTGGATGCTCTTTTTTCAAATTAAAGAGATTCTCCTCGTTTTAGAAGTGTAATTAAAAGCACTAGTTCACCCCTCGCACTGCGCTGCATAGTTATCTTGTATTTCTTTGATTATAGCGATGGAACTTTCCCAACAGATGACGGCTCCAGCCTGGAGGTTTCACGCTCCATTTTTGTTGGAGAAAGCAGCAACCTTGGCTCCCGGGGAGGCCAAAACAGCTACTGGGGAAGAGGAGCAAATGGAGAATACAGAACCCTGCCCAGAAACCAGTAAGTTATTTATCTGCCATTTCTTGCTGGCATTAGCMTTAAGCTAGAGTAAAAGCCTCAGGAATGAATACAATTACTAAAGAGTAATTTATACAGAGTGTTTAAATTGTTGTACAGGCCAGARGTAGTAAGCATCTGAACAAACTCCTCCTTCAGGCCAACGATTTGAGAGCTTCCACAATTGAATGTGTTTGATTTAATTTTCTGCTTAATTTATTGGTCACTGGAGAGCRGATTAGAGAATCTGAGAGGTACCAAACTGTGTTTCCTTGGTGCTTCAGTAGCACACGTTCACTGYGTTGCGAACGCAAACGGTGCCCGGACGTGCCAGCCCAGCGTCGCAGGGAAAGCTGTGCAAGTCCCGGCTGGGCTGGAGGGGAAAAGGCACGGTAAGGCTGCTCGCGCGTCTTCCTGCAGCCTCCACGGAGAATCGCAGCCTGGGTAAGACAGCAAGAATAACCAGAGCGATCCTCGGCTGCTATTGGTGGTGGTGTTTTAACTGCGACTGCAAGACAGCTCCTCTGCAGTTTGATCAGGCTTTAATCATCTGTGATATTGTTAAGCAATGTACTCTCAGAAAAGAAGGAATATGACAAAACGTCTGGTACTTGTTCTGTCCACACACCGTGGTGCTGAATGGGGTATGGAGGTGGTACCAGTCCCAGTCACTGGGCTCACCACGCTAGAAATCAAAGTCACTTTGCAGGCGAAACCAAGAAACAGCAGAGTAAGCAGAAACACTGCTTGTGCCTGCTGCTTGCAATTGGTAAAGTGGCCCTAGAACCAACTAGTAAGAAAAAAAAACAACGAGGAGAAATCTGGGCATCCATTATCCACAGACCAGAGAGACCCTGTGGAGCCCTTTGCAGGTTCATGTTGTCTGYCCTGTGGCTCTTATGTCGGAACAATTCAGCCATCTTTTTGCCAACGGGTAGGTAGAGCCCTTCCAGGTCTCTGCTGGTCACTTCGTTATGGGCTATGAAATCAAAGTCAGTCGTCCTTTAATCAGACAACGCTGGGGCCAGACGGAACTCGATACCTTCTCGAAACAAAACATGAAAGAGACAAATACTTGCCTGCGACTCCAGTGGTTTTTCCTTCAGTTTTGCCAACTTGACAGTGTGTCTACACGCTGGTGCTGAAGGAATCATCTCTCTGTACAAAATAGGGCGCACTAGGTCCTGGGGATCTCATGCACAAAGTAGCTGGTAGGGAGAGGAAAAGCTGYGCTCCACCACCTGGGAGTTATTTCCAAGGAACCATTTTGGCCTCCAGGGAGTGACCGATACTGCTTTCTCAATCGTGCTTACGTTTTCCTGAGAAACCTGTCCACCCTGGGACAGGAAACCTGACAGGAGGATCCAACCCGGTCTGTACCTGGAGGGGTTTCCTCATAACACTGAGTCCCTAGGGGCAGGGGATGACAGCTCTGAACTTCTTCACCCCAGCTGACAAGCCATAAGCTGAGTGTATGGGTCATTTTTTTGGCCTTATGTCCTGTGGAGGACATTCGGCAGAATTTCATCTTTCATTAATTGTGTGAAGAGCATCCAGATTTCAGTTTCAGGAGGAAAAAAAGTTTTAGCTCTTATTAACGCCCTTCTGTTCTCYGGGGAAGAGACTCAGACTTTGCCCAAGCTTTTTAATACAGATTTGTGTTTTGTTTTTTTCCTTAATCTCACAGGACATTCCCTATTCGTGGATTTCAGATTTATGATGGGCCTGTCAGGATGGCAAAATGCACTTTCAAGAAGTTCACCCCAACTGCTGACAGATACTCAAGTGCCATTGGGTTCTTCATGAAAAACTCCTGGCAGATAAGCCCCCAGAATAACGTGTCACAGATCCTGATGGAGAGAAGCGTAAGTAAGAAAAGCAAGAGTATGTGCTGTTAGAGTTGCAAGTTTTGGAAGTTTTTATAAACGATGAGAGATTTATTTTAGAGCAGGAATTTCCAGGCTGTGGTGCRTGTTTCACTGGTGCATACCATTGATTCATTTGGCAATGCTTCCTTTTTTAATGAAGGTTATTTGTAAGCCAGTAAAATTTGGCAAATACTGATACAGAGGTCTTATGTCTGGGAGGACGCACATCAAAAATATGCAGGAGAGGAAGATTTTACCTTCCAGATGTAACCAGAACATCTGGAGCACCAGCCTTGGCTGGTGAGGTGTTGCCCGCCTTCATAGGTTGAGGACCTGGCCTTGGAGTTCGAGAAGGGCACAAATGAAATGCCAGGTGTCAGTGAGCTGCAATACAATTCTCCTGCAGAAATAAGTAAAGACAAGTAGAAACAAAGCCACGGCCCGCATTCTGGGGTCAGCAGTGCAATTTCTGTTGTGCACAACAGGGACTTTTCTTGRGAACTGACAGCAGAATGGAGCTCTTTATATGTGCCTTGGCAGGAGCCATAGGATGCTGAGCAATTCCAGTCCTTCTCCAGGATTCATGCAGGGATTATGTCCCTGGACACTTAGCCTGGGAAATGATAGATTCCACCTGGCTTACTCCCAGGGATCACAACCTCCTCTTAGCTTTCCTGAAACAAGGTCATGCTTGTTAGGATGTCCATGAACTCCAGTAACTTTGGCTTGAGGTTTGGCTTTTTCTTAAGGAAAATTTCCATTGCTTTGGAACTGACCAATATCACTACTTCTGGCAAGCAGTCAATTTGTCTGTCCCTACTCTGTTACACTTTAGACCAACAACAGGAGGGTCTTTTATGCAAAGATGATATTGATTGCGGTCACTTGACTGCTCCTTTAATGAAAGTACAGTCCCTGTGCATTTTGGTAAAGAGACCTTACTGAGGTAGTGTAAGGAGCATCAGAAAGAAAATAAGGGCTAATCTGCTGTGCCTTTTGTATGTCCTCCATGGGGAAAAGGTTACAAGATGATTGTGGGGAATGTGAATGAGACAATCAACATGGAAAAGGAAGGAGGTGCTCAGAAAAAAATGTAAATGAAAAAGCTTGAACTGTCAGTGGGTCTAAAGAGAGTGGAAATTTTCTTCCAGTAATGACTGTAGGACTCTATCCAACAGAATGGTTTCAGAGAGGTTATGTCTGTRCACATTAGCAAAGGGGATAATTACCTGTGGAATAGCTGAAAATGCAGCTCTTTAATACTATTGCATTTGAGACCAACGAGCCTGTTAAATATCCCAGCATATTTTGTCTGAGAGACAGTTTAATACTTCATTATAAATCTGAGGTTTTCAAGGTAAAATCAGAAGATTTACTAAAAGCTTCTGTAAAGCAAGTTAAAATAATACAGCTTCAGTCTATTATAAAAAATAATGACATTACCCAAGTAATTATTTCTTGAATATACATTTCCAACAAATGTGGACGTTTCCAAAGTTGGTATTTTGCCAGCTTAAAAGCCATTTGTGCTTATAACCACCTGCATCCCAGCATTTTTCACTTTGATTCTATTTTATCTGAATTGAACCCAGATGTGCTAAATCTGATTTCAAATCTGAAGGACTACGGTTAACTTATTGTTTTCTTGCTAATTGCTATATGGGACAATATGTCTTTGACTAGTTAAGATAGAGCATGTAGACTGTTTTAATTAATTTTCCATCTTCAGGCTTCATTTTATTACTTTTTAAAGGGTAACTTAGTACTCATTCCCTAAAGGACAATCATTTTACAGTTGTTTTCAAGAAGAAATTAACCATTACTGCAAGCTGCATAGTGATAATAAAACTGTTAGTCATGCAGAAGGAATAATTGTATAATTATTCAGATTAATCAGTTGATTGGTTAGACAACAAAATAATAAATCTAGCTTCACATTCACATAAAAATAAACAGTCGAGTAGAACAGAAGAACTAAGCATTACACTCTGCAGAAAGTATTCTAGATGCCTTTCTGTTGACAAACCTACATCTCATGCATGAAGAAATTTCTTCACTTAATAACATCATTATTACTTGGCTTTTTTTTTAATTCAGATGCTCTTTAAAGGTTATTTTAAAACAATGGCAGCAATAATGGTCTTCATCCAGATGAGGGCATGGCTGATGGTTGTGGTCTCCTGTAAATCTGCCTGTTGCCACTCCGTGGGACTTGGTATTTTTTTCCCTTGCAGCCAGGAGTTTAGGATGRATTCAAACCTATTTTAGTCCTAGCTGTGCCAGCACTGTGGCATCTTTGGATGAGAAAGACTACTGACCAAAAGGGGACTTGCAGGGTCAGGGCTTGCGTCACTCGATCAAAGTAAAGTCATGTTAACACATGCAGAATTTGCTGTGGAGGAAGATTCAAACTGGTTAAAAACGGTTTCCTTAAAATGATTACAGTGATACAGCAACACAGCTTGCGTTGGCAGCTTGGGCCACCACTTCAGTTCTAGAAAAAGCTCTGAGTTGTTACGACGTTGTACAGWAGATTAAGAATTTTTAATCTAAAGAGAGGCTACTGCTTTGCACTGCAGTCCTTGGGACTTTTCTGCAGGTGTGTTAGGTGTGCTGCCGTTGGAGAGGTTCAGTTACTACCTGTCTCTCCAGATGATTACATCCTCCCGTACCTGTCATCCATCACGTGCCACTGCCTTGCTTCAGACAAGGTTCAAGTCCCCTTTATACCATGTCGCTCACAGGTAGTCCACACCTTGGGAAAATTAGCTAGCTGAACAGTAGCGTGGTGGCAAAAGGGGACCCGTCTCTGTACTCTGCTTTATCTCATTCCCAGGCACATGCAGGCACACCCGCTAAGCTGAGGCTTTTCTCTGTCCGTCGGCGTTCGCTTAGAAAGAAGTAGGTTACCGTAACTGTAACTGCAAGCTCGGTGCACACCCAGTGCCTCAGTTCACAAAAGTAGGGTTGCCCTCAGATGTGTAAAACAAGTGACATTGCTTTTTAACATCTCCATTTCGTTTCTGACTTTCAGATTCTTTAGAGGAGGATGTTAGAAATCAGATTAAGGTGTTAGCACCAAAACTGTTTGCTCCTGAATGGGAACACTGAATGGTTTAATTAAAYGTAAGCTGCATAGAGTGTTCCTTACTTTGTTTGGAAGTACGACTGAGTTTATTCTCTTCCCGAATGAAGTGCCCACCTTCATGTTCAGCCCCAGAAGTGCACTGTCACAGGGTGTTTATAATGGAGATTGGAGCTGCAGCACAGTGTGTGTTTTGTTAATATTTCCTCTTTTATAAATGAAAAAAAAAAAAAAACCAAAAAAACTTGGGATCTTCCTTCTTTGCCAAATTGCCCTTTGGGCAAAAAAATCCTACAGTGCAGTAGGAAAAGGGTTTCAAACACTCAAAAATACACACTAAATTTTCATATGTTTAAATCTCCTTTAAATGAGACTGCTTCAGATGTTTGTTTGAGATGAGTATATAGACAAGGAGGTGGCAGAAAAATGGTTCTAGGGTCTAATTATTTTTAAAGTAATAAAGACTTAACARAACAGTTGAAAAGTTCTGGCTATTTTTATTCTGCAAGTAGTTCTTGCTGCAGTGGTCATTTGTCTAAGCCAATGGGACTTTCCATCTAAATAAGAGTAACAAGGAGCCTCCTATTCTCTTAAGTTGTTCTATTTAGTATTGTGAAAGTAAAGCCTTTAAAACCCTTAGTAAACTTGCAGCCTAATCCTGCTGACCCTAATTCTTACTCACGTGCACAGTCCAATTAAAATTTCGTGGAATTAGGTGGAAYGAATTACATTCCTTTGGGTCTGCCCGATCGGGCCACTCTTCATGCTGTCTSCTTAAATACATGTTGCTGAAGGATTCATTCCGGGTACTTGACCTGGAGTACTTATTGTCTTGAGTACCTCAGATCTTAGTCATCAGGCACTGCAAGAGCTTCCTCTATAGACATTCAAATATTTCATGCCTTTTTGCTAAATGTCTGCAGTTTCTTTCCCTGTTTTGCAGTACTTTCGTATCAGAGTAGATTATTTCTCTTAGCTACTGAACAATTTTGAAAACAGAGCTGTGTATAACAAGGATAATACTGTTCCCTGTTATTTCTTTTTCCTTAAAAAGAATTCTTCTGAGGATATGGTAGAATGTGCATAACAGCCAACTCTGAGAATTGCTATCAAATATATGAGTTTTATAAGGTTTAGGAAGAGGGAATTAGAAAAAAAATATGGCACTTACAGAGCCACTTAGGACAACCATTGAAAATAAGTTAAAAAATCAGCACATAGCTAGTATTTTTTCTCTCTTGGAACTCAACTATGTTGACTACTAGAAGGTGACTACTATTCAGTAAATTTCATAACCTTCCAGTACTTTCCTACCCTTTGAATCATCCT
>NW_028186401.1:6805121-6834758 GCF_003343005.1 Rhea americana
TTTTTTTTTTTTTGACACAGCACAATTTATTACTGTGTCATTTCAAGGAATAACAGTTGTGCGGGTGCACATCAAAGAACCCAAAATCTAATTTTTGTGAAAATATCTCCTGGGATTAAGAAATGAGGGGGAAAACCAGTATCATCAGAGATATTTCTAAGGAGAAGAGGCTAAAGTATGCCTTACRGAAATAATAGGGCTTTCTAGTTATAGATATATCGCTGACTTGGCTCTGAAGACACTGCAAATCCAAATCCTCATTAAGAGCTAACCARTAATTTTCCTCCTCTTCTCTTCTGCTAGGTTGGACTGAAAGTGTTTTTCGGCAGAACAGGCCAGTGGTTTGGAAACAACGATAACGATGGTGACAAAATGTCTATCTTCCATGATCTGGATGGCTCTGTGACAGGCTACCCRGACACTTTCGTAGGCAGGGCGGACAACTATTTGCTTCGTCACCCCGGATGTCTCACTGTGCCCCGGTGGAATGGGGTGATATGTACCGGGAAATTTGCCCAGGTAACATGGTGGGGCTGCAAGCAATGTTAGTGCATGTCRGGGGATAGATGTTCTCAAATGCTGATGAGAGGTGCTGGAGTGCAACCTATTCAACATTGCATCAGATAAGAGAGAGYTGAATAATGAATTGAGTATAATTTTACTCTTCTCAGCGTTATCAACCTATCTCCAAGCAGTCAGTAAAGCCCCTACTTTGCAGCTTCCAGAAACGCATGGCTGCAAGGAGCCCTTCACTTCCCATTTCCCACAAGAGGTTGCAAGTTGAAATCCCGTCTAGGAGAGGTTTGGGGGTTTTCTAGTCCTTGTTTTCCGTTTGTCCACTCTGTCTTGGGGCTCTGGTGGATAACTGTTGACCCTAGTTTCAGTAATGGAAGTTGTTGCTCCGCTGACACATCACCCATGACCCAGCTGATGAAATAGGGTGACTGAGACAAAAACTCACACCTAGTTCTACTTCCTKTCCAGAAACCACTGGCTGAGGGATGGGTCAGTCTAGGGCAGGGTGATCTCAGCTATTTACTACAGCACATGTGAGTTAGATGCCTTAGCTGATATGTCAACACCTTGGTAGAAAGGGCTGTGAAAGAATGGAAGAGAATAGTAAATTGAGGGGAATGACCTCAAAATCAGACTGTGGTTCATCATACACTGCTCAGATTCCCACAGGATTTTTGTATCTGAGATAGAGTACRCTGTAAATAGATTTTTCACAGCTCCCATAGTCACCTGTGCGAGATTGCTGTCAGCTCTCCTTGCTCCTCTACTTCTAAAGGTTACTGATGCATTTAAACAGAAAGGTGGCAGGGCCTGTTCAAAACTCCAGTTCCTTGGAAATTTTGCCAGCCCTCCTTCATCCTTCCGTTGAAGAAGCTGAATTTTAAGACTGTGTGTGGCAGGTGCACCTAGCACCACGCTGGAGAGCATGTCCTGGGAGCCCCCAGGAGACACGGCTTTTGAAAGGGAGATGATGTTCTCCCTACCCTCAAGAACAGCCCTTCACCTTTTGGATGAACTGCTGGGTGTGAAAGGCAAGTGGAATGGAATATGGAATAATCTTAAAATAAGATCAGAGTTCGTTAGATACAGCTGGTGCTTTTTCTGTTTTTCTTCTTTGTCTTTTTCTTTTTTTCTTTTTAAGATCCTTCCGTGCATTTGGCAGCACGCTGCAAACTTATATCTCATCGGGAGTCAGTAATCATTACCCAGACATCAGTAGGGTAAGATAGCACAGAATAAAAACTACCCTGAAGTCATCAAAGACAGAGCAGTGTTAAAAGTGACCCCTGAGAGGAGCAGACTGTCAGGTTTCACTTTTTCACAAGCGGTTCTGTGAACATAGGGATTAGCAGAGCCTGATTCCCTCGAGTTATGTCTGGTGATGGGTTGCAGACTCAGAGTGACCTTTTTTTCACATTTGGGGATTCCTGAAGGCCCTTTCTCTGTGACTTCTCTGATGTGTAGTGATGTGTGGACTTGCGCCTCAAGCGCCCCTCAGGCCATCACTCACAGCAGTCTGCTCCTCTTTCTCCGAGATGCTTCTCTGCATGAAACTTGTAGGAATTTATTTATCTTTGAGACCTCTATGCATTCATAATATATGCACTCATATTCAGCTAATGCATTTCTATGCATTTGCTTTAATTGCACAGTAGAGAGCAGAAATTTCTATTTAGGTCCCTAGATACTGGACTTACGTCCCCTGTTTTAGTACTGACGGGCAGAAACAGGACTAGGCACCTATGAAACCACCCCACTGAACTCAGGGTTTTGTACTTGGCACCTAGATTTTACCCTGTGTCTCTAGAGAAATAACACTCTGTGCTCTGGCAACCTAGCAGTTAAACTCAGAATTGTAAATAGGCAGCCATTTATATTTTTGTTCCTATTTTTACTCTCCTACTTATGGCACTACATGGTGAGGCAGTTTTTCCACCATAGAAAATTTCCTTGGCTAAGTTTAGGCAAGTATAAACATTAGCTTCTCTAGGATCTGTTACTTACCAACGCTTTTCATCTAATTCAACAGGATGAGTGAAGTTCAGATTCAATGGTTTGTTTTATGGGTTTGGGTAGGGAAATGTGTATGCATGCAATGTAGAAGAATTTTGTCCTGTGCAGCAGGACTTGATTTAATCTGCAGGGTATAATTGTTGGAGTACTTGAGCATAACCCTGATTCTCAGCATTTTGACAAACTGATGATTTGTTTGTGTGCTAAATTCTGAGTATCCTATTTCAGACCCAAAGCCTAAAAGACAGAATCCCATCATGGAGAAACATGGTTTACTTTGATCTTAGCAGCTGTTGCAAGATCTGTTTTTCTTTCCCTTTTCGCGTAGCAGTGCTAGACAAGAACTTCCATTCTTCCCTGGTGTGAGCAGGTGAAAATGCCCTTTTCCTTCAAGGAAACAGTGACTCTCATACAGCTGCTGAGCTGGACCCAAGATACTTAGACTAGGGATGGGCTACCTGGCACGGAAGAATGAGTTCCAAGTCCTTCAGCTAGTGTTGCAGCCAAATCCTTTCAGAGCAAAGTGCCTACAGTTCAGGGAATTCCTTCCCACCCATGTTGCCTCATTCATTTTTTCTTGCTCTTATTTTCCTGGATTYGATTTACCCAGGAAAGGAAAAGTCTTGGGAAAGCCTATTCCTCGGGCAGCACTTTTAGCTCCACAAAATTCTGCAGGCAGACCTTCCTCAGGGCATTTCAATCCGACAACTCATGTGCGCGCTCCCACCTCCTAGAGTGTGGTTCGTGTCCCTTGCTCCTTGCCATCCCCAAACCGCATCCCACCACCTTCCCTGCACACTTTGCCCGAGCTTCCCTTTGGCAGGGAGCCTCGGGAAGTGCCCCGTGCCGCAGCGCCCGTGTCACCAGCCTTTCGCTACCAGCAAAGACCTCAGGGATCAGCTTGACGTGAGCTATCCATAGGTAATAAACATCAGATCTTTGTTCTCCCTTTCTCATTTTGGAGCCCGTAGGGTTTATGTTGTCAAAGCAGGGCCAGCCCCTTTGTTTTTAACGACAGCTGAAACGGTCATGCTGCAATATAAATAAAGTGAGGCTTGAAGGAAGAACATCAAATAGAGCGAGACTCACAAGGAAATCACAAGAGTTGGCAGCACATCTTCTGGCAAGTCTCGGTGACTCACTCAGACTCTGCCAGCAGGCGCTGAAATCCTAGGTGTCCCGTCAAGCTGCCATTCAGCTGCTGCAAAGCCCTGTAATAAAAGAAAAATGTAGGGAGCGGCCCATCCCATAATTATCTCCATGTAGGTGGGTGAGGTTTCCCAAGGCACAGAACTGGAGACTCCTCAATACTGCAGAAAATATAAACTAGGTTCTTAAACAATGCCTGATTTTTATATAAATCTGAAGTGCCTTGGCTCCCACTGGACAGTGGAAGCTGCAGAATTACTGCTTTCTCACTTACTTTGCAGCAATTTGTCAGAAGAGGCTGCGCAACTTCTCTTTTTTTGATACTTTATTAAAATAAGCAGTGTTTTGGGTAGTACATGCTATTTTCTTATATAAGCATAAAAGGAAGATRTTATTATTCATTAAGAGATTGCCACATAACTCAACTAGTGTAAGTTCTGAATTAAAGAAAAATGAATGCCTTGCTACTATAAAATAATTTCAGGCAAGATTGTTGATTTTTTTCACCAGTTCACTCCACTTGGTCACTACCTTCCAGCAGACAGCTAAAATAGAAATTGTTCCATTTCCGTTAATGCTGTTTCTGCTGTGTTTGCAATTACACAGATCCTGCATCTTCTCTGCGCTAWGTTATGCACCTTCAGCTGGCATCCACTTGTATATTCAGTGCCTGCTTAGGCAGTCTGGACACTGATGTTTCTACATGAAAAGAGAGCAAGAGATGCAGGAGATACCCAGCTATGCCAGGACAAGTTGGCTTTTCCAAGCACAGGCAAACCTGCACATGCACATGTAACCCATGGTGCTAGAGAAGTGTCAGCACCTTGCAGGTAGGGGAGAAGGAAAAGTCTGMGGGATATATTTCTGCTAATAGTGTCCATATGTGGACAGAGGTCCACTTCTGATCTCTGATGCACACCAGTAGAAATTCAAGGTAGCTCTGCTGATGTCAGATGCTGTTGTTTTTAGGGTCAGAACTGATTCCAGCATGTCTCACGGAAAGAAAAACATTTTTTTTTTCTTTCTGAAGGAATTTTAAGGTTTTCATTTTGAAAATTCATAGAGAAAAAATTGTTGTCATGGGAAATAAGCCTTTCTTGAACAATCAAACAACCAGAAGAGTGGAAAGCGTATTTTGAGCTTCTTATTTTTAAGAACTTTTGCCCCACTTTGACAGCCAACAGCGCAGCCRAGCAACATTAAAGAAACTAAAAAGCAGAACGGTCTCTCAGAAACCAAGACTTTCAGTTCCAGTCCTTTGCATGTTGCTTATCTTCATATTCGCTACCCAGCTGAATAGCAAATCCCATATGAATTGTAAAAGAACTTATCTTCTCAGTTGCACAATCTACTTGGGAAAATTGCCATGTAAGCAGAGGGAAATCTGATACATCTTTCCAGCATGAAGTGTTAAGCAGCTAAAATGACAACTATGTCTATTAAACCATCCAGGCAAGTAGTAAGATCACATTTTATAACATTGTAACTAGCTCTTCTTCTCCTATTACATTAAACTGTCACCACTTCTCATATTTTAGAGTATCTTTATGACCCACTTTCTTCTCTTAAATAATTTGGTAGATCTAACAAAAAATCAGATATTACTAGGAAGATTGGGTTTTTATCCTAGAACAAAATTCTCTTGTTACACTCCTTTTTGCTGCTATTCACCAGTGTTTTGCCCCTGCAAATGTAGATGCAAGGAAGGAAAGTGATAGAGTTCTCCAGGATCAGTTCAAGTGAGTAAAGGTGTGACAGAATAACAGATTGAGGAAGAAAGAGGCCATGTGGTAATTCCTAAGAACAACGTGCAGGGATGATGACCGATTCTTCACCTACCTTGGGCCAGTGGAGCTCAAGATTTCTTTTTATTTCACTTGGGTTGTTGGGAATTAAAAASTAGCTTATGGTGGATGATGCCTCTGGGATTTTTTCTGAAGTAATGTGGTGGTCTTGACTGTAGTCTCAAAAGGGTTACCCAAACCCAGTATTAGAGCTGAYATTAGTTGGCGTCACAGCAGGGAGCCGAGCTGAGTCCAGTAGCTGCAGAAAATGTCTTCGTCATTCCCTGCTCCCRTGAGGAGTCCTGCTGGTTTAGTGATGCTCCGCCTGGGATTTRGATGTGGATTTCTGGATCAGGGCATTTACCCATTGTCATCTGCTTTAATGATAAACATTTTGAAAGATCCACCAGATATTATACTGGTTTTCTACAAGGTTGAAAATTATATCCTTGATGACTTGCAGTTCTGAAAGGCATTGGCCACCACAGGAGACAAAGTCAGTTTACAAGTATTTCTAGTAAGCCACAAAAATGACAGTTTTTCTTGTTCTAGTAATTACTGTCTTATTTTAAAAACAACTGTCACTATTACCTTTTATGTCCAGTCTATGACTGGGTCTTTAGGCACCTGAGAAAATATTACCAACAGACACCTGAGACATGTTCTTTGTCATCTTTTTGTTGTAGCATACRGCAAGCTCTTCCAATGCTTCATTGAACCAGGAACAATAGTTGTAGTAAGAAACGTAGGCTATACATAGCATTTTTGTGTTTTGTTTTGTTTTGTTTTTTTTAAACACAGTCAAATACCTTAAAGTACATAGGAACCTTTTGTTCTTGACAGTCTCGATTYTAGGAACTTCTGGGTCACCAGGATGTATTTCTGTAGTTTCTTGGCTTATTTTATTATTACTACTTTTAGTTTTCTAATAAGTGCACTGAAGCTGCCACCTTTAACATTCTGTGACACGTATTTTGAAGGAAATAACATTGATGTTTACTGTGACAAGGCAGAAACTGTTGTCTTTTATCCAGAAAGACACAAGTGAGGTATTATTTTGCAGTATCAGACATCAAAATGAACTGTTCTTTGTCATAAAAATGTTTTTTGATTGAGAATGATTAATGCATTCATGGGCTTTCAGATCGGAAGGGACCTTTCTGATCACCTGTTCTGACCTCAGCACTACACCAGCTGGTGGGGAACAAGTGAGATTGAAATGGGATTTATTGCCGTGCTCATAACTGACTTTCCAATCATCATTTGAATTCAGGGAAAAACAGGTTTTCCTSTTTGGTTTTACAGATAAAAAGGTCTTTTATCAGATGGTAAAAGTAATTTGTTCTTTCCTGAGCCATGAAGAATGAGTAAATGAGCTGCTGCTCAGAGGTTGTTTGGGGCAAATTTCTTGATCACTAGTTTTTGGCCTTCAAGAAAATCTGATGTTTGATACAATTCTGGGATAAGCATTAATCTCAAAGGATCTATAGGTATTACTCAGAGCAGTGTTTCATCCTTAAAGATTTGTACCGATATAAAAGCAGGAATGGACTAAATATCCAAGAAACTTTTACAACCGGTTTTGAATGACTTTTTGTCCAGTGGCCCAGATTCTCRACTCAGAAGGATTCAGGGGCCAGGCAGGGATTAGGCAGAAGCCACCTGCATTTCGTAGGTGCTGAGGAGCCTGAACTCAGCAATGCCAAGAGCAGGCTCAAGCGTGGGCTTTTTCTGAGCACCAAGCACCTCTGTTAGAGCATGAAACCAGAACTGGGAGACAAACTGGCAACCTTCAGGCAGGAATATAGAAGCTTTAGATCTTAAGCTGAAACAATTCCAAAAATACCATRCCATAAATAGACTACAAATTAAATAACCTCCATGCTGGATACCCCATCTCYGTCTGGCTGTTGCCAACGAGTTGCATTCCAAAGAGAAAGCAGCAAGAGGCTGCTGCTTTGGGGCTCACGTGGTCCACCAAAAGGCAAACCAGATGTCATGGCAAGCACCTGCCTCTTGGCTGTGGTTTGGAGCCAGTAAAGCAATTCCTGTTGTGTTTTAAGGACATGATAGCTGTGAATGTTATGAGTGTGTAGCTGCTAGAAACCCCAACTAAAATGAGCTCCTATACAAAACAGTGAAAGATGGCTTGTAGACTGCAGAACTGTCAGTCTAAGTAGCCAAGATATGGAACAGAAGTAGATATGGAGATGTGAAGGGCTTGCATGAGAATGCATATATCCCAACAAGCAGCTTCTTGCCCCTCCACTAGGCTTGGCTGTGCTTGTGTCCTTGCCCGTGGCATTAAAACTGTTAAAAGACTACTGCCTCCATTTTGACCTGCCTCAAAGACAGGAAATATTCATGCTGCATAGGTGACCATACAAAAACTTAGGTATTTCTGAGATAAAATGGATTTTTATGTTTGATATTTTAAGTTCCTCATGCAAAGAGCACTCTTTGCATGTAAGAAAGGGAAGGAAGCAGCATCATAGGTGTTCTCAGCTTCCCTAGGTGTATTTGAAACCTTTCAGGAATATGACGAGCTACATCCCTGTGTGCCAAAACAGATTTATATGACCAATAGTGCATTTTCTTTTTGCACTAGATTTTCATATGGGGCATGGCAGGTGAACATCACATGTTCAGCCCTAAAGCTATCAATTTTTGCATGAATTGGCCTTCATCTCAGTGATGACAGAACAGAGAAAAACATACAGTTGGAGTGTAGTTTTGTAATTGGTCTGTAACATTGATCTCCAGGCCAGGAGCATCTTCCAGTCCTTGTACAGAAGAGCTCTCCGTTGAAGCATATGCAACATGTTATTTAGCCTATCAGGGCATGTAGTCAAGCCATTGAGTTTTAGCCCCCAAAATTCCAGCCCCATCTGCTGCTTGAGAGTGGAGATGTGGATTCCTTTAGATTATGGGATCTGAATTCAAAGCCAGTTGAAATCAATTAAGAGTTTTCTCCATTTTCAATAGAATAAGCTCTTTTAGAGAACAGTTTTTTGAATTCATAAATAAGAAGTTACTTTGTGGTATTTCCATGCTTACCTTTCTCCCTTAAGCATTTGAATAGTGAGCATTTTCATGGTGCTGCACAGTTCCTATCTCACCTCATGGTATCCATACAAATGGCTGCAGACGCTATTTCTGTTTTACCTTTGTATTTGAACTGGAAATGTTTCAGTGACTTTCCAAATGTTCCCAGCTCTTTGCTGGYGAAAGCCATTTACAGGCAATGATGATCAAATGCACATGTTAAGGCTGAGCCTGGCTGGTTTAATGGATATGTTTGTCRTTTTCCTTTCACCCCCAGCTTTATATTCAGGCCAGACGCCCTGAGAATCTGACCTTATCCATCGCCAGAGCGACATACCATTCCCATCCCTTGCGGCTGCAAGGCGTGAACCGCGGAGTGCCGTACCAGCAGTACCAGCCGGTCGTCATGCTCGAGCAGGCTTATATCATCCGGTGGGACGGCAGAGCACCTGAGGATGTTATCCTGTACCCGATCAACTTCAACAGGTACCACCCTGCCTTGTTAGAAAATGTTTGGTTTTCAACAGAGCTGGAGCTATCATGATTTTCCAGCTTCTCTACAACCAGCCCCTTAAATGTATCAGCAATTTTTGAGAGCATTGAAGCAAGGTGTTAATGACTGGTACTTACTGATGCAAAGAGATGCCTGTGTTTTCACTTTACTCCAAGGGTTTTGATGTGCAGAGATGTTTCTCTTTCCAGTAAGTTTTGAAACAGAATCCAAGTAAGTCCTGGCCTGCTGTGCCTGAAATCACTCCAGAGGAGCACTGGCTCTTGTTCGTTTGTTTGTACTGCTTGCTGCACACATAATTTATCTCCCATATATATAAAGTGCAGAAATACATCAGAGTGTGCACAGAGCTTTACGTTTTCTGTAATCCAAACAGCACTGCAACCACTATTCCTTTCTGACATGAATTTTTAGAACATTACAACTCAGTACAGCAAAAGCGTAGGCTATGCTGCATTTATTTTCCGGGTTTCCTTCCATCTCATCTAGTGTTACATAAAAGCATGACAGACCCATTTTAGACATATTTTTTCCCCTGAAAGTTGTTTCATTTTGCATAATTTCATTTACAGTTTTAAGTAAGTAATGATTCAGGACCAAATTTCTTCTTACCTCAGTGAAATTATTTGTACTTTACACTGGCATAACTACCAGGAAAGTCCTGCAATCCCTTCAGTTTATTGGTGGCAGACAGTGTCATGGTTTACACAGATATACTACAAGAGATGAACTGCACAAAATACCAAGACAGTGGCACTGCAGTCATTTTTGATTTAAAGATATAGGTAGCTGTAGAGACATGACCGAGTTGCTGGAGGATCAGTATTTGAACAGTCCTGTCACAGAGGAATTATTAAGAATAAATTACTGTTTTCTGAATTAGTACAACTGAGTGCACTTTAAGGAAGAGGAATACCCATTAGTCACTCATGGACAAGCTGAGCTTTGCAATTATTATCTGTTGTAAAATAATTAGCTATTTCCTTGCAATTGCAGTGCTAAGCCTTCTGCCGCTGTAACTGGTGGTTGCACTATCACTATGTCTATTAATAGTTGTTGAAGCTTTGACCCGTTGTCTTCAAGGATGTATGCAAATTTTTAGGCTGCACTGAGTCTTTGATAAAACTCCACTTGATGTTTATCCCTTACTCAAGCATTTCACTTTTGAAAACCACAGTGTGGTTGTGGTTGTCTTTGTCTCTTGTGAAACCAATTAAGTTATTTGAACAGGGCAAAGGTTTGTAGACTTTTCTGATCCAGAAACAGTTGGCAAGGTGTCTGTTTTGTAGAACTATACATAAGAAATATGCTGTAGCAAGAGAAAAATGCAGTTTTGCTTCATTTCATTTGAAAGCATTTTGCTAAGAAATAATTGAAAATGAAACTTGTAGGAGTTCGCTAATGTTGAGTACACTGGACACTAGCTACTGTGAGACTTAAGGTGATGCAATGGCAATGATGAAATGTCCAGATGGCATATGAAAACATGGGCAAAAGTGGTTGCCATGGAAGGATACAGCAACTGAGGTGAAAAAGAGGGTTTAAGAGTTTGAAGAAAAACAAGTTCCTGCTTAAGCAGTTCCATATACGACCTTTATTAAACATTGTGTTCCAACCACTTTTGGAATGGAAGAAATCTCAAACTGGAGCCCAAAGCAGCTGGAGTTAGAGAACCAGGGAAGATTTTACCTGTCTCAAGTGGCCTTATGCTTTCTTTTCTATTCCAAAATACTGAAAAATTTGCCAAAAAAATGAGCTCTTAACATAGTAACATCTGTGCAAAAAAAAAATGATGCAAACCAATATAGTTTGATGAGGTTGAATAACAGTATTGTAAGATTAATAATTTCAGACATAGCTTTATTGAACAGTTAAACTGTTTTTAAACCTGTCATTGTAAACTGATGGATAGATATATCCAGGACATTGCTTTCTCAGTGAGAGAGCCCTCATGTTTCTGGACTGACTGCTCTGTGCTGACTRAAAAAAGGTCAGAGGGGAAATAAGGAATGTGACAGGGAGATGTGTACCAGGATTTGAATTTCTTTGGAGATCAAGCATAGTACTGATGCTGAATATTTGTATGATTAACGCTTTCACTGCCTCTGAAGTGCTGTAAAAAGACCCAAARGACGTAATTTCACTTTCTGCTTAAAAGGCTGAAACATTAGGATTCCTCAGGTGGGCAGGAGCCCTGTCAGGGTAAGTTCACCTGATTCAGTTGGAATTGGCAGCGCCGCTGATTTGAGCCTGCTGTGAGTCCAGCTCGATGCGTTCAGAGCCTCTACTTGGGCACATTTACTGAACAAATGAGGAGACCACTTACAGCACGGTCACTGAGCAGATCCCCTTTTTTTTTTTTTTTTGTATCCATAGACACTGAAAGGATTGCTGCAGTCCATATGCCTTCATTGGAATGATTCAAATCAAGTTGAGACTAATTGGGAAGGGAACTCAAAAAAACCCTCCAACCCTTCCCTATTCAGTTTCCTTACTTTCATCAAAACTTGTAATTAAACCAAGCAAAATTACTGTATCTCCACTTGCTGCTAGCTGCAACTATGCAGTGCAAACTCACATGTGAGCAAGCTGTCTAATGCCATCCAGYCTCCGTTCCAATGAGAGATATACTTGTTTGCATTTAGCTTCATAGCTGTGCCAYTAGCTGACTGATGAGCAAATTTAAAGCCATGGCTGAGACCTGCAAGTTGTGTTTTCAGGCTACTGGCTAATGTAGGTGGCTCAGAATAAACGCCTTTCTTTAGCTCTGGGTAGGGTTGTCTGTCTAGTGGTTGGGAGTTTCGTTGTGAGGATGAGAAGAAGGCCTGCTATTGATGCTTCTTGAAAGAGTTAATGCAGGACAAGTGACTTCTGAAGGTTTGGCAAGTGAACAGAAGGTGAGTGCTGGCTGGAATTTTAATTACCAGGAGTAAAGTGTGCTCCAGAAGCTGTCCAAACCTTCTGAAGTTTGTTCTCAGTGGGTGTAAAGTGTGTGCAAAAGCTTCATAAACAGAGACCTCAGACCTCTCCACCATGGGCTTCGTTTCTTTGTTGGAGCAGTTTCTGCTCCCTCAGGGCTGTTTCTGTGTTTTCTTGGGTTTTGTGCTTCACGGAAGAATGGGGGCTATGTTTAAAATTGGGTTAAGGGCTTTGCTTAAAATTACTTTCCCCCCCCTGAAGCACAAAGGCCCAGAGAAAGTGTCAAGCTTGAGAGAGGCTGGTAAGCCAGGACTGAGCATGGAAAACATTGGTTGCAAGGAAGTGCTTCTGTTCAGGTGCTAGAAAACTGTTCAAAGATTGGCACTTTATACAGTAAGCAAAGCCAGAAATTAAATCTTTCAGTTTAATGACCTAGTCTCTGTGTGTGTGCAAATTTTCTAACTGCAGAATAAGCTAAGGCAAATACTGTTATCAAAGGCACAGGGTAGTTCAGTAAATCAGTCTGACTTATTTGTGTTATCAGAAGATCTAAAGATAAGAATTAAGTCTCCTCAAAGCACATATCTGAAGTATTGTGTAATAAATTGCGTTGTGGAAACGGTCTGAAAAGCAGTGGCAATTAGATTAAACTTTCCTTGTGTTTTAAGAGCACAGACAAATATCCGTATGCTTGGTCTATTAAGGCTCAGAGGGAAGCATTTTCCCTTATTACGGTTCTCTGCTGAGTCAACAGAGAGAATTTCAGGGTATATGTGAACAACTGGTCATGTAAAGAGGGGTGTTTTCTGCAACTTGGGTGTCACAGCCCTATGAGCAGGCGTTTCGCCAGTTCTCCTGATGGACACTGGCTCCAAGGGAAAGTGTAAGGTGGCCTTCCCCAGGTTTAGACTCCAGCCCCGTGTTAGCTTCWCTTAGAGAGACACCAGGCATGCACTGAAGCTTGTAATGTTGATGTTCCCTGCCTTATTGCAGGAGCTGGATCCCTACAAGAGTTTTTCCCAAGATTTTATGGYAGGGGTTGGCCAGATTTCTCATCAAAAGCAAATGAAAGAGCAGATGTCTGTGCTTGCGCTTTGGCGCATGCCCAACCTTTCTGCATGGTGCTGCATTTGCAGGGGACAGGCGTAGGAGCACTATATCCCCGTGTTCACTGGATTGCGTTCTGCACTGGGGCTTGTTGCCATATTCATGAGGAAATAATCTTAATTATTTGAAGATTCAAGAGCCTGGAATGAGCTTGTGTCTAGAGTAAAAGCAGTGGGGCCTTCAGACGCGTGGTGACACGAAGCCTTCAGGATGTTGCGACCCACATCATCCAGAGGTGGAGATTTCAGTGCACGTCCACACTGAAACACCAGCAGACTAGTTATATTTGTCTTTTCCAGGGCTGTGTAGGTGGGTGTTTTTCCTCTGACTTTTCTTCAATGCCAGTCTGATTCATTCTTTCAGCTACTTGTCATTTTTGCGATTAAATTCTTTAGTAGTGATAAGGTCTGGAGGAAAACAAAGATAATGAGACAAGACTAGAATGTGCTTGTTGCAGACTCACCCAGTTTATGGATATTTCCTAAATTGTTTCTTTTTCAGCTTAATTACTATCTGAGCTTTTGCCTTTGCTTCCCAGATTGATAAATGCACAGGAAGATGAAATTAGTATTTCAAAGTGGAGCTAAAGTTTAAGTCTGGGACTGCTTTCTTGTTATTTGTATGTACTGGKGTTCTGAGCTAGACCCTCTAGACCTGGGTAACACCAGTGCTATTTCCATAATAATAAGTAAGGGCTACTTGGGTTTCATAGTTTTCCCCTCAATAGCATCTCTAATTCAAAATTAATCCTCCAACCACCACAGCAGTCAGCAGATATATTTACACTCCCTTTTGCCTTTTTGAATACCCTTTGCTGTACAAGTATTAGTGAATGAAAGATATTTTTAAAAACGGAGGAAAGCTAAGACATTTGCCAAGACAGTAGCTTGTACTTTGTAGCATTTTGGCATGGCTGGGCCAAAAGGGAGACTGGTATTTCTGTGTTTGAGTGATCCTAAAAAGAACATCTTTGCCTCTTTGCATGTGCAGCCCTTGCTGCTCTCTGCTCACTGTGGCATATGCTCACAGCTGGCCTAGTGGCAGGGACATGATTAACAAGGTGGCTCTGAGGAGGGACATCCACATGAAGCAGATCATTTCACAGGACAAATCAGAGCAATCCAAGCATCAAACGGGCCCAGGTGTCCGAGGCAGACCCCACCTCTTGTCCCTTCCAAGTCCAGCCCACAAAATCTGCAGGTTTGTCTTTGTTTTCACCCTTCTCCTGACCCAGGACCACGGCTCTGGGTTCCTCTGGGCCACCAGCCTCCACTGACCTTACACGTGTCTCTGAGTACATCAACAGGAAAATGCACACGATAGCCAGCAAGGTAGTGCTTGGGAACTTGTTAAAAAGAGAGACAAATAGAATTGTTGTGCGATTCCTGCAAGAAAGCATGTGGGGTAGGAAAAAACATCAAAGATGATAAGATGATATGCTGTGTTTAAATACAGGAAGTTCTTATTTTCGCTTGAACTCAATTGTCTGTAAGCTAAATGCTGCCTGACCAAGAGCTTGGTTTCATGAGGAACAGTAGGAGTGTACCTCAGGGCAGGATCCGTTATATAATTTGTTGAAGTTTGGAAAGCTAAAATTATTCCTTTTGCCTAAGGAGGCACTTGGGTAAAAATAAAAATTTCAGTTTATATTTGAAAATGGGCCATGGTTTTGAATTTTTTGCCAATTGGCATATCTTAAATGGTAACATTTAAGAAAGGCATTTAAATCTCAATACACACAACCCTAGTTAACTAAACACATACCTAACTTGTTAGCAGCCCTGTAGCAAGCTGTCTTACAGAAGTGTCTAGCCTGAATAACAAGGTCCTGGAAAAAAATTGTTGGAGTTTTGCCTAGTAGCTGTATTTGTCTTTGGGTGGAGGGGGGGGTGGATGTGTTTAATGGACTTGAGTTGAAGGCAGAACCTTAAAAGAAGTATAGCAGAAGAGGAAGAGTGAGTGACAGTGCCAGCGAGCTGATGGGAAATGGGGACTCGAGGAACAGAGCTTGGACAGCGAGAGGGTGGTGAGGACGTGATCCGGTTCCTTGCAGCTGTTCATGCCATCTCAGTAGCAGTGAGAGGCATGGATATTTCCCACTCTGTTTTCCCCAGGTTGGACAGGGATGCTGGTTTGGCCAGAGGTGGCTTGTTGAATGGGAGTTTTGTGCCAGAGGAGATTACCTGGCACGGGACAGGTTCTTGTGAGGTTGAGAGATGTTTTTGGAGAGAAAAATCAGTTGTGTTCTCCTTGAGAGCGTGGAGTAGTGACCACCTGTGATTTGTTCCTGGCACGGGCTGGAGGCTGAATGRAGGCCTCTGCCTTTTTTGCCTTTTGAAGTGCAAAGTTTGGTCTGTGAGAGACAAACATACAGAAGTCRCACATGAGGACTTATGCCTGGTTCTCATTTTATGAAAGGGAAAGTTTCAAATTCTCAGTTGTCTCATTCCCTCTGAAAATTCAACACACGTAGGTCTGACCAAAATATCAGAGGAATCGTTTTTAAATAGGAATAATAACAGTTGGGGGGAAGYTGACTCACTGGATGAGAGTCTCTTGTTTTTTCAAACTCAAGGAAAAAATAAGTAATTTTTCAGTTGTACGCTGCATTCCTCACTGGCTTACCCCAGATTTTCATCAGTGAGATCAGGACTTGGACTCTGCACTTCCATGGTCATCAGCTACGTGACACACCATGTCAACAAAGATGGTGGGAGTTGTTTTCTAGAATAATATTCATCAGCTTAGAAGTTCCCTTGGCTAAAACACAGCTAGGATTGTTGTCTGGTATAACCAGCAACCCCAGCACCAGATCATGCCCATTTTCCCAGGGCTGATGCTCCATCCTAGACAGTCAAGGGATGCATTCACAATATTTAACTGGTGTTCATTGGTCCCCTCCCTGGAGGAGGAAGCCCCTGACACACACTCTTGCTAAGTCTGCTGCAGCCGGAGCCCACCTCCGAGTTATGTGACTCTCTTTAGCCCCCACCGCTTACAGGAGTCTTCAGGAGTAGAAGGCAAAGGACTGCTTCTTCCTTTGCCTTCATCACGTTTCTTTGAGTTTCTTTGCTTTTGAGAGTTGGGGGTTTAATCATAGGGGTTGTTTTGAAACCTATAAATGAGGTATGTATATGTGTATGTGCAGACATGTATCTATCGCTTGTCCAAGAACAAGAAATCTCTTCCCTGCTTTTTTGTCTCYCCTTTTTTTTTAATTTTATTTTATTATTTTTTTTTGCTTTCAGTTATCCCATTTATTGGTCATTGCCAAAACACAAGGATACTTTTTTAAYATTTTGCTTGGTGCTTTTGCTTCAACTGAAGGAGCCAGAGCTGCAAATGTCAATATCTTGGTTCAAAAAACAGAATGGCTTCTTGGGTTTGTTTCACCCAGCCATCTCCAAAAGGAAAAAAAACAGGCTAAATACGTTGATGAAAATACATGAAACACACTGTGTGGATTGCTGAATGACGGTAACAGGGCAGGAGTGTCACATCTGATACAGGCTGACCATTTCAGCAGACCATTTAACATTTTCAGAGTAGTGTTTGAAACTGTTACGACTCACTAAGCAGCAACTTTGTTCTAGCACATATTTAGTTTCACTTCTTCAAATGCCAATTTTTGGGTAAAAACACATAGGAAAATGCTGGCCTAATTAAAAGCGAACAAGAAAAAAAGAAAGAAAATTATTCCTTATATCTAAAATAAGCTGAACTTTATCACTAGAAAAGATAGCAGATGCAATTATTTAGTTTTGGGGTGAAAACATCTTAAATAGCTCAAAAGTTTTCTATACATGGTAATATGACYATCACTTAAGGTGACAGCTATTTCAAAAAAGTCGAGCATTCCACCCAAACATATTTTTGTTTCTCTTGCAAAAAATTCCTGAGAATGAAAAGAAAGAAGGATCTTGCTCTTCACTACATTTRACAGCATTTTGTATGTTGCTCCTACTCTTGTATTTTAAATGATTTTTCCACCTTTTGTTCGTGCAAATCTTTGCGCATAAGAGAAAGTAAAGCTACAGATGCTCCCAGGGACTGAGGCAAGGGTCTGACATTACTCTGAATTCATAGTTTGGGATGTATTGTGATTTCAGTGTTTTCTCTTCTTGAAAACAGAGATGTCTCAAAAAGTGACTGATAGCACTAGACCTACCGACTGCTAGTGCAATTTGTATTAGTGAAGATCCCAAGTGACATTATGCCAGTGCTCAGAGCGGCAGGACAAGGACTTCTGTCCTTACAGGGCATTTGGGATAGGTCAAATTTTTCTTCYTCTTTCTGCAAATATTCACTCCAAAGTAGCAAGTAGAAAAGAAACAAAGAGGTAGAAAAGAGAACAAAGAGGTTTAAGTACAGAAATAAATGAGGAGTCGTATTTAATTGACCAGCCTCAGAAAGAGAAAGGCTTTCTGCACCTGAGATCCAGGCAGAAGGTCCTCTGTGGCCAGTGCAGTGGCCGAGGAAGGCACACGCACTTCTGTTTCCCTTTGAACACAGTCTTCAAACCCTCCATGCCTGATTACAGCTCGTAGCCTGAGGTTGCATTTCTCCTTCAGTTATGGCAGTAACTGGAAGAAAGGCATCTAAGCCCTATCTGGTTGCCTGATACCAGGAGGCAGAGTCCTGCAGGCCATCTCTCAGTAGCTCTGTTGTTCCTTGCTTTGCTTTTCCTAGATATAGCGGAAGCTAATTCAGCACCACTGCCAGATATATGGGAGAGGGTTTACAATGGCTTCTATACAAGCTGAAGAAACAGAACCAAAGTAAAGAACTAAGTGGGAAGCTGTTTAATGCCACTAAGAGAGAAAACAACTGCCTTACTCTTCTATATTTGCATTTTGTTGTGGGAATGTACTTATTCCCATCTCTTCCTCCACAAACTCCAAAGTAGATGCTTTTCATTTGATCTTCTCAGTCTTGATATAATATATTTCAGTATTTCACTCAGCCTGCTCACATGCACAATAGGCTCTAGCAATCATATTCCCAACTGCCTGGAGACTCAAGACAGTCACAGCTGTGGTTTTTTCACGCTTTTTTCCCTTCACCCTCCAATTTCYTTTTCTTGTGCCTTTCTTGTTCCCTGGGGAAGTGGCAGTCAGCATAACACTGCACTGAAGCTGGTTCCCAGAGTTCGAGGGAGATGACGAGGTCTTTTTGTGACAGTGTCTTCAGGGGATGAAATGTGCTAAGGCAATGCAAATCACCCTTATGAAACAGCTGAATGTCCTGGGACTCTGTCCTAAAAATGGCTCTGGTGCATTTCTTTCATTTCCTCTAGTCAGAGGCCAAATCATCTGAAAATACATCCATTTCTCTCTGTCCTGTGTTAGGACACAGCTGGAGTCACTTAAAATCTAGAGGGCAGTATTTGGCTTAAGCCRATAGGTCTTTGTATGGCTTTGATTTATTATTTTAGAACAGCCTATCCCCCCTTCCATCTTGTAGATATGGTGTTCTTTTGCTTTAATGAGAAAAACAGAAGATTGACAGAGCTTTGCTCTTGCACTGTTCATGTATAATGCAAAGTAGAGGTCTAGGCATGTAGACTCCCAGATGTCTCCAAATCAAAGGGGTTTCCCCTCATTTATTGCTCCCTGTGGATGACGGGTCATTTCAGTAGAGCCTTTGCAGAAACCTTGTCTTGCACAGCCTTGTAGGACCCTGAAAGACAGCTGACGAAGGTTTTGTTTGTCTATCTCTAAGCCAAATTTATATTCTCACATTTTAACTGGGAAATTAGGTAATTAAAAAGATATGTTTAAAGCCTGGATGGCTTCTGGTAATATAAGGAAGGTTAGCCACAAGTTTAGACACCTGCWTGGGGCACATTGAGCCACTTCAGAGGCTGGAGAGAAAAAAAATATTTAAGCTCAGTATCTTGGTATTCGTTTTTTGTTTGCAAGTGTAACCTGCTTGTGGCTTTCTGCTGTGTTTGGYAGCCTCAGGGAGCACCTTCCTGGTGGAGTACCTGGGAAGGACAGGGCGTTGGGATTTTGTGGAGGAGCCTTCCCATCAGTGTTGGAATTGCACCACACTGACACCTTTGGCTCTACTCCTTGAAACATAGGTTTATAGTTTGGAGCCAGTTTTAATCTCATCAAGGGTGGCGAAGCAAATCAGAGGGCAAAGGAAAGCCATAGGGGCAGTTGTTTGGCTGATGTAAAAATGCAGGCCAAAATTCTGGTAGACAAAAGTTAAAAGACCATTTAACTTTGGCCTTAGTTACTCTAAACTATGAATGTTGAAGAGAGAGCAGGGGAGAGAGAGATTTGAATGGAAACCATAATAATAAACTTTACTGCAAAGTGGAGGAAGCAGGTCTCTCTAAACCATGGCTCTGGTTCAAGTCAGAGATTACTTTGTAATTCCTGAATCCRTGCCCCTGGGGAAATGTCTGCTGGATCCTGGTTCCCTCTCCTGCAGCAGCTCTAGATGCACTGAAATGAGCCCAGGGTGCCGCAGGACGTGGTCACGGATAAGCGACTGGTCATACCTCAGCCTTAGGGGGTCGGGGAGAGAAAGTCGCTGTTTTTAAGCAGTCTTGGCACCTGACTAGGAGTCCTCCGAGGTCAATCAGGGTCTCTGGATCACATCTCTCATAATAAGCAGCCGTTGTTTCTAGACAAAGAAAATTAAACTCTGCTTTTCTTTGGCTTTGAGGATTTTTTTTTTCTTTTTAAGGAGGAGGAGAACCTCCAAGGGCATTTCTTTGTTTTTCCCCTGAAGATTAAGCTCTTGGCTGAAGAMCATCTCTCCTGTTTGCAGGCTCTTAAGCATTTTTTCTCTCTTTCCCTCTGCCTCCCCTTTTCTGCTGACAGAGGAGACTGGCTGCACGTTGCCCTCTGTTATCCCCAGGAAGCCGTTTTCCATGTGGTGGCGGACGTCTACCAGCGACGGACGGGGACGGTGCACAGCGTAAAGCACTACGTGGCGGCTGCCTCCCGGGACGGCGCTCTCGGTGGCACCGGCGAGCGGCTCTTCTACTTCGACCGGGCGTCAGGGTGAGTGGAGCGACGCGGCCGACGCTGGGGATCCCGCTCACCTGCCCCAGCACCTGCTCTCCTTCTCTCCCAGTTAAAATTTGGTGCGGCCATCTCACATGCTGCTCTCACTGGATTTCAGGCAAAAATGCAGTTGCAGACTGGAGCCTCTGGTCTAGGTCTACCTCTGTACCACTGAGCAGTGCCTTGCATTGCTGGTAAGCAAATGGCTTATTTTGCRCCCAGCCCTATCTCCTTTGAGGCATCCTGGCAGCGGGTGTTCGTACTGCTGGAGCGGTGGGTCTGGTGTAAATATTTGGTAAAATCCGTTCATCTCAAAGGACCATGACGACGAGCCCTCTCGTGACTCCAGCACTGAGATAGTTTGGGAAATTTCAGCTGCTTCATATTGACGAGAGACTTTTTAAATTAACACTCTCTAATAATAGTTTGTTTAAAAGAAGGAAAGTGTCTTAGCACATTTCTTATTTTGAAGTCATAAAATGAGTGCTAGAGAACGTGCACCAGTTGCTCCTCAAGGAATATTTAAAAAAATCCTTCGGGTAGATGATACACTTCYGTGCCTGAATTCCACGTGCAAGTCTCCGGCAGGCATCACAACTACATTAAGCCCCGTGCACCATATCCAAGTGTGAGACTAGGTGCAAGTCAGCAGGAGTCAAGATTTTTCCCACATTCTGCCCTCGGTTCTCCCATGGGACATGAGTCACCACCTTCAGGCAGGGCAAAAGCTTCTCCCGGCCAGACTTGCCCGTCGTACGACACACGAACGTGCAGTGGGGCTGTAGCTGAGGCCAACTTCATTTATTCTCAGCTTTTCAGAGGAGCGAATGTGCATTTATTTACCTATCTACTTATCTCCCTGTCTTTGGGGCTTATTACTGGGAACTCTAGAGGCCAAAAATGTACCAGTACCAAAAATGAGTAATATTAATACTACCCTTGAAAGAATCTAGAACACCTTTGGTTATAAAAACATATTACGAAACTGTGTTTCTYGGTCAGCTAAAATAGTTGGGGAAGGAAAAAACTGTTTTTGTGGTCTAACCATGGGTCTCATGATGCTTTACCTAACTAAACAGCTCACTCGGAAATCAATCCACAAATGCCAGWTTTTAAAATAAAACGGGGCATATTTATTCGTTCAATCACAACATATGAGCAATCAGCTCCCGGAATGCYTTCCTTGCTCRCCAGGCCTCGGCGACAGGCAAGTCTCGCTCAGGATAGGAACTGTGGAACAACAACTTGCTAATTAATCCTCCTTTTTGGGGGGATAATAAAATGTCACCCAAGTTCTGTAAAAGGGTTGTTTACTAGTGAAGAGTAGGGAAAACAGTTACATGTGAGGGTCTGTGCGGGCAGAGCCACAAACTGCCAGCAGCCATCTGGACCTGGTATGTGCAGATTGATGRGTCTAACCTAACTTAATTCTGGCAGTATCAGCCTTTTGATTCTTTGTTTAATTCAGCATTGCTTTTTTTAGCCTTTCAGAGGATAGAAGTTAGGGGATTGGCTTTTTTCTTTTCCTGTTGTTGTTTTTTAGACTTGATTTCATAACAAGTGGGATGTTTCCCCTTCTTTTTTTAACCCCACGTGCTGGGTCCTTGGCGAGGAACCAAGCTTACTCAATCTTGCTTCTAGAAAATGGAAATAAATATTTATTTTTAAAAAGAGAAGAAAGAAAAATGCCTTTAAAGCTCAGGCATCTTTTTGATCCTGAAGCCGAGCTGAGCTGTTTATATAATTTCCTCGGCCTGAGTTACAAACTAGACACGACTGAAAACAGCTTAGAACAGCTAGAAAAAATGAACTCGAAAGGCCAGAGGATCTGGCTGCCTGCGAGCGTTTGGCACGCGTGCCGAGGGCTAGGCTGCGCCCGCGCGCACCAGGGCCGTGCAGTGCAGCGCCGCGTTGGGAGATGCTGATGTTTCCACGCAAGCGAGTCCCTCTTTGCATGGTAGGGTGAGCACCGAGGCTCCTCTTGCCATTGCGGGGTTCCCCCGCGCTTTGGGGACAGGGTAGGGTGGAGACGGCCCCGTGCCGAGCTGGCACGGCGAAGGTGGCCAGCTTGGGCATACCGGCACGCACTGGGTACGCRGCAAGCGCCGCCGGTCTTGGCGTGCCAGGAGGAGAGGGGAGCTCTCCTTCATCCTTCCAGGCCCCCTTCTCCAAGCACAGTTTGCTCGGGTGCTGTATTAACAACCATAAGACAGAGTTATTTTGTGAYGCTAGGAAATGGGAGAGCTAATGCAATTCAGCAAGCACTGACCCTGTCCCTGGTCAAGCTTTCCTCTAAACACGCAGTGGCTTTGACCCCTAAATTTGCTCTCATCTGTAGGTACCTATTTGTTCACCTGCAAGCCCACGAAGCTCGGGAAGGACACAGCTATTGCTCTGAGCAAGGCTGCGAACGTGTTAAGATCACAGCAGAGATGTCCACGGGGGCCTCCTGGAGCTGTGCCCCAAACCCGTTCCCGGAGCATAGCAGCCAGCCTGCAGCTCCCTGGCACCCCACGTCCCAGCGCCTGGCCGAGCCGTGCAGGGCCTGTGGGGCCCCTCAGGTACCGCCTGGCAGCTTGCTTTGCGTTAAGCATTAAGCGGCATTTATGTTGTGCAGTGWATGTGCATCTGCATAAAGTCAATTAGTTTTTGTGGTGTACAGGAGGAAATCCTAGGGAATTCTCCCTTGCTTGCAAGTCCAACTGGCATCAAGTAACATATGGATGGGAGGGTGTCGAAGGTGTAAATCCCGTAGAATTGTTTCAGACTCGTACTCRTTTTATAGCCAGGCAAAATATCTGAAATTCATATTCAACTTTTTAACTTATTTTGTGGGCAAGTGGACTGCATGGCCTCCAGAGGTCCTTGCCAACCAACATTGCCATGATGCTTTGATAAAAGCTGTCTTGCTAAGGAGCTCTTATATGTGAACAAGGACCATAATCTAAAAAAGTGAATTCTTAAAGTTTTGCAATCATACATATGAACAGGYTGCCCAGAGAGGTTGTGGAGTCTCCTTCTCTGGAGATCTTCAAGGCCCGCCTGGACGCAACCCTGTCTACCATGCTCTAGGTGACCCTGCTGAGCAGGGAGGTTGGACTAGATGATCTCCAGAGGTCCCTTCCAACCTTACTGATTCTATGATTCTATGATTCTATGAACATTGGTACCTGAGGTCATTTTATTGATGAAAACTAGTTAGCAAGTCAGTTTTTAAGTTTCTGTCTTCCATGTAATTGCAGCTTGCTATCACTAGCAAACCCTCAGTCAAGTACGTAAGAATACAAATCCAGTCTCTCGGCACAGCTGACATACAAAACCACTTGATGTCTGCGTTCATTAAGGTACATGTTTTACTACATTTGAAATGGTGGTTAAACAGGGGAATCTTTATCTTCAATGAGCGTTGCTGCAAAACCTTGCTGAGCCTTGASGAGCGGAAACGGGATGTTCCGCTGGAAGATCCAGCTACATTGTTCTCCTCTATAATTAGCTCCATTAAAGCAGCTAGGAGTTCTTATTCTATTCAGATGAGGATTTGAGCCCTTGAGGGGGTGGAGGGAAGCCTTTTATCACCTCAAAAGAAGAATTAACACCACCACTCTAATATAGAGGAATGAGGGAAAAAAGCACACCAAAAGTCACTGTTTACAAAGGACTCGGGGAACAAAAACAAGTTTGTTTTTATAATTCTGTTTGCTGGCACTGCACTAAAAATTAAAATTAACTGTATTTTCCCTACTGAAAGAGTTTGGAGTTGTCAGGTTGTCCCTACAYCTCTTTTACGTGTCTGCCTAGATGGAGAAGGGTGACTACGGAACCGTGTTTGCCAGGACGCTTTCCAGGTTAACATGCCTCATGCTACCGAATTGCAATCATTGCTAACGAATGCCAAGCAAAGCTAGTTCAGCGTCCTTAAGGAATCAGAGCAGCCAAGATTCCTTGCCATGTGCACTGGCTGCATTGTCAAAAATTAATTCAAAACCGTTAGCAAGTAGGAGTTATTTGAGGAAGCATCCTCCTTACCTGCGGGGAATCGCAAAGCCCCGCGTGTGCGCAGCACTTCCAGGCTCTTTGTTCGTAGCCAGGCCCGCTCAGCGAGGTGGCAAAGCCAGGGGTTTCCACAAAGCCTCTTTGCATTTTCCAAAGCTTTAATTCAAACCATTGTTTTCCAAAGGAAGTTTTATTTCAGACACATGTACTCTTAGCTGAATTAAGGGCTGGGCTAGGCAAACAATAAGGACTAGCATTTGAAAGGGAGTTCTTACCCTCAGCCTTGAAAAGTTGAAGAAATATAGAAAGAACGGAATRAAGAAGAGAAGCCCCATACTTCTGAGGCAGGTGTTTTGTTCTTGTTTTGCCAAATGAAACTCAAATCTTAAAAAATATTTTAAGTTTACAATCTAAGCTTCCACAAAGTTTGAAATAATTTTCTTTTTAAGGAGAGGGACGGACAGTCTYACTCTCCCTCATCCTGCCCTCAACTACATGTTCCCACCTTCTCCCACATGCTGGCACAAGGGCTYGGGCAGCTGCAGAGTGATGGGAAGCCACCCCAGGTGCCGAAGCCCTTCGCAGTGCCCTGGTCCCGCTCCCAGTGCAGGACCCGAGTCGTGGGCTGGTGCAGAGGAGGCACTGGGAGTGTGCAGTGGGGAGCCAGGTGCTCAGCGGGCTTTTATTTTGCCAGCTGCTCGTGTTCRCCTAGGCTGAGGTTTCTCACCGCCTGGCCACAGCACACTTGGTGGGCTTGGAGGAGGTTGTGCGGTGTCTGTCCCCATGGCTGGGCTGGCTCACAGGGATGCTCTGGAGATGCACCAGGGCTTGSCACCTCAGAGAGCCCTTAGCCTGCTAAACACGAAGATCATGGTGCATCATGAGAGATGTAATCCGAGGAGGGAACCCTTGCTATAGGAAAGGTGGCGAATACGAGCCACTTGTGCTACATCTTCCTCGAGGAACTGGGACAGCAGTACCAAGAAGAAATATTTTGATTTTGAAACTTTTTGATAGTCACATTTCCAGGGAAAATAAAAATGTCTGKTTTTTTGCTCCTATTCCCCATCCACTGTCCCAATACCTCTCCTTTGCTACTTGGTCAAATCTGCTTTGCTAAGTGACAGTAATTTCAACTTACGTGAGAAGAACCTGTATTAAGACTAGACTAAGCGTTTTACTCATGGGATTCTCAGCTTCCCAACTTTATCTTCTCGATGTACAAAAGATATAGACAACCTTATTTCTCTTGTTTTAATACCCCATTGGGCTTACCAGAGTCAATGAGAAATAAGCTGTTGCCTGCCTCCYGTGACTCACCAGCTGTAAGTGATTTCACTTCATCTGTGCTAATTGCGCATTTAAAATTATAGGATGTAAACCCTTGGAGTTTTCCTTGCTTGTAACTTCCATCTTATGAAAAAGCAGGATCAAAATCTGAAGCTTCTCTGTCATTTACTGCCTGCCTCCATGAAACTTACCTCTGCTTTTGTTGCAGATAAATGGTAAAATTTTCCTGTTCAGTAGCCGTGGGATATTCTTCGTGGTGCTGGATGCATGTTCAGGAGCAGTCATGAGTAGGCGGCACTTTGACACAGCTAGTGATGAAAATTCTGCCAATTCAATAACTGACTATGTTCAAACATTTATAAAAGAGAGGTAAGCAAAGCGCTGAAAGCCCAGTTCGTGTAGCAACACGTGGGTGACAGACAAAGAAAAGGAAACGACCTACTTTCGTACCTGAACCCGTGTTCGGAAGAAAACTGGCAAAGATTAAATGTGTTCAAACACCAAATATCAACCACATATAAGAGAAGCACCGTTTCTCCGACAGGGCTGCCCAGATTAGAGCAGACAGAGATGGATTTTCTGGAAAACTGGGAATTCCATCTAAATTAACAATTCTTTTTCCAGTGTGGTGTAGATAAGGTCCTTGCAGTGACATTTGCAGTTCTGTCCACTTATCCTGATATCCAGCAATTTTCTGGCAGTTGATGAYGAATTTTTCCATTGCTGAAATGAGTTGGCTTCTGTTTATTCTTGCTGATTGTTTTTGAGTCTTTTAGCAGATGAAAAATCATAGGCGCGCCAGGTTTGCCAGTACAGTTTTTCCTGGGCAAGCCACGAATAGGCCTGCCTGCCTGCCGGCTCTGTTACCTTGACTGTGTGCTGGCAATGGTCTGGATCATCTCTGTTTGTGTCTGTTCCACATTCCTTGTGGTTTTATGTGTCGCCACATAAACACGGAACAACAGAGATTTATAGATAAATTCTTGGCTGCTGACAGAAGCAGGTCAAATAACCAGAAAACAGACTTTCAGTCCAAGACATTTCTGAGCAGTTCATGACCAGAGACTTGAACACTCCGGAGTTATTACGTCTTTATTTATGCTCGTAAGTATGTATCTGTATGTAAAGTGCAGAAAGTGACTCTGTCCTTCTGATGCTTGATTTTCTCCTATGGACGCATAATTTGCAAGCCTGGGCGTTCAACTAAATGCAACCAGTCGTGCCTACAATTCATTGCAGGTGTAATTCATTGAGGGCTTAAGGCACATCGAGGACCAAAGTCMGACTGAGGCTTGACTGAACCTCAGACCCAAAATATAGAAAGTTGCAGGGTCTCAGGACTGCACAGTACCTGAATTTCTTCTGCAGCTGAGTATYTTTCTCTCCCAGGGGGATGCACTTTCAAACAGTCATTCATGCTGTGTTTAATTCCATGGGAAGCACAGGTTTAATTCAGGGACATATTTAAACAGAGGTTTAAACTTATGGAGGTTCATGCGTGGTTGGAACCAAAGGGAATTAAGCATATTGATAAAGTTGAGCAGGCTCTTAAGTGCTTTTCTGAATTGGAGCTTAAAGGCCTTGTAGATGCTTAACAAAAGTCACGTTTTGCGATCATGCGGTAATTCCTGCCCTTCTTTTCAGATCGCTTGTTCTTGTGTGCTCCAGAGATATCACAGAAATGGCAGRGAGTCCTGCAATGTCTGTCTTCACCAGGTTAGGGGCTGCAAAGCCTATTATCTTCCATAAAAAAGGTAAATATATTTATTCCGTCATGACTTTTTGGCCTAAAAATTGCTGGTGTGTTTTCTTAGCCAAAATGCACAGATAACTTGGATAGTGTTTACCAGTATATTTGCTACTATAAAATATATCAGTGTAATCTAGTAATGTAAACTTCTTGGCTCAGGGATGGTTAGAAGCAGAAGAGCTATTTTAAGTTTTTGACCCTAACTCAGCAGTAAGAAGCTGCATGCTACAAATTTTTCATCCTAAAAAGAGCCTGTTTTTTCCAATGAAAAATAAATCATTTGGTAAACATTTGATAAAGACTTTATCTCTAAAATTTAAATTCTTTACAAGGGAAAACAACCATAAACTAAAAGGTCGATGAAAAAGAGAMTAGCCTGAAGTGAAATAGGATATTTTTTTCTTTTTTGGGTGCAGTGAAATGCTCTCAGAGAGAAAGTGAAATGATCGGTTTGGGAAAATTCTTATCGTATTTTTACCTTGAATTGCCACAAGAAATCCATTGGTATCATTTGTCCAGATAATCCCAGTGGGTTTGCGTGACAGAGTTTTAGAGCATTGGTTGAGAAATGTCACCACTGCATTTTCAAAGAAACAAGAAGGCAAATTGAAAAATCTTTRCAGAAAACAGGGGTCCAACCCTGATCAGCCAGACTTTTTTCAGGCCACAGCCCACTTCTCCCCAGGGTGAGGAGGCAGCAACTTTTTACTAGAGTGATTTGGGGTCTTATCTCGAAACCGTGCAGCCGCACATCCAGATAACATAAATAATCCAGGGGAAGCAGAGGCCCCTCGGTTTCGATCTGCACAGCTCCCCTGCAGTCCCCGGGCTGCCCCCAGCACCCGTCAGAAACGCGCTGTCCTCGCTGCGACGAAGCCGGCGCCTGCAACGCCGCTGACCGGCGCGCTTCGGTGGCAGCACGGGCTCTGCTCTGAACTCCCCGTTTCCGACTGATTTAGCTAAACTTCTGGTGGAAGCTCGGGGTGCAGGTAGCTGCTGTCCACGTGTTGCCTTTACCGCCTGGCGTTTCCTGCTGGAAGGCAGGTGGTTGCTGAAGTCCAGGTTTGGAGAAATAGATCATTCAGTTGATAAGGAAATCAGGAGCGCAGCCGGCCAGCTTGGTGAGGATTCATTTGTTATCTCTTAAGCAGAGATCAGATGCAGAATTGGCAGTATTTTCAGCTCCTTTTTATTTATTTTTTTCTTTCTTTGCTTCTGCTTTACAGCAATGTATATCAGTTTTTGGTTCAAGGTCCCATTACTGTCCCAGGTGGAGGAGAACATATTCCTTACAACCAAGACWGTGATTTCACTTTGGTGCCTGTTTGGTTCCCAAGAAGTTGTTTCTTCTTTCATCACTTTAAAAGCAAAAATTTGAGGTTTTCTTTTTCCCTYTTTGTCCTAAAACTTCATTGCTTCATTCTTTTGTGAAAGTCCTGAATACTTTGGGAAGGAATTTTTTGATTAAAAAGTAATCTTGTTTTGTTTGTTTTGTCAAGCTTCTTTTTCCCTGAAACACCTGTGCTGCTCGCCTCTGTGCRGCACTCATAGAGCATTTTGTGAGTCTCCAGCCCCAGCTGCTGCCGGAGCATAAAAAAGGAGCAGCCAGAACACCCAGTCCCAGGGAAAAGCCAAGGAGCTCCTTGGTGAGCTCCAAGGTGGCCTTCTCCTTGCTCTTGCTCAGGGTGGTGTGAGAAGTTGCTGTGCTGGACTAAACCGCTGCTGGCTGATCACCCGTTGCTCGTGTTACACTTTTCGTAAGAGCAAGGGTGTTAACCCATGGTCTGCCCTAATTTCCAGTCTTCCAGGGTAATTACGTTCTGATTCGTTAGCATTCTCCTGCTGGTTCAGGTATGTGCGCTGTTTGACTTCACAACTTGCAAAATGATTCGATGCAGAACTGCTTAAGGCAGCCGCTGCGGTTYGCTCTGGGTGTGCTTGCATTTTAGGGAAGGTTAAATCAATTCTCCTAAGTGCATATTGTTCCTACCAAAGGTAATGCAAAAAGAATGATCTTGACACCAGCAGGATCAGGATTTAGGGTATTGTAGCCTGGTTTTGCAAAATGTTATTCGGATTAGAAGAGTTTACAGGAATAGTCTTGATCCAACCATCTGCAAATAGCCTTGGGAGTCTTTGCAATGAAAAGCATAATATAAACAGAGGACATTATTATTAAAATCAAAGAAAGTATTATGCCTTTGTACTTTGTGATGGCAGAGAACCGTAATGGAGATGATACAGGGAACCATTTAGCCATGGCAGGAAAAAACTGATATAAACTAATAAAAGAAGGATTCAGAGCTCCTAACTATTTTCATGTAGTCAAATATGGAAAAGTACTAGTGCTTAAAAATAAAGAGTAAAACAATATTCCTGCTAACACACATCCGGGAATCTATCTTAGCTCATTGAAATACCTGCAGATCTGTGCTGCGGTGAGATTATGGCTTCAGGAAGGCTTATTCCCTCTTTCATCAACCTTTTGTGTCTCCTAAATGTTCTGTTATTTTAATCCAAGGCAAAAAAAAAAAAAAA
>NW_028186401.1:6834778-6919410 GCF_003343005.1 Rhea americana
CAAGAAGTTTCCGTGATGTGTGGAGTCCATGCTGTGCCGCTAATCGGTGAACTGATCCATCCAGAGGGTCACTCTCTTTGTGTCTGTTTTTCAGGGAGTTTTGCTATGCTTGGCTATAAAGGGCAAGCCAAGCCCTCCTGGATTAAAATCCTTAATCATAGTGCTTGCCAGAAAGCTGCTTCTCTACAGCATTATGTTCCCCTGAAGCTGAAGGAATATCAGTGCTCAGGTAGTGCCAACGRGCCTCCAAACGTGGCTGTGTCTCAGGACCCCTCGCAGCAGAACTCTGCGGAGACCGCGGGGCCCCGCGACTGAACCCTCCTGCGGCGCTGGCACAACGTCCGCCACACGGGTTCTGTTACCACAGCTTGCCAGTGGTTTTTTATGGGATTGTACTAAGCCAACGTTGTTCATTTGTATATTTTATAACTAATAAATATATTCTTACCTTATCGCCTGCGGTAGAGCTTTGTTTTCAAACCATGCCTCGGAGGCGGGATAGGAAAAGCCTGCGGGCTGCCCTTCTAAAGGAGACGAGAAGTATTTGAACATATCTGCTATTTGGTGCAAAACGGTAAGTTTTGAAGGTAAACGACACTCTTCAGAATCATAGGAACTGGAAATGAAACTTGGCATGGAAACTTCAGCGGCATCCAGGGAGACAGATGAGCTCCAGCGGAGGTAGGGAACTCTCCCTTCATCCCATTTTCCCTACACTAGTGTCTGCTTTTAAAAAASTCCATGTCCATTTGATACGGCTCTGTAAGTGAACTCAAGTTAATAAAACCTGCTTGCATCAATGGATAAGCCTGCACTGATCTTACGATAATATCTTCTAATCAAACTGAATATATATGGCAAAACACGGATTTATAAATGTGTTTCTGYCTGTATCTAATGACTGGTGAAATGATATTTGCCCAGCTGATGTAAGTATTTAATTAAAGACCAACAGGAATGTAAACCAGGATAAAGCACATGCTGTGTAGGACAAAATCCTGCGTTCCTCTTTCCAGATAATGCTCCTGTTGAATTCCTTCTGCCATTGAGGACTGGACAACTTCTGGTATAAGTAGCTTACATTCTTTCTTTTTCATTTATGCTGCTGCTTTTCTGCATTAGAGACAAAGTAAGAACACTGAATGCAAAGTGGGAAAAAGCTTAACAACCCCACTGACTGCAGTTTAACTACAAAGTTGCCCTGAAATGACAACGTACTCATTTTGGTTTGAACAAGATGTTACCTGGAAACAGCAGTGATGCACAGAACAATTTCATCCTATCCATGTTTTTGTCACAGACTTCTTTACAGGCACAGAACAAATTTCCAAAATGCTCAGAACCATCAAAGCCAAAGAAATTGGTACAGGAAATGTATTTAGGTATCACTGACTGCAAAAAAATCTTAAGAGATGGAAGACGAAATTTTCTATTTCTGTATTGACTCGGTATGATGAAGAGGTTTGTCATTACAAGAAGGAAAAAAATGTTACTTGGTAGAAATGGGAAAGGAAAAGTAAAACTGAAGCCAAGTGAAAAGTTGAAATTCTGACTATYTTCACTCTCAGCACTGGCAACTAAAATAATTACGATATTCCTTYCGTTATTGTTGACTTGCCTACTATTAAGCCTGCATCTAAAATCTTGGATTTGCTGCATATGTGCAGAAATTAGAAGCCATAAAGGCTGCTGTTGGTTTTAAACTGAAATTATTTTGTATTTGTACAGGAGAATGGAAGAAAATTTGCAGGTGGGAGTACTGGTTTTTGATCATTTCCCTTTGTTTAGTGGTTTTGGCTGTGAGACTGAGAATTGGTTGGAACATGCCAGTGTACAGGTTAGGTGCCGTCAGCGCTCTGCTTCGAAAGGACAGGCGGGCTGGCGCGAGGGACACGTCTTACTGCTGCTGYCCTGTACCTCCTCCGTGACGGTGCTGGAGTTTCCAGTTATCAGCTGCTATTATACTATCAGAGAAACCTAACCGAACATTTTTACTTCAAGGTAACTGAAAAAAACACTTGTATTGGATTCCTTGGTACCATTTGCTCCTGTGCTTTTGGCCGAAGAGATGGGTTTGTAGCATTTTAGCAAGGATTCAGCACCCTTGTGGTCACCCTGGCAATAGTTTGCTTTCTTGCTTGCTGTGGGACTGGTGCTATGGTTTTGATTAAGGGCACCCAACTGGAGAGAAAAGTAGTTCAGAGAGAAAGGCCAAAGTTTTGATTCTTTAGATGGGGAGAACTTCATTTTTGCCTCATCCTGTTAGGTGATAGGTCTTGTCTAGCAGAGGGAAATCTAAAGGTATAGCTGTAGGTACGTTTACTACTCAGATGTSCAGGTAAATGTGCGTGTCCCTAAATGTGCCTTCATGTCTATAATGGGGAAGTGCAATCCATGCCTATGTGTAGCTCTGTGTAACATTGTTGACTTTTTTTAATGGAATGGTATTTTTTTCTAGCTCTTCTACTGAATGTAGTTGACCTTTTCCTCCCAGTATGTGTAGTATAATGGGAGCCTTGCATTTCAAGGCTAAACCTCATTTCACTTGAGTCTTACATGACCAGTTCTCTTCTTTGAGTTCCTGACAGCTATATTCAGGTTCTTCAACAGGTAGGTGACAGCTTCATTACTGATGTCCCATTGTTTCTTTGAAATTCTCAGAAATGGCCAAAGAAGTTGCTTCAGAGAGAGGTTAGAGTTCTGTTGGCTAGACTTTTGCTCCCTGGTGAGTAAGTCGCTCTGGCATCCGTGCGCGCCGTCCAGCTGATACTGTGCCACTGACCTGGGACTAAACTCCTTTGCTGAGAAGCTTACATCCATCAGATACATAACACCCTTTGGTCCCTAGGGATCGGGAGGTAAAAGGACACTTGACAGGTTTACAGGGACAGGCAGAGGAGAGGAACAGACTGTGGCTCCATCTCCACAACAGGTAGGAGAGGTGGGAGCCAGATCTGGTGAGGGGAGAGGTTGTGACTTGCTAGAAAATACGAAGAAGTCATTGCTGGTGCTTGGGGAAGGTAACATAAAGTGGGGTACGGTGGACTGCACCGGCTGGAGCAGACACCATGGGAGCCCTCGGTGAGGTGAGGAATGATAGAAGAGCTGGAGCAGGCTGGGACTGACCCTGCAGGTAGCACTCTGAAGTCCTTTTGAACTCCTGTTAGTACCTAATTGTTATGATTTCTGGGGCGGTTCAGGGGAAGAAAAGCAAGATGTTTTTGGCTGTGAGCTTTAGCCCAACCTTGGAACAACTACTTACAGAACAAGCCCTTTATTTTGTCGGAGATTTATTTGATAACCTGTGACAGGTCCAGACCCTGGGTCCCAATAAAACTTTGCAGCACTCTAACCCCGGCCTGAGACTAAACAATTGGCAAAGGAAGAGCTTGGTGAAGGAAGGCGAGGAATGTGCCTAAACTTCTTAAAAATCTGGCTTCCTCCTCCTGCTGCAGAATGAGAGCAAATGGCAAATGTCCTGGAGAGGAAGGCAAGGAGCCGTGGTGAGCCAGATGCAAACAGTAAAGTACCACAAAAGCAAAAAGAAAAATATTTACATCCTGACGCAGATATTTGTGTAGTTAAAAGCAGCAGTTTGAAGAGGATTTAGGATGCTGTGATCCTCTTGAGCCACTGCACACATTTTCCTTACCTGGAGAGGGAAAACAGACTTCAAACCCACGGACATTCAGCAGAGGGTACAGCTCCTCCTTGGACACTCAGGACGATATCTGCAAAAGCTGCTGCTGAGTTTGCATGCTCCAGACATCTGTGTGTGTGAAGCTGCGGTGGTAAGTGCAGTGCAGGTGTTGCACTTTTGTTGTACCATCACGCTCGTCTCTGGGGTTTCCTGGATAGGAGTATGCATYCCTGCATGCTGAAGTCCACGCAGACTGTGCATGTGTCCTACAGCCCATCCGGGCATGTTTGGTAAATTCAGTGCATTCAGCACATACGGCCTCCCTGGTTATCCCCAAAGCGTTTCTGCATGGATACACGACAGCTCCGGTGCTTCCTGAAAGCACGAGCCCCACTGCATGTTGAATCGCTCTTTTTGAGTACAGTAAATTCAGTGTGTCCTGAGCTTTGGAAAATGGGATTCAGCTTCGCATCGCTTTGATGCTTTGAAAACTGTGCAGTGGGTGAGGATTTAGTGCAGTGAAATGTTGAGCACTTCAAAAGCATTTGAAACTGGAAGTCAGTCAACCTCTAATGGGCGGAGTGATGTGAATTGCAGATGATTTTGTCTCAGCCCAGCCAAATATTTCTTCCTTTCCTCTCCAAGGTCTGTAACCTGTGTAAAAATGAGATTAATTCTTAAAAAAAGCAGAGTTTAATAAAGTGTAAACTATTTTCCTTTGTTTCTGGCCCAAAACTGTTTGCCAATGTTATACCAAATTTGCAAACACTTYAGTTTCCTTTAATTTATTAATTATAAAAGCCTACCTCTAACTCGTGTTCCTCCTTCAAAATCTGGTTTTATGTATATCAGGAATTAGGGAACCTGCAGCAATGTTTACGTGTGGAAGGTGTGAGCTGAACCATCTTCCTGGTGGGGAAGATGCTGGACAAATTGATARGGAACCCAGGTTTATTTGGAAAAAAGTCAGATCAGTGCTTTGGACTTGAATGCTGATTTTATTGAAAAGTAAGATCTGATCCTGAGTTTAGTTTTTCTCCTCTTTCTATTTAAAGAAGCAGCTAATGGCCGGTGGCAAACACAAGCTCAAGGTGAGCAGGAGCAGCTATGCAGCTGTGCTGCTCGCGCTCCTGGGACTGGGAAGGCGTTTTCAACACCGATCCCTAGAAATGTGTCTGTTTATTTGCAAGGCTGTCTGAAGGCTTTACCCGTGCTGGCGGATCRGTGCGCAAAGGCTGCCCTTGCGCAGGAATGTCCCAGTAACAACCCACTGATGTTTCCTCAGGTCAGAAAGGCAAATGTGCCAGTCAAATTGCTCTTCCCAGCTGGGGCTGAAATGCAAAAATCCCGGTGAGAGGCAGAAGGCAGAGCAGAGCTGTGCTGGCGAGGGCACAGTCGCTGCCTGTTCAGTGTCAGCAGGAAGGTAGCAGAGGCTCTAATTAAATCAGCTTCCTAATTGACCTAGGATGCTTTGCATATGAATGAGGAGGCATCTAGCAGCACTTCTGACATAGCTATCAAACTGCTAAAACCTCAGCTAAAACCTCAGCATCAGCTTTGATTGCTCTTTTTCTAGCTAAGGCATGGAAAGGTCAGGGTTTGGCCCCTGAGGTGCGCAGCAGGAGCCTGACGGCCCCTGTACAGGCTCCCAGAGCGCCGGCTGCCTGGTGCAGACCCTCCCATGKGACCAGGATCACAGATTTTACTTGCAGACCCTCTAAAAGTACCTGTGTGATAGGAGCTCCCTCCCCAACTAGGCTGAACAGACCTTTCCCATGTGGGCTTGTACAACTTTTGCTTCTCTTCGCTGGGGTTATCTCCAGCTCCCATTCGGTCCTGTGCCAGTTGGTGGCTGGACAGGAGCAGCAGAAGCAGTGGTGAAGGGGATGGCAGGTTTGCTGCTCCTGTTTGGCATCTGTTTTTCAGGGCAGATGAAGTAGCTGTTGCTTTTATCCCGTCCTTGCCCTGCTTGCACATAACCAAAGGCTYAAGGCTCCCATTATGGCATATGGGAAAGGAGCCTCATTTGCAGCAGATGCTGAAGGTGCATTCTCCAAAGTGTATCAGGTTGGGCTTAAACAGCCCCTTAAAATACCCAGTAACAAGAGTTACTTTTTGAAGTAACCACTAGTCACAGGCCTGGGTATTTGGCCCCAAGTCGCGCAAGTGCAGTGTCCAGGACTGAGCCTGGTTTTTGTTTTCTTAAGTCCTGCTTTACTGTGCTGCTCAGGAGGCAGCTCTGCTCCAAAGCTGGGGCTCCAGGAGACCGTCCATATGGCTTTACTGTGAAGCCTGTAGAGAACCCAGCCTCCCCGGGGCATTGATTTGCTGTTTTGCCCTAGGCATCGTCTGCTCTGTGTTGACTTGAGTATTAAAACTGCAGGGACCACGATGGATCTGGCTTTCTGTCTACAGCGTGCGCTTTCTAGTACAGCATCGCTATTGGCACCTGCGGTAGCAGCCAGCTAAGTGCTAATGGTTTCCTGTATCTACTTTTAGTATTGTCTGCTGCTATTGTTCACTCTTTGGAGTGCTCCAACAGCTGGGAATCATTTCAGAAAGCACGCCTTGCCAGAGCGGGGGATACGCGTCCCGCTCGCCACTGCCAGGCAGCTCTCCATGCCGGGATGAAAAAGCTTTTCTCACCCAAGAGAGGATTCACACATGGTATTTGAGAAACCTTCGAGATGATAGACTTAGGAGGACGCTCGTATGGCCCTTCCGCCTGCAGAGTGCCTGAGCCTACAGGGAAATTTGTTGACATAAGTGGTTACATCATAGCTGACCTCAGCAACGTGGCAGCCGTTCAAGCGCAACRCGGTGCAATAGCTCTATTCCCACGCGGCTCCGTGCGCTGAGCTCACGCAGCGCCGGGCTGGCAGGAGACAACCGACTGCTCCCGAACCCTGTCCAGCAGGAGACACCAATGAGGAGAGTTACTATCCCTGCCTCCTCTTACGTGAAGAAAATCAAACACTTTATTGTTTATACCTCGTTTTGGGGAAGAGGCTAAACTGAATGTTTTTGAAAGAAAATTCCTGAGATTAGCCTCCCAGCAGAGCTTTACCGGCGCTGTGTTAGTCAGGCCGGGTCGAGCTGAGCCAGCGTTGGTAGCAGCAGCCGTTCTTGGCCCGCTCAGCTCTGAGTCTTTCCAACCCAAATGCCAGCTAATACTAACATTGCTGTGAACTCTGCTCACTGAGAGCTGAATTAAACGCCCTACCTAGCTCACAAAGCAAGCAAGGTATTCCTTGTAGCAGATCAGACCCTACAGAGATGTCAGAGCCCAGCATAAACCTGACACCTCCAAAAATGAGATGAATTTTCGGTGGGGTTTGAGGGCTTGTTTTGGTCTCTGCTAGCGAAGGTGGATGCGATCAGGGAAGCGTCTCCCTGCGAGTAACCTGTGACAGCAAAAGCTGTTTGGGACGACCTGATGGTGAGTACTGGGCACCTCTCGGCTTTAAGGGGGACAAAGACTGTGAGATTCCCTATACTGTTTTCCTACCAATCTGCTACTGGTTATGGTCGGAGATGGATCATAAGCTGGACTGCCGTTCTGACCAAGCAGAGATGTTCCTCTGAGTTCACGGGATTAATGAGCCATAGAAAAGAAATTTCYTTGCTACTGACAAAGTAATGAGAGAGCAAAGGCATGCCATCACCACCATAAATTCAGTCTCTTCTCTTCATTTCTATGAACTTTGGTGTCATGTGATTGCGTTATAAAATCAACACCTTGCCCGCTGGAATTTGATGTTTTGCAATGCTAATACACGCGCGTGTGCACATTGTAAGAAACACTCTTATCTACAATGACCATCCYGTGATATTACCAATCTTTCATTTTTTTTGCTATCATTAAAGCAGAATCTAGTGACTGGGTTTACAGATTGCGCGTTGCAATAATCGCTAACAGTTCTTGATGTTTTAATGGTGACTGCTGTACTTTGGGCGTAACTCTTATAATGTTCTTTAAAAGAGTCTTAGCTTATCAAATGCTGATGGTTAATACCGCTAAAATGTCAAACACGTGCAGCCCAGTTCTGGCACAAATTCCACGGCGATGTTATTGCTCTCTGATAATGTATATCAGCCAAAGTTATAGCGTTACTAAGTGCATTCCTCTTTTCTACTGTTCTGTAACAGCATTTCAGCACCTGATAGACTGTCTGTACCGGACCCTAAGCCTGGGCTGTTTCCAGAGCTCATGGCTGTCAAATGTACCAATGCAAACATTTTCCTGCTGCAACGTTTCCTGGCAAATCTGGTTCTAATGCTATTTTTAATACAACTATTGGATGACKGGTGGTCTGAATGTATCGTTGTACTTAGAGCTATAGCACCTCCATGAGAGTACAGACGTGTTATTTACGTTTATACCGTAAAATTTGCTCCATATTATATCTTTGTTTTTTGCATATCTTTTTCTGTTTTTTTTTTGCTTGTTTTATATTAACAAGTGACATGAAAACTAACATGTGTTTTTTGCCCTGGYGAAACTGGGGCACCCTGGAGTTTCTTTCAATTGCTTTTTTCCCCACGTATAATTAAGCTGTGCGATGCATACATTTATGCTATTTTATCATTGTGATGTGACATAATGGTTACAAACAAATTTCTCCATATTCCTCTGATACTGACTTCAATGATAAAACCTAATGGACGGCATATGAATTTTAAATAGTGCCTCATGAATATAGATCATTGAACACTTGCAGAATTGGATCTCCTTGCCTCGGTGTGAATATGCATGTCAATAAACTGCCACYAGCATGAGGTAGAGTTGCAGGATCAATCAATCAAGAACGTTGGGCAGAATCATTAATTCTAACTTCGGCTTTCATGATACTGCTTGTTTGTTTTTGTTGGGTGCTGGCTACTGCAGAAATTCAAACAACATTGGTAAACTGGTTTCAAAAGCTACCTTTGGTTTTACAAAATCCAAACAACAAAATCCTGGGCTGGCAAATTAAATGGACAGTATTTTCTTGGATATGAAGTCTAAGAAACTGAAAGTGCGAGTACAGTTTGACTGGAGGGTGCACAGACCACAACTGGTAAAAATGTGTGGGTGGGAGTGGGGGAAAGGAGGAGGTGCCCTTGAAAGATGCTTTCGTGCAAATTTGCCACTTAGCACTCTCCTTCCTTCTTGTATTTTATTACTCTTTTGCACATGTGAATATTCAGCTCTAGAAAGTCTTCACATTGGACATGTTTAATACTGCATTCCTAAGAAGTTTTTGGTTACATCTGGTGGTTCCTTTCTGTGTATATACTTGGATTCCCAAGTGGTTTTATTTTAGAYCTAACAAAGGGTGAGGAGCTGCCCTGGCTTTGTTGCTCTGCTCGAGCTATTGCAGAAGTGGCACGGAGGCGTCCTCAGCTACTAAACTGAACGGGAGTGGAAGCCGACTGCCATAAAACTGGATATAACCTTTTTTGTATAGTGAAGGGGTTTGCATGACCTAACAAAAAGTTACATATTTGCTTGATATTCTGTCTTCACAGGTGTCCAGAAAACTAAAAACACTGAAGAATGGCTTTTCCTACCTCCATGTGCCTGGTGGAAAACTTCTTTTTGCTTCTGTTTGTAATCTCCATTGTAAGCACAGGTAAGTTGTCTAGCAACAAGGGGGGAAAAGGCATGGTTTGTAATAGTATTCTTAAATACATTGCTGGTATAGGTTGAGCAGTTTTGCACTGTTTAATCAAAGTTCTTATAATGAAAAACACGGACAAGGTGAGGAAACGCAGGAGAAAAGACATTATTGGTCTTGCCAGTATCCGTAAATTAGAGCGGCTGGAATGGCAAAGGTTGAAAGTATTGAGCAGGTGAAAGTGCGCTCAGCAATTTCAGGCTGTGCCCCACAGCAGCAAAACACACTGCCGCAAAGAAATAACACAACAAACCTCMACTCCTGATAGGTGTGCTAGTGGGAGGTGACGTCTGAGCATTTTATTGCATTGTCCAAGTATATATGTGGAGAGCAGAAAGCTCTTGGGTGAGACCTCCTGTTGGTGTTGGCAAAGGACAGACCTTAAGCTACTGGGTTTGGCCCCTACAAGCAGCCCTTCTCTTAAGTGTTTATGGGGAAAGGGAAGTGGCATGTGCATATTCTAAATACAGCTACTTTGGAGGGGTTATTTGTTTAAAACAAAGAGACCAAATGTTTTAACCCAAATGCTGCACCTAAGCGACAGCATGAAGTAACCTTTCATTGACTCGTTGAGGCCCTTTTGGTCAAGAAGCAGAAAATTCAGTTGATTCCCTGTGGTAGGTAGAAGTTGGGATTTTACTGCAAAAAAAGACAGGGAGAGTAATAACCATAGCCAAAAGGGCACCTTGGATGGGCTGAGGGGATGGCACACAGCCTTCCAGCGCCCAGGGTGCCGCCGGTGCAGGGACGTGGGTGTCATGTGTGGGGACGCAGGCAGTGGTGCTGGCAGCCTCCAGTGGGAGTGGGTCAATGAGTTTGGGTCCTTTCTGAACTGTGGGTTGTCCTGAACTGTGTTGGCTTTTGCTAAGGGTCATCCCAATCATCAGGGTAAATTCCTTTTGATTTTCCATTGTGTTTGCCTATCTGTCTGTCTGTCTTTCTGTCTTTAAATAATGAATTTTGGGGGACAGAAGTCATCTTTTGAATTTATGGGAAGATCTTCTGGGCACTGCCATAGCTAAATAAATGAAAAATCAGCAAGCTTTTATTGTAGCCAGTTTACCTAGTTGCTAAATTTTACCTTTATATTTGAATCAATGCTTCTGGTTTAATTTATCTTCTCATTGTAAGCACATTTTCAGTTATCCTTATTCCTGAAAGAATAACTAATCATTTTTGAATTTGTTGTCAGTGTGCATTACAGCTATCTCTGAGCATCTGTTTACAATGCAAGTCCCATTACTGCACAAAATATTCATCTTTTCCAACTCATTAATTCTGTGCATCTTCTAGTGGGAAATAGGAGCCTCCTACTTACTTTCCTCAATTACTGTAAATCAGGAACAGTACCGCTGATGTTAACGATATGTTTCCAGGTTTTAGCTGGCACAAGTGGTATTAAAATTAAGCCCTGGATATTTATCAGTTTGACTAGCTATCCAGCGGATTATTAGAGCTCCCTGATCTGGTTGCTTCATTTATATGGAAGTAGTTTGCAGAGAGTCAAGGCATCTGTTGCACACATGAAATGTCCTTTGCTTACCTTGGAGAGCTGGTACTTAATGGGTCCCTGGAGACATCCAGGCAGTGGCTGGTCCACTCCTATTGTTTTCTTAAGACATGGAATTGGTGGAGGAATCTGAGAGGAAACCGATCACAGATGGATGGATTTTGTTTCTATGGCTGTGGAGTTGCAGATGTCCCCCAAGTTTCGCAGCGGCAGAATCCAGACAGCAGCTCCCCGCCAGCTGCACTGGCTCGGGACGTGTTTCCTTGCGTGGACCCATGCTGGCTCTCTTTTCCGTCAGCTAAGAGCATTAGTATTCATAGAGGGAGAAAATCTCAACCGACTTCATCCACGTGCTGGAATCCTAACCCTGCCAAAATTTACCCCACATCTTTAATCATTGATTTGTGGATCCCGTAGTTTTTTWATAACGTTGTGTTTTTAAAGGAAAAATCTGGAGAGCTGGCAAAAGCTCTCAGCTCTCTCAGATGGCAAAGAGGTTGTTGTTCAGACTTCCACTGACCTCAGTTTCCTAGGATTAGAAAGGGCTCCACCATCAGAAACTATGCCTCGCACACGGGACTGTCACACTCGCAAAGTTTTGTTGATTTGAGTAAAATGTGAGGCTCACATATCGAGTGAGATTATATCAGGGAAATATTTTATCTTAAGTAAATATTTATGACATGAGGCACTTGGATTTGGCATAGGAGCAGTTTAGACCAACACGTCGTGGCAGTCAGAAATCAAATATATGTGTGGAGACTAGTGATGTGTGAACCTAAAGAGAACGAATCCGTATCAGTTTTGTCTGAAAGACCTCACGAAGCCTGAGTCTCTCTCATGGGATATTCCCATTGCACTCTGTTTCTGGCTGCACTGGTAACTCCTTGATGCTTAAGTTTTCATGACATTTAAAGCACTTTTATTTCCCATCCCCACTGAAAGTAAGATATGCAAAAATATTTTATTCTCTTCTTTACGTTAAATGAAGCTTTTCAAACCGTGCAGTTATTTTGGGGGCATCAGGTGGTATTTTTAAAGGTGATTATTGTTTTATCCTTTCATCAGCATCTTCCCAGGGCTTTATGCCCGGGCAGTTATGAGCAGAGCTAAACTGCATCCTTTTTTCTGGCGTTTTTCCAAACACAGCATCCCTCTCAAGGCTGCGTTGAATGTGGTAGCTGGTTTGCCTTTGCTTCCAGCGTACAGGAAATCATATACCATAAGCTGTTATTCTTTTTTTTTTTTTTTTTTGGTCATGGCCCCCGCTCCAAACTGTAATTGCAGCGATATCGCCACATTCCTGGGAGTCAGCAAGGGGGCGTGTGAGAATGATCTTGTAAAGATGTACAGATACGGAGCTTTTCTGTCTTGCACTGAACAAAAGATAATTGTCTTTGCTCTTCATCTGTATCCAGCAGAAGCAGCTGTGGCATGTCCTGATAAGGATCCTGAGCTGGAAAACTGGAACCCAGGTCACGATGAAGAAAACCATGTTGAAATCCGCAACGGCAGGAAGCTCCTTCTCTCGGCTTCTGCCACTGTCCACTCCATCCACATCACAGATGGAGGTAAAACACACTACCTCCAAGGCAGCAAGGCTGAGTGAAGGATAYTTTATGGCTATTTAAATCACTCTGTGTAATGCTGGGAGGGCTTCCTGATGCTACTGGGAACTAGAKGGCTGCAGGACAAACCCAGCTTTAATCTGGTACAAGCATGGGTGGTAGCTGAGCTACCAGTTCTTTGGCCTTARTTATAATTAACCTGTTTGTTGCTCTACTTCTGCAATTTGTTTCAAAAACATTTTTTATTAGATCACTGTGCTGATAACATCACAGGGAAATAGTTGTGTTCTCAGGGTCTCAGGACAGGATGGATACGTATGTGCCTCTCTGTCTGTAGAGACAGTGTCAGTGCTGCTGTATGCTAGTATGTGCATTTTTTATTCATCCTAACTCTGAAATTCTSTCTCAGATGAATGAAGTCCTTTTCCATATAAATCTTAATTACCTTCTTCAAGAACTGGGCTTAAYAAAAAACATATAATGTCTTTAGGATCTGGACTAGGAGCTGTTTTAGGAAACACGGCCAGCATATCTCAACAATTTAGATGAGAGCTCAGCACCGGGTTTAGTGCAACTGTATCACAACCGTGCATGAGTTGTTAGGAGTTAAAACAAATGTCATAACCTTTTCTATTTAGGAAAACTGGTTATTAAAGACGATGTACAGCCTATCATTTTGCGTGCTAGACATATACTCATCGAAAATGATGGAGAGTTACACATCGGCAGCGAGATGTGCCCTTACCAAAGCAATGTGGCCATCATCTTGTATGGGCGGTATGTATGCACAATAAAATACTATCTTAGAACTTGCCAGGATAGCTCTTCCATAACAGGAGGTTAGAAAATGTTCCWTAAAATTACTTTTTCTCAGATATACTTATCGTCAGTGCTTTGGGGAAGTTCAATAGCTTGTTAGACCTTTAAAAAATGACCTTTAAAAATACTGACAGTTTTGTTTCCAGTTTCATTTCCTATTAGTCATGACAGAAAATCATCATATGCCTTCTTTCAAGTTGATTACCTGATTTTCCAGACTAGATTTAAAGCCTAACATGCTTTTTCTTTTTTAAGGATTTTTTATTCTAAAAATTCTCCTCCCTAAACATCTGTTATTTCTCTGTAAGAGTGAGAAGCAAGTGAGCCAAAGGATAAGACATTTCTGCCTTGCAGAATACTACAGGATCTCTAGGATTTTCAGGGATGCAAACCCTGAACTACTAACTCCTAGCTAGGGTCTAGCTTCCTATGGAAATTGATTCAAAATTATAAATGTGATGGTCATTCTGGGCTTCAGGCCTGAATATAGTATCATATAATTTGTGTTCAAATTGCTGCTCTCTTAGGTAGTTGTTAGAGTTATTTCAAATAATGCTATTATTTGTGAGTGTGTCTCACTAAAGTGTGAGCAGTTGGCTATTTCTTAAGGCTGTTGAAAGAAATGCATTGCAAATCATGACACTTCTCTCCTTGGACCATAGCAGAACAAGGGAAGAGGCTTCTTGAATCTCAGATACTAAAACAAAATTGGATTTTTTTCTTCTCTTCCTTTTGCAGAGCGGATGACGGCAGCCAGCCAAATCCCTACTTTGGGCGAAAGTATATTGGAGTAAGTAAAGGTGGCACTCTTGAGATCCATGGGAGGAAAAAGTTATCCTGGACTTTCTTAAACAAGACTCTCCATCCTGGTGGCATGGAAGAAGGTGGATATTTCTTTGAAAGGAGCTGGGGTCATCGAGGTGTCATTGTCCATGTTATTGACCCAAAGACAGGGGCAGTTGTCCATTCAGATCGGTGAGTCACTTTAAACTACCTAGGTCTGAGAATCTTGGGAATGGGGTGGGGACAGCATCTCAGCAAGCTCACAGACATCCGTTCAGAATTTAGTTTAAATGGGTCTTATTGCATGCCACTATACAGTTCTTTCTCGTTAAGTAATTTCAAAAATCAAAGAGCAAGCAGTGTTATTCTCTTGCTACATTGTCAACTAGAGCTTAATCAGTTCAGTTGACTAGAAATCCCTAATGTATCCTTTTAGACAAAGCAGTGAAATCTCCTGATCTATCGCGTTGTCTAGTGCATTTGTAACGGGAAAATACAACTGCTGTAAGCAATACAAAAGAGTTGATTTCTTTATAACATTTGCTTTGCAAAAAGCTGTGATGTTCTTTGAAGTAATTGTGTGGGGGTGTTTTTACCACTTTAGGTTTGATACCTACAAATCAAGAGGGGAGAGCATACGCCTTGCCCAGTATTTGGGTAGGGTTGCGGATGGCATGATCCTGTCGGTTGCAGTGAACGATGAAGGATCTAGAAACTTGGACGACACAGCCAGGAAAGCAATGACCAAACTGGGCAGCAAGCATTTCCTCCACCTTGGGTTTAGGTATGTGCCTGCCCTGCCAGCTCTACCGGCACAGAGGCTTTATTATGCTCTTCGGGTGCCCAAATAATTCCGCTCTCTCAAAGGCACAAAGTTCTGCACATGAAAAAAAAAAAGGGAAACTTCAATATGAAGTTTTAGCAGTTAAATGGATAGTTTAAGATGCACTCAGGGTCTATACTGGGCATTTTTATTAGCACATTGAGGAATAACATATGATTCACATGAAAAAAAAGATGCATTCTTCCAGGATAGTAATCCCACAAGTTATTCATTCCTATTTATTTTCAAGCTGTCCTCCAAAGATTTGAGAAGCATATCTATATGGCTATACGCAGTGGGTTGGATAGGCTGAATGCTAAAGAGGCTAGAAGAATTGCCATATAGCCCTAGCTAAATGCATGCAGACATGCATGCTGTATATTCCTCAGCTCATCCAGTATATATTCTGGGAGTTGTACAGCACATAATTTAGCATGTATTAAATTTATGTTCTGGACTGTAACTACTTCTGTAGCCAATATAGTGTCTATGTTGGTGCACACACTCTTTTTGAGAATATGTGTTATTTTCCCCAAAGTAGCCATTATCATTTTTGTGTTTATCTGAAGTTAAGTAGGCTTTTTTCTTTTATTTTTTTTCTGGAGTTGGATGTTCCTCTATGGACTATAGTCTGTTCAGCCACTAAGGGGGTCACTATAGAGCATGAAAAATAATCTACTTTTCAGGGATAAGTGATTCAAAAAAGCAGTCTTTGGGAACAGACAAGTATCAGCTTGGAGTACAGTGCAGATGGAGCATGTTTTGGGGAGCTGACAAAGACTTTGTGTTAAATACAGCAGGGACTCCTGTGCACTGGATAAAGAATTTCAGACAAATAACCAAGGCTGCAGAAATAGCCTGTCTCCATCAAGGCGATGCATCCTCTGAAACACCCAGAACCCTTAGCTTGCTGAGTTTTTGTTTAAACACTAAAGTTATGGAAGCAAAAAAAGATTTTTTTTGAACATTACACTTTTTTTCCCTATTCCTCCAACAGGAAGAAAAATAATGGCTTTCTCATATGTTTATAAAAGGAAATCGCTCTTGATGTTTTTAGACTGCCGCAGTGTTTTAATGCTAGTTTCTCCCTTCTTTGCTGTAAATACTTACAATGGAAATACCCGCAGAAATTTGTCTATAGTAGTGTGATTTTCAGCATTGCTACGGTTTGCAATCAAAAAGCTAATTCTTGCTATGCTGCTATGTGAAATACTCCAATATTTCCTTAAACAAATAATAGTGGCATTGTGGGAACTGTGGTGTGGTAGCAGTTGGTAAATATTGTCTCCTACTAGCGTACCATAGATATGTGCAAAAATACCTGCATCTTGGTGCATCATTTAAAGGGTTGTATTTTTAGGCATGTTCTCAGCACTTAAATTTATCAGCTTTGAAAAAACACTGCCTGGAGGGCAATGTCCCAGATTGACCGAGGCAGTTATGGGGCAGAGTGGAAGACAGCCAGCTTTGTCAGATACCTAAAAGCTTTTCTCTCTCTGCAATTTGACCTCCTGCTTCACTTAAGTAACATAGGATTTAGCCATCCTGGTTTCCATTTCAGCCGTATCTATACCTAGGAGCAGGGGTGTCCGCASTGGACCCTCAGGTGCTTCTCTGAAAGCTCCCTGGCCATGTGCTGGGTGGCTTTCCGACTAGCAGCGGGGTGCTTACAGTGACAAATGCCTGGCTATCTCCACTTGTGTCATACTCATCCAGACTGTAAAGCCGCACGAATCTCCCTTGCTGTGCAAGAGCCAACGAGCAATGCTGATTTATGCAGCATGTTTTCTGTGCTCCTGGCATCTCCGCTGCCTATTTGCTGAGTCCAGGACATGAAGAATGAAGGGAAAATCTTTGCATTCCTCCTCTATTCTTGTCCCGTTGAAATGTGGATTTGCTCTTTATCAGTGAGCTTTTTTTTYCCTTTTCCTTCTACTAATAAATTAAAAAAAAAGAAAAAAAAGCCTTTCAGAGCCTGATGACACAGTTGTTCCCTTTGGAATCTCAGCCAAATAGCACTGGTTTGGCTCTTACTGGACTTGCTGGTCCTTCCACTTCATATGTCCCAGACAGATGGTATGCATCCTCGTGCATTAAGGATGAATTGGTTTAAAAATCCTGTTAGTGAAAAACTAACCAGGGGAAACAAACAACATGAAAATGAGGCCAAACCTTGGCTTACAAAACCAGCTAGCTTGGTATTTTGTTAGATTATTTTTGGTCTGTTCTGAAGCCATCATCTTTTTGTCATTTGTCTTGAATTTTGGGACCGAAAAATAATGCTTCTCTATCTTGCCTGCTGTGTGACAAAGCGTCATTCGTCCCCACCACCCCTCTCTCTCTGGGCGGGGGTGACAGCCCCGCAGGGCCTTGGCGGGTGCTGTGCCAGGAGGGTTTCCAGCAGGAGCATCCAGCTCGCTGGCCGGCTCCTGAGGCAGTTGTGCYTCCTGCAAGTGCTTCTCTAGCACCGCAGGTTTCAGCAGCTGTCAGTGTCCCTGTACGTCCTCCTTGGAGGTCCAAGGGTGCTTTATGCCATCTCTTACACCASCCGATGCAGAGCATAAGGCGACCTGCAAGACTCAGGTGTGAAGCCTGATGCTACTGAAATCATGGGGTATTTTTACCAATAGAGAAACAATTTAATCTAGGAGACTGTTTGCTACATCCAGGGTAAGGGKGACAGCCTTTCTGAACACATGCCTGTCATTCTGTTAGTCATTAAGAAGAAATATGCTGAATTCTTCAGTTTCAAAGGCAGAAACAAGATAAAACTTCCTCCTGACGCCCACTCCTTGGGTTCAGCTCCGAGGTTGCAAGGGTTCCTCAGCATCTCTCCTCCAGCCTTACTCATCCAGGTGCTCCTTTTCCAGATTTGCTGAGAGCTCTTCAACTGCTCAACCAATAACCATCAGATAGTAATGAACTTATTTCTGACACAGGATCAGGTCGGAACAGATGATTCAGACTCATTACCCTTTGCCTCACTTCAGTGTTCAAAATGAGAAAAATGGTGTGCCCAGAGACTATCTAGGTATTTCTTATTGCACTTTTCCAGCCAGTTCATCTATTAGAAATTCTCATGGGTCACTCCAATGAGAATAGTGATATGTAAGATTTTAGCATAGGCTAAATTTGTTTAACCACAAATGGCTTTTCTCATGGCTTTTTGTGCACGCAGAGACACACACACACACGAACACACAGAAAGACTTTTAGGCTCCCCAAGGAGCTGCTCGTGTCCTGTATGTCTGTCATAAACAAGCTTCTTTAAACACTTTGTCAAGAAACTACTAATTATAGATTGTATTAAGAAGGGATTTGTCTTTGAACTTTTCTTGTGATGTATTTACTGAAGAAATATRAAATGTTAAGGTATTTTTAATTTTGACTAGGCTGCCTGTCAGACAAATCGGACTGGTTTCGAATGTGGTGTCTCTGAGAAATGCAAGAGCATTGCGTTTTAAAAAATATGCATCTCATACATTAAATAATGTGATCCTTTCTCATTTTGATTTCCCAGACACCCATGGAGTTTTATTACTGTTAAAGGAAATCCCTCCTCTTCTGTTGAAGACCACATTGAATATCAAGGTGAATATCATGCACAAAATGCTTGCTTGATGTTATCTCTGGAAGTATTAGAGTTATGGTTGAGATTAATTTGGTCACTTGACACTACATTACATTGAAGCTGTAAGCAATTGATGGGAAGAAATATTTGTTTGTATGCTCTGTGTATATATTACTTCTTTCCATTAATGCATGAGGTGATGCTGCTGAGTCGGGTGCAGCCTGGGCTACCTGAACCCTGAGATAAAAGGCCAGATCCTGCACAGGTGTAAATCCATGTAGCTCTGTTGAGCTCAGYCTATCTCCTTCTTTGATAGAGAGCTATAGGACTATCCCAGTTACATCAGCTGAAAATATAAGTCAATGTATCCTGCACTGGTAGCTGCAAAACCTCTTGCAAAACCATATCCTTGTAAACTGAAGAGCTGTGATGCTTCCTGTGACTTTTCATGGCATTGTCAAAAACAGCTAATGACATCACTTACTACAACATAAATAAAATATACTCCARCTGTCAGGGTTTTTTAATATCCCCTAGATTTTTGAAGATTTTTCCTTTTGATTGTCCAGGCAGTTATGAAGTGTCTGAAGCCTGATTCCAAGAGCAAGAGTTTTTTCTGGAAGCTGTGCAGGACTAACTCTGGATTATATGTCCAAATATACAAATGCACACATGGATCGTTACCTTTCCAGTTCCRACTTCTATTGACCGCAGAAGCTGATTTTACCAGTCCTTTTTATTTTGCAGGTCACAAAGGGTCAGCGGTGGCCAAAGTATTCAAGCTWTTCCAAGCCGAGAATGGAGAACATTTTAACGTCTCTTCCACGAGTGAGTGGGTTCAAGGTAAGAGATCTGTTTGCTGCTTAGCTTAATGACAGGGAACTGACAGACAGAGTGAATCCTTTCTGGAATGGTCCTTTTTATTGCAATACCTTTCCATTTGGAAAGAATGGACTTGCTAGCTGCTATTTCCATTGCTGCTAACCCAGTAACGAATAGGCACTGATTCTTTCCCCAGTTGTCTTCAGGTCCCTCTGAGTAATCAGGATCCTTTTTCCTTTACTGCACTGAGTATGAAATTCCATCTCTTACGATCTAAGAGATCACACACAACCTCTTATTTCTTTTGACTGCATARTCATCATATCCATGTTTCAGACAACATACAGTAACTGACTGTAACTTAATCTGCAAATCAGAAAAGGCAGCTAAGGAGAAGGACACAGATCCAAAATCCGTAACTATTGAATAATGTTCATACTGCATACTCCAGTTATGTAGCTTTCAGTAACTCCAGTCTCCCTTGGCTGGTTACACTTTGCAGAATCATTAAAAGCAGCTGACAGACTGGCAGGAAGAAACAGGAATCAGATCATTGGTGGAGAAACTTGTGAATGATATCTGAGATCAAATTATGCTTTATGCATTTTTGTTACACTCATTAAGCTCGACTTTCAAATGACTTTTCTTGTTTGCACTTGTCTCCAGAGGTAGAGTGGACAGAGTGGTTCGAGAAGCCTGATAAAGCAAGATCTAAGGACATGGAGAAGCTTTCAGATTTCAAAGCTGCTCATCCTGATAAAATCTGTAGTCAACCCATTGATATCCAGGTAGGCCTGCTTACCACTCACTTCAGAGAAAGGGRCTGAGTCCTCTGTGGAGTAATTCAGATCAGAACCTAAAAATATGGTGCTTGTCAGTGAATTTTGTTTCTAAACAAAAGACATTAATTATTTTACGGCTCTAATTTTATTGCTCTAATATATAACTGACAAGATCTGATATCCAACCTCTGTATGTTTTTGAGACAAAATATTATAGAATTAATCTTCCTTCAGTAAACTGTGGCTTCTGGCACGAGCAGGAGTACAGATGGGGCCACAGACAGCACAGATGTACCAGGAAATATGTGGTTCCCAGTTGGAAGATTAAAAGAAAAAAACACATGAAAATTTGAAAGTTTTTAAATGGTTCTGGAATGCATTCTACCTGAAAAATTAATCACAGAATGTAATGAGATGGTAAAGCTACCAACTGGTAGGTTGGAAAAAATGTCGAYGAGCTTGCAGCCATTTCTTTGAGTCAATTCGTTTTTTTCTGTGGAAAGAAATATGAAAACTATCTGGGGCTAAACATTATAATTACACCATCTGGCGAGCATGCTGAAGAGAAACCATATACCTTTTCCAACACTGCAAAAGGGCCCTTAATGCCTCCCCCTCAAAAAAAAAAGCTTTTCTTGGTGAACGCCAGCTACATACTTTACAAATCYTTTGCTAAAACAACGCAGAAGCATTGCTTAGCAAAAGACAATTAAATACTCTGTATCAGTGAGAGGCTGAACCTAAGGTTCCTGCCTACTCTGAACTGGTGGAGTTGTCCTTATTCACAAGAATACTGCTATTGAAGTAAACGGGAATGTTGACAGTATGAGTGAAAGTTTCCAAGGCTAGATGTTATTAAGAATCTCCTCTTGAACAGAAAGGAAAAAWTTGCCCTATAACTTTTTGCCAGGTCTGAGCAAATCCACATTCATTTCAGCTTCCATATGTATATATGTGAAGTGACAATTTAGTTTAGAACAGAGGTCAGATATWCATTACGATACAGCCACTTCTAGCATGCATATTAAACAGAAAAAAAGAAATACATTCTTCTGTTCAAGAATCAAAACTATTTTTCTGTTCTGTTAAATGAGAGCTACTTTTTTTTTCCATGTATATTAAAAGTGAAACAGCATTTTTTAGTTTATCCTCAGGATCTTAGGGAAAATCCTCATGTAGTGTAATCTGGTGTTGCTCATTGACTTCATAAAGTCGCACTGATTTATACCAGCTGGCCTGCTCCAGATACGCTACATACAAGAAAACTGAAGATAAAATGATAATAATAGAAGCACAGCCTAGCCAGAGGCACATTCCTTCAGCTGGTGGTGCTAATCCTACAAAGGGCAGTGAAGTGCTTGCATTAACAAGGAAGGTTGGCATGAGTGAGAGATGCAGGATCTGGACCATTGCTGAAAGATGTTTTATTTCCTGGTGCTTTGTTAAAATGCCTGTGCTGTTTGAGCTGTCYAATGCAACGCATTGCATTTTTGTGAAAGTGTCAGGAGAATTGCAAGCGTCAGAGCTAGACTCTGAAATTTAACTTGACCCTGAGGAGTGATATTGCTCCAGCAGAAACGTAGGAGAGTCTATGTATCACACTGCTGGTTGGCATGTATGTGTAAGAAAATGCCATCTCTTCTTGTTCCTCTTGGAGCAATGCTCCAGTATGGATGTTGGAACAGCTTTGTATTTTCTTGGTGGAGATAGCAGCTATCACTACTCCATGTAAAGAAAAAATAAGACCCACCCCCACCTTTTTCTTCTGCAAGGCTCAGACATAGTCTAGCCACAAGTAATGAAATGAGTACAGTCAAGAGGCTTGAAACCCATGAGTTCATTTGGGTTCAAGCATGTGTTCAGTGTTTTCATCTGACCTCAAACAAATGGCAAGAGAAAATCTAGGGCACCAAGGCAGATGTTAGCAAAGCTCAGAATACTCCGTCCAAAAAAAGCACATGGTCTTAATATAGATATGGGAGAAACTTGTACACCTAACAATAATCTACGCAGTCTGCACATGAAACAGCTCTGTTTGAGCACCAGCTGGAGTGCAGGCTGGATAGTACATGTAACAGTCATCCTGTTTTGTTATGCAACTATGTGCATCATCTGCAAACAAAGCAATAGCCTGTTCCAAAGGCGTCAATGTACAGGTGAAATCCCTTCATCCATTTCACATTTCTATTCTCATTGCAGGCACTGACGCTTGATGGAGCTAATTTAACAACTGAGGTTTTTTACAAAAGTGGCCGTGATTATAGGTTCCTGTGCCATGGTAAGGACCAGACAGACGAAGGTTGCCAGAACTACAAAGTACGGTTCCTGTGTGGCAAATCTGGTACGTGACCCATTTTTGAAAGCCAGACTCCGTGTCATTCGGAGGGCCTGTTCRCACTCCTCCTTCTCAGGCATGGCTGTTCGGAGGATGCAGTAGTTCAGCCCTGAGAAAGAGAATCCATCTGACAAACTTGAATTTCATGTAGTACTTTTGCTGCTGGTACCCAGAGACCTGAGGTCCTCTCCAAAGAGYGCTCTGCCTGAGGTAGACAGTATAGTCCTAATCCAGACCAGAGAAAAGCAGAAATACTGTCCTCTGACGAGTGACTTCTGTTCAGCCTAAGAGTTACTTCAGTAATTCCCCAGGCTGCAGTTTTGGCTGGGATATTGACATGAACACAGATACAACTGCTGAAGATTTATCTCAGGAAAAATTCCTGCACGCTCGCAGAGGTAACAGGGTGGTGTCTCGAAAACCCAGCAATGCTATGGCAAATACTGGGCAAGTCCCTTCTTTACATAGCTTGCCTTTTACTAAAGCATTTTGGAATGAGGTAGGATTACTCATTCAGTGTGTGAGAAGACAACAGGTTTTAAAAGTAAAAATCCATTTTGTACTTACTAATTCCAACACCGCTGTTGTAACCCAGGTATTAGAAGGGGTTCTTTAGTGTTCAGTTGGTGGGAACAGAAGGGTAGAAAAAGTTTTTTTGGAAAAAGCAGTCATTATGTTAAAGACCACATTTGGCTGCTGCAAATACCAGTGCCCACTGCCCGTAAAGACTGTTGCTAAGTGCACGTGGTGAAAACGAACGCTATGAACTGCATTTAAATTTAGTTGTGGGGTTAGTGGAAAATCCACCTGCCTGCAGCTAACAGAAAACACTTTCTTGTTTGCTTGCTTTCCAAACCAAAACCAGTAAAGAGCATGTTTGGAAGAGTTAAATGTTTCATGTTGCAGGACAAAATCATTTTTGCTGGTGTTGCAGACAAGAAATAGCACTTTGTGATAACATTAACTGAATTCCCCACCCTCCCATTTCTGCTCTTCAGTGAAACCCAAGCTCACAGTTACCATTGACACCAATGTGAACAGCACGATCTTGAATCTCGCGGACGATGTGAGCTCGTGGCAACCCGGGGACAGGATTGTGGTTGCTAGCACGGACTACTCCATGTACCAGGCAGAAGAGTTCCCGGTGCTGCCATGCAGGTCCTGCAGAGCCAACCAGGTCAAGGTAGCAGGTAAGGTATTTGTCTTGTCATGTCCGTATTATGTTAGACAAATTCTGTCATTTGCACCGAGGTAACTCCATTAAGTAAGTAGAATTGCATGGGTAGTTTTGAGGTGGTTTTGAGTAAGCCTTTCTTGCTTGAAAAAGATCTGTCTTGATTCTTGTTCCTTTCTACTTTCCCTTTTCAGCACCTGACCGAATTTTTTCTTTCTTTTCTTTTCTTTTTTTTTTTTTTTTTTTGCCCCAAGAACATTATTATTGAATGGATGTATTTATTTAAGGGAGAGAAATACAGTTAATGTGTTTGAAATATTCTGTTTTGCAATTCTATTTTTGAGAATGTATTACTTTCTAGAGAGCAGGAGGTGACCCTAGCTGGACTGGAGGGTGAGCTAGAGGAAGAGCAGACCGTGAGAAATTTTTAAGGCTATGAAGTAATGTGCAGCTGGCTATTTTCCTAAGAAAGTTATATTTAACAAGAAATGTAATCTTACATTTTAGAAACTCTGTTCTTTGCTACTGAAGCTACTGTCTCCTTACACTGTGTGTCTAGACCGCATCGCTCTGAGGTGACGTATTACCCAAGCATTTCTGGAGTCACATGGCCAACCATATTGTCTTGAGCCGCGGTCTTTGGGGCAATGGAGTTTGTAGAGTGCTGCCTGAATTAATCCGAGCAGAAGGAACAGGAAGCTTTGCAGAGCCATGGTGTTTTTCTCTTGATGGTGACTAGCTCAAATCTGGAACAAATTGCTGCTGCTGAGCAGACATTGCAGTCTAATGATTGTACAGTGGCCTTCAATTACTCAGTCCAATTAAATAGTATAACTGTTACCAAGCACAGAGTGTTACTAATATGAGCTTAAAAGTGAAATGCAGAGTGGGACATGTGCATCTCTGCTTGAGTGTGTAAAGTGGTCTTTCTCATCTAGAACTAGATTTTGGCACACTGATGAACAGAGCATGGAAACATCACCTTAACTGCCTGTTCTGTGAACAGATGAAGAACTCGTAATTGCCATACTTTACAAAACAAAGGTTATTTTTTAACTATAAAAGTGCATAATAGCTGAGGCCATATTTGARTAGTGGTATTTACCTGGTAGTAATTCATGTATGTTACATTATCTTTTGCTTAAGCACTGGCAATTTTTCTAGGCAGAGGTTTTGTGCATATTTACAGTAAAATCTTTCTGAGAAACCATGAGGGCACTTGGAACRTCCAATGCACCGGGGAGTTTGCTCAGTTCTGTGAAATGAGCTACTTTACCATTATCTCTGATGCAACCTCTTCTGGAGGATACGAATATACTTCCTTTGGCCACCGCTTTTCCACAGAGCTCTAGTCATTCATTGTTAGACGGCCTAAAGGAGAGGTGTTTGTGAAGCCAAGAAAAATGTTATTCTCAGTTTGAATGTATCATAGTCTTATGACTTAAAATGACTAGTACTTTCAACTTGTAAAGAAGAGACCTCTCCAAACAGAATATTTTTCTTGAGCAAGTTTTGAGCTATTGGAAAAACTGTTCCAGACTAGTAGGATACAAGTTACTTCATGAGGATGATCTTGGAAGATAGTCAATAAAAATAAAGACCACAGATTATGGGAAGAGCCTAGGAGAAATTTTAATCTTGATGGATTTGTGAAATTCATACAATTATATTTATCTGTCACAGCAATGGCCACTAAGTTAGTTAAGGAAATGAATATGGCATTAAAAGCAACAAAAAATCATGTGATTTTGAAGTAAAGAAGCAAGTGGAAACACTTGTTAAAGTAATTGTGCTCTTAGTCTCCTATTACTTCTTAGGAGAATCAGGACATTCCTTTTATTACCACAAATAACATGAATACTAGGGCCAAAGTCTGCCCTTACTTATATCTAGGCAACCCCATTGACGTCAATGGGATTTCACTGATTATATCAATCAGCCCAGAACCTGGTCCAGTAATAAAAATCACATCCAACTTTCTTGTAACAAAAGCACATTCACATTATAAAATAAAATGATCTGCCTGATCCTAAGTTCAGTCTAGGTTAAATAAATCCTGAGGAAGGCTGAGCTGTCTTTAGGAGCCGGCAGGTCACCGGGATACTCTGTGCTTGGCCACTGTWCAGCCCTGTGCTGTGACAGGCAATTAGCCAGAGCCAGGAGAATTAATGACCTGCTGGGTGGGTGCTCTCCACCCCTGCTGGGAGTCGGTGCACCCACCTGCGTGTCGTGTCTCCAGCTCCCTGCAGCCTGCCCCCCTGCCTGCAGTGCCCCGACCCGCTGCCCCGGCGGCTGTACTGCGGAGGTGGGCTCGGGGGTATATTTGGCCAGCAGGCCGAAATGTTGTGCCAAGGGGCAATGACAGACAGACAGGGAGCAATCACACAAAAATAGCTGGCAGGCAGCAGGGCCGAGCCTCTAGCCTTTGTGCAAGTAAGTGGTCYGCTGGCGCAGCGAGTGCGTTGGGCTCCTAATTGCATGCAGAAGACCTTCCTCTTGGACGTGTGCCTGCCTTTCCCAGAGGGAGCTCTTCAGGCTTGCTCTGCTCCTTCTGAGGAAAGGCTCTCACACAGATGCATTAATATATGTGGCCTTGGGGAGATGTTCTTTGTAATAAGTGGAATGGCCTAATTTTCCTGAGAAGTTTAGGTTAGCAGCTGAGAACTCCAAAAGTCTGCCATTTGGAAGAAGAATGATAACATAATTCAGACCCTTGATGGGTTATATTCCTTTTAATCTTTATTTTTTCCCTTCCACTTTTTTTAACAAAACCTAAATGTCAAGTCTGAACTACTTAAGAGTCTCTTTGTTAAGAAAATTCAGAAAACCTCAGCTGYGTGGACAGACGATTTGGTGTGGCAGCCACTTAGCATACCAAGCTTTAATTATAATTGATGCTCTCATTGTTTAATAATATTTTAATAGACATGGTTTAGGATATTGAGCCAAATAAGTCAAACTTATTAGTTAGCTCATGTGCTATTTATATTTGATACTTCCTGCTGAAAAGTCATACTTGCTTTACTTACTAGAAATGGCTTGATTAGAGGCAAAGAAGATGACTGTTGAACGAAAATAAAGCTGCTCTTTTTAAAAGAGCTTAAGCAAGTTAATACTCCATTTTCGTTAGATTTTAGTAGGATTTGGGTGTCTACCTGTGGGTAACTGAAAAATCTCAGCATATGAAGCAAGGGAGGGCACGCAAGGATGGCTCCTGGGCACTCCTTTATTGGAGTAAGTAATTCCATAATGTCAAAATGATTACTTTCCTGAGTAAATGCTACTCAAGAGAGGACTGAAATCCGAAGGTCGTGAATCCCAGTCAAACTGTCGCTCATTTAAATGGAACTTTTCTCCCCGTTCGCCTCCTTTTGTTTAACTTTTTTGCTTGTCATTTTTCTGTCTAGATTATTTTCTCTGTGGGAACAGATTAAAACTGTTTGATCTTGGAACTTCACAAAGCCCCGGGGAGGGACGGCGGTACAGCGGAGGGAGACGGAAGGAAGGAAGGAAGGAAGGGTTGTGTTGTTGTGGCAGAACAGGATAGTAGGAAAGATCAAGTATTTTGTCTAGTTTCCCTGGGAAACAAGCCTTATCTGCATCTTGGTCCCTCTGTATGAAGTTACTACCAATGCTGATAAGTTTCCCCATGGAAGAGAAATGCTGAAATGCCCTTTTGTGCTCGGTCATGGCTCTTGATAAAGCATGAACAAACCTATTTGTGTCTGGCATAATTACTCAAATTATCCCACGTATTAGAAAATCTATGATTACAATTCCACATATCTTAAATTCAGCTTATTGGGTTGTGGGTATTTTAGAGATATAGAGTTTACTGGGCTCTTGTTCTTGCAGGGAACTTGCTCTGAAATAAAAGAGGTTGTAAATATATAATCTTCTAACAACTCCACAGTAACTGCCTGGGTCAGCGTTTGTATTGTGCTGTGGGAGTGGGGGAAGTTACTCCACTGCCAAAATACAGACACTTTCAGCAATTTGGAGAGATCTGTGTAGAGGTTGGCATCATTTCGGCTGGAATTCCTTGGAAGCTCGTTCTCTTAAGGCATCTCTGGTGCTCGAAGGTTGCGCAGGAAATACTGAGAAGTGGCCCATTCTAGCAGACTTTTAGAGCTCCTTTTTTCCGCCTTTGGTCACTGCCTAGAAGCAGAGTTAGAAGAAACACAATAAAGTTTACATAGCAGTTCAAAAGGTTCACRTTTGGGCTTACTAAGAAGCAAAGATTTAATTTGTTTGCCAAACAGACCTGCCTAATCTTCCCACCCCAACTGCAAGGGCTTTGGTGTCAGGGTAAGGAGMGAAAAAAATGAAAGGTCAGAGAGGGAAAACTTCCCATTTACAGAAAAGTGTTGGTAGATTGCCAGTGAGCTAGTGCAGAAAGAGGGCATGAAGCAGGACCTAGTGCATCTAGGAAAGAGCATGGCAGTCACTGGGATCAAACACTGAAAGCCCTTAGGGGCAGCGGGACTCTCACCTGATGGGGGGACGGGCAGTGCAAGTCAGGGGGCCTCGRCCACGCACGGCTCCGGGATGCTCGCAGAGACAGGTGCTGGTAGACATCTGCCCTGCCTTGAACAGGACCAGCTAGAAGCCGTGAAGTGTTATTATGCAGCACTGTGCTCAATTAAAGTCAGCACAGAGTGTGAGCGGAGGGGCTCCCACCCATCCATACCACCTCTCAGGTCGCATCTGTCTGCAGCAATAAGATTACTAATTTCAGCCTTGAAACCAAACCGCTACTGACAGAAGGCTTTGATCCGATGCAGCACTTAAGCATACGCTTCATATTCGGCACATGAACCCATGGCTTCTCATGCTCATACAGCCAAAGGTGTGTTTTAGAGCTGCTCAGCACACTGTGCGCTGCACTGTGCAGGGCCRCAGCACCGAAGAGTGAAGAAAGGCTAAAATAAAGAAAGTTACCCAGAAGGAATCTGTCCCATGGAGTCTTGGTTAGAGCTGAACTCTTTCTAAAGTTTCATCCTTTATAYTAGAAGTCCTTCCACTGGCAAATTGTTTTTAATTTCCTTCATAGAAGTTATGCATCCTGGAGGAATATTTATTTGTTAATGCACCAGGCTGTACTGCATGACTCAAGAAGCTGGTCCATACCACATTATATTACGGTCTTGTGGCTTGGGGATGCAATAGAAAACACCATCAGTGTGTTTCACACTGATGACCGTTGTTCCTCAGAACAACRAGGATTTGGCAGGATGCCTGTGAGAATATTTGCTGTTTATCAAATATAAGCAATAGGGGCATTACCACCAGAGATGACAAATGCTTGGCACCAATGCTAAATGTGACAGAGATGTGGGCTGGCACCTACAATGAATTACACTGATTTAAACAAAAAAACAAAAAAACAAAAAAAAAAAAGAAGAAGTATTCCATGTCACTGGATTACATGAGTTGAACAGACAAGTTTGTGTTTAACATATCCTTTAAAAACTGTTGTTTAGGAAACAGACCATGAGAGAAAAGATCTGATCCACGGCCTGAGAAAGTCCAGAGGAGAACAAAGACCCTTTGGAAAAATCTGAACATTTAGGAGAGAAAAAAGAAAAAAAAATATCAGAAGTATCTGAGATCCATTTCATCTTAATCAAGCCTTGGCCTCTAAGTGCCTGATTCAGTTCTGAAAGCGAGATTTAGGAGTTTAAGTCATTTAGAGCCAAGGCGTTTAGGAATGTGTGAGTGTACCTGGGAGGCTTTTCAAAGGCATAGCTGCGCGTAATTCGCCAGAGCTAGGCACACATTCGCATCTGTAGCTGCTGAAATAGTTTTAAAATTCCACCCTTCTGAGGTTTGATAAGAACTGAGACCCAGGTTTTATGGTTAGGTTCAAGTATGACAGGTTTTCCTGAAGCTTTGTACAGTTTGCAGAGACTCTGCTTTGAACTGTTATGTTGACATAAGCCTGCCCTTGATTTGTGGATCATCTATGTTTATCTTAATACATACCTTCTTTTAAAAGTTGCCTTACCCTTACTAATAACTGCCCTGATTACTTTAATAGTTGCTGTCTTCAGTAGTAAGCATGGAAATGCGCTCATATTCTGCTGAATCAAGACGTATGTCAGGCAAGCACACAAATTAAAGCAGTTTTTCCCCATGAATTTATGTCCTACGCACCGCACGCACCAGTGTGACAGTGAGAGCAGCAAACGCAGGGGTTGTTTTTGCCAGTGCATAGAGCTGTCAGGCGGAGACGTAACCCGTGTCACTGCCAGGCTGTGTTTGGTTTAGGTGATAGCCCGGCACACATCATGCTTACTGGTGAGGCAACTCCTGTCCGTGAGTGATGCAGCAAGACCCAGCCCAGAGAAAGAGCTGGTGAATCAGTCACCTGGCTTTGGCTTGGGCGGCCCCTGGGATCGGCGTCGCTGCTGAAGCACRAATGCATTGCTCATGCATTCAAAGTTGTAGCATTGCTTTTCTTATCGTCAAACCGCTTCAATGCCGGTTTGYGAGTCCTTACTTTGGGCTTGCCCATGGCCAAGGTCTCGGGGTATCACTGCTGCTCCCTGGCACGGCTCAGCGTGCCCACCACAAGCAACAGCTTAGCTTTAAATTTGAGTTACAGCTCCCACCTCCGAGTGAGCTCTCTGAACTCTCCATGGAGCAGCCTCTTTTCTTTTTGCTGCCTGTAAGTGCCCTGGGTTTATAAGCGTGCATCCCAGTACTGCCAGCCACATGGGAACTGCCTGGTTTCCGTAAAGAATTTAGAGCACCTGAGGGCTCCTGTGCCAGCGTCTGTCTCCTGTGAACCGTTTCCACAGGATGGCCCCATTGCCGTGGAGAGCTTGAATTTCTGGCTGCCATGAGGAGAGGTTTGTTTTTCAAAACTCTGTTAAAAGAGCTATTATTCAAAATCCACTTTTACATTGGAAGGGAATTGCTTTCCTTGTCTCCTTTTATCTCCAAACAAGTTAAGTCAGCAAAAGTGCAAAGTGAAAAACATGCACCCAAGAGGTTATATTTAGAATCCGGTTAGTGCATGTTTAACATTCCTATCAGCGCTTACACTATTTTGCATGTCTGGGCTGGTGTTAAATTAAATTAAATACATGCAAGCATGACATTTATTATTCTAGAGCTCAGCACATAAATAACAAAACTGCCTATCTAATTTCAGTACCATGACTCCCAGAGACGTGGCTTGAAATAGGATGTTCTTACGATTATCTGAACTTCTTCCTGCATTTCAGTAAATTAAAGAAAGGTCAGCACTGGGGACAAACTGAAAACAACAACTTAAAACCAGTTTCATAACGAGAGACTGTGTTCCTTAGCAGAGTTGCTAAACATCTTGCATAGGGTTTCCTCATGCAGAGGACATTCTTAGCCACAGCTTTTTAATGTACATGAGTAAAGGAAGTGAAGCTGCTTTTCAGACAGGCTGGATCTGATTTTGGATGCACACCTGATAAGGCGATGCTCCAGAGACGCCCAGGCAAGCCAAAGCCTTTTGGGGGAGGCATTTGCTACCACGGACAAGCTGCCCAGAGCTGCCCCTTGCTTTCCATGGGGTGGGATGGGGCAGTGCGCCATCTTGCCATCAGCTCTCTTTTAGTTAATAGACAGTGTTTTTTCATGTTATAGCATTATTTTGTAGGTGGAGGAGCTGAGGCAGAGRGCACATGTAACAGCGTGTCAAGCAGCGTGGCAATCTCAGAGCAAGGCAGAGCACTCACCCTTCCCAGATCTTAATATTATCAGTGAATTACATTGCTCCTAGCCTCAGGAGAAAGGGGGAGTGAATGGTGTTTGCATATCTTTTTCATAAAGTCAAAGCATCATGTTTTGTTTAAAGCAGGAATGTTTAAATGTTCAAAATCCTCCCCCCCCCCCAAGCTTGGCACCTCTGCTTAAGCACAAAGTGCTTCACAGTGATAGTCAGGCTTCGGGCTTGCCATTTGTTTCTAATTACGGCTTTGAACGGTTCCATTGAAATTAAATACATGCAAGTGTAGCATTCCTTAAAGTTCAGTGTTTACTTAAAGAGTTTATTACTTATTTTTACTGGAATAATACAGAATGTAGACAGTAAGATGAGCCTTTTCCCAATTGCATTCTCTGCAGAAAGCCAAGGCAGGAAGGAGGGAAGATGAATATGTTTGAATGAAATTACAGCAAAGAGATTATTTTGCTTTCTAGACATCCATACTGCCTGGAGTTCACCCCTCTCTGGTCAGGCCAAGGAAGGCTTTATGTGCTCTTAACTGCTCCAAGGAGCCAGGTGTGCGTGTGTGTGTGTGGAGGGAGGCTATTAGCAACCTGACCCGGCAAAGGGAGATCTGCACGTCCAGCATGGGGTAGACGGGTGATCTCCAACTCGGCTAAGCCAGGGCAGAGGGAAGCATTGAGAGCAAGCTTGAAAAGTGTGGGTGGATCCAAAACTGGGCAGTTTGAGAGCCACAGACAAGGAGAGATCTCACAGCCCACAAGCTTGACTGCAGTTGTGGTTGTCTCAGGCCACAATTTCTGCCCTGTTGCTGCCCCTGTTTGGATTAACAGCCATGACTTAAGCAGGATCGGGCTGACACTCACCCGTGAGCTGTGCTGTGTGAGTTAAACATCTCCCAGTGTCTCACTATAGAAAGTGCTATGCTTACTTTGGGGGCTTAGTCTTCTCAGCAGCTACATCAGCAAATTTCTTTGCATTGGACATTCATACACAGCTGATTGCAAACCAATGTAAAAAGTTCCTGAGTGGTCACAGTCTCTCTCTCCAAGGTAGGAAGCATGTTTTGTCTAATAGACTGTTGGTTTAACTCTCTGGCTAAATGAAGCAATTTAAGACCAAAAATCCCACTTCCTCTGTTGAAGAATTCTCAGCAAGACCTTGGGTAACACCTGTGCTCCAGGCTTCCCTTCTTTGAGGAGTCAGCCAACAGTTTTTGCTGATTCAATTACTCTTTTCATGATCATGCTAACCCCACCACAGGAAGTGTGAAGGGAAACAGCAGTGTTGGCAGAGTAACTCTGAAACTCTATCTTGTTCCCTCAGGGAAAGCGACGTACCTCCACATTGGAGAAGTCATTGACGGCGTTGACATGAGAGCAGAAGTGGGGCTGCTGAGCCGGAACATCATGATCATGGGCGAGATGGAGGCGCAATGCTATGAGTACAGCAGCAAGTTGTGCTCCTTCTTTGATTTCGACACCTTTGGGGGACATATCAAGGTAGGGCTGGAGCCCTCTCTTTGCACTTTCCTCCCCACAGAGCCACACCTGCACATACCAAGGAAGCCAGGACGCTAAAAGAAAGGAATTTGTCGCGTCAGCCCACTGAGCAAACAGCCTCTCCCTGCAGCGCAGCAGGTCCACCCTGCTGCTGCTGCTGCTGATCCCCCTGCTTTGAAGTGCACCTTACGCCCCTACTGATGTTGCTCAGCCAGGCAGGTTGAGATACAGTCTCTACATTACAATCCCAGTTTTCCTCAAATTCTGGTGATGGAGAGTGTGAATGTTTAGATTTGAGCTTAGCTGGCCAAAGAAATTCATGGAAAACATTAAATGTGAACAGTTTTCCTTGCAAACCAAGGTCAGATATTGCCATGACAACATTGGAGGGGTYGCAGAGCAGCTACAGTCTCCTTAGCCACTATGACCCTCTTTCCCTCACACCACAGCCATGCATTTCCTTCCACACAATGAATTTCTCTAGTAGGTACAATACAAACAATTTTACCTCTGTATTCCCTCTCTTCTTACTCCGGAAGTCTTTTATGGTTCTTGACTGATGTTCCATTGTTCTCCAGATTGGTCTTGATTTTAAGGCTACACATATCGAAGGTCTAGAACTGAAATATATGGGCCAGCAGACAATGGGACATTACCCAATTCATTTCCATATGGCTGGAGATGTGGACGAGAAGGGAGGCTACAACCCTCCAACTTAYGTGAAGGATGTCTCCATTCACCATACCTTCTCCCGCTGTGTCACTGTCCATGGATCCAATGGTTTACTGGTAAGAAGCTCCTATGTCTACCTTACACTTCAAAGCACCAGCCAAATTAGTTCCCTTTTTATCGTGAATATAGGCTAGTTATTGCAGGATAATGTATTTTACTGCTATATCGAATGTCTATTTCTTTCCTCCTATCCTGATTTTGTGGATACATATTCCAGGCATATTTTAGCCTATGTTAAAAAGGAGGAGGTCAGTGAGAGGATGTGGCACTATTGGCTGCATGTGACTGTGCAGAGATGCCCACAGACCAGCCCATCTCTAATGAGTAGTTGAATCTATCTATAGAGAGCGGGTTTGCTATTTAAAGAAGATAATCAGAAGGTTTAAGCATGCTTCAACTTTCCTATAATAAAGAATTGTGTTTTCAATGCCATTTACAGCATTAAGCACTTACAGAGCTCTGATTTTTCAGGCTTGCTCTCCAGAAGAAGAAATCCTTTAGGATGTGTCTTGTCCTGTACATATACTTGTCAGACAAGTTGCAGCACACTAGAGATGATAAGAACAGATTCAGACTCTCCCTAAATGTGGAGACTCTGTCTTTGTGGTAAGGATGTGAGGGAAAATGTTTCTGAGCCGTGCTAAATCCCTAAACATCTTGGAGACTGGCACAAAGCTCCCAAAGGCTTTTCTCACTGTTTCCCCTCCTCTGAAGGCTTTCTCCCAGAACACAGTTGTTCCTTCAGCATTTCTCAAATCTGTCTGGCTTGTGTTGGTTGGGTTCCTCTGTGCTTCTGTCAACTTGAACTTTCCATTGTTTCAAACTAGTATCTTGAAAGCCGCCCACATGACAAATTACAGATAGGGCTCTTGCCCAGCACGCCCACTTGGCTACAGTGACTAAATCAGGATCTGAAAACTACAGCATGGATGTTATCACTGAAACCATATATCCAACCAGCTCCATTCCCAAAATGAATGTGACAAAAGAGAAGTCTCACCCATATATGGGAAATGTGCAGAAATCTGAAGGCAGAACTGCTAAAGGTGTGAAATAAACACCAGGTTTGACTAGTCAACGTTTCTTCAAATATCAGTTCAAATATGAAGTTTTAACATACCAAGGTTTTTGTAGGCAAGGCTCCTCACCAATTTAGTGAGATGGCATTGTATTCAAAAGAGAGGGAAAAAAAAGTATGAAACTCAGAGATAAATGTTTGTACAGTCAGAATCCCTACTGCTGTATACGACAGAGTTTTACCAGAAGACACATTATTGGCAGTCCGTGTATATTAGGAATCCACAACCATGTCACTGTTCTGAAGTTACCATATCAACTCATAGTAAGAGTCTCTAAAAATCTGCTTAAGTGCTTGAGCTTTTGGGGGAGGTGGTAATATTCATTTTCACAGTCTAAGAGATGATTTTGTCCTTTACTTACTGTTGAACAGTTCCTCCTTTGCTTACTCTAGCGCATGGAGGACTTGGTCTTACAGTCTTCTTGTTAGCAAGAACCACAGGATGGAGTCTCTGAAAGTGGCAACACTGGAAAGGGAAGCCACAGACATAATTAAAATACAGCGAAGTTAAAGAGAGGACATTGAAATTGCAGTTCAAGAAGCAGAGCAGCTTTTATCTGCTATTTATAAACTGGAGGTTCTGTTTCTGTCCTCTGTCCTTCCAAGTTTTTAACAAAAGCCCCAAAACCTGCCAAGTGAACTTGGCTTCTGGGGAAAAAAAAATATCCTATATAAATTACAGAAGGCATTCAAGGTCATTTAGCAGCTTCCCACTCGATTCAAAGGCACCAACACAGGGATTCAATATACAACTAATATAGAGAGTGGAAAGGCAGTATTGCCAGGATTTGTTTGTCACGTAACAGCAAAGCTGCTAACGATGGTACCACAAATGCATTCCCTGGCTATACAGTGGCTGCATAGCTGTTGATTAGCTAAAGGCCAACGAAAATCCTAGTTCTGAATCTAATTCGTGRTATTAATTCCCTATTGACTAACACCTGTCAACCCAAATACCCAAAGCCTGGCATTTTTCTTATGGGTCAGCTGGTTGGGTTTATATAGAGCATTTGGAAATACTGCCATCTCTTGTGCCTTCTCCAAGTGACAACTGCGTGACTGTGACTTGGAAATACAGGAATCCATGTTCTCAAGCTTTTTCAGCCAAGATGGCATGATGGAATTTAGACAGACTGATGTAGCTGATGAAAGCAGCTTGATTCGTCTGCTGTTACTCAACAGCCACAATTCCCTCAAGGACCTTGATTCAACTGCACGACAAGGCACTCAAAAGAAGTCTTAGATTTTATGACACACTRTAAAATATTGATCAAGAATTTAATCCCTGATGATTATAGTTTATCACAATGTGTGAGCACTAAACTATATGCACAATACTATTTTTTAACCAATTATTGCCTTCAGCCGAAATGAAAGCCCCAGTAAAATAAAGCAATCTATGTTTGTCAAGTTGCATCACAGAAGAGGCGCTCCAAAGGTTGCATCAGTCAAATGGCATTTCATTGCTCTGTGATAGACATCTGCAGTCAGCAGTTCCATCCCTTGATTCACCAGGCAATCCCACAGCATTCTCCTCACTTTTTTTTTTTTAACTCTATTTTCCTTCCTTTACTCCTCCTTTTGCCCCAGATATGTTCACAGGCACCGAGATGAGTACTGCTGTTATTCCACACATTTTCTAGTTGCCTACTAGCACCTTGGGCAACACTACCTGTTTCTACATGYGCGAGCACTATTTGTGCAAACAGCAATGAGCTCTGCATCCCCCCAGGTAACTCTCATTCCCTCTGAGCTCAGGCAAATCCAAAGCATATKTTACTGAGGAACAATTTGCCTTCGTGTGTGCATGGACTACACTTTGGAAATAGACATCAAAAAACCTTGCTGCACTGTTAAACYACTGCATAGCAAAGCACTTAAGGACATACTTGACTTTAGGTCACTCATTTCAAAGGGGCTTCTCACATGACTATGTCTAAGTACCTATGGAAACACTTTAACAAATGGGAGAGGGGCATCATTTATTTTACCTGTCATTAAAGCAGGCTGGTAATTTGCTTACAGACTCCTCTGCTTGCTTGGCTATCACTTTTCTCATGTCACTTAAACTTTTCATACTCTTAGAAAAAGCTTTAGAAATGCTTACACTGAAAACATGAGAAGAAAGACAGTGTCTCATGTATTTCTGATGCCAGAACTGTTTTTCTGTGGACCTGTGGAGTGTTGCTAATAGTCCCTATCCTAACAGTAGCTCACCTCTATCAGTGGGCCATTCTGCACTTGTCTGCAAATTCATATTCACTACAAGGCATAGGCAGTCCTTCTGGAGAAAATAAAATGTAGAAATTCTCTTCTCACCATAATTACTGTTTGAAAATGCCAATAATTGCACAATGTTTTCTTTAATACAYTGGCCATAAAACCAACTAGTTACACCACTGCACTCCTAGGGATCGAACTTTGCTCTGATTTGCACTGTCTCAAGTGGATCCAAGTGTGCAAGCTAAAACAGAGAGAGTCATCAGGGAAGGAAATTAAATGGAGGTCAATAAACAGGCAAGCAGGGTCCAAAGGAGAGCTGTACTTCATGAAATAAGAGGTTGTGCTATCTAAGCGCTACAATGGTATCTGCTTTTAGTAATCCAGCTATGCTCCATGGCGGTTGTTTTACCGCAGAGGGCATAATCTGGCCATAAATTACTCATGGCTGAAGTAAGCCATTATTAGGAAGGTTTTCATCAAATCATAATTAAATTCTTTGGAAAAGCACTTTTGGGATGAGCAGCTCTTTGCTATCCACACATTTTGGTACTGGGCTTCTGCATGAAAAGATGCACGGGAAATATACTCAGAGCTGACCAAACAAAAAATAATCAAACAGAGGGGGACAGATAGATACATTAGGAACCAGCTCCCTGGCTGATAAATCAGTGTTGCTCTGTTGGCCGTCWGGGATGAAGGATAACTACGAGTGGCTTGCCTACTCTGAGGCCCTCTGCTAGTGTGCATTCCTCTCTCCRCCTCATTCCTCTCTTACTGTACTAGGAGATGTATTCCCCTGTGGTGTTACTCCACATGCACAGAGGTGGGCTTTGCCCCAGCTATAGGCTAATCACCACAGTTTTTCACCTCCCAGTCCTGGTGCAATGCTGTGCTGGCTGGAAAGATGAATGCCAACAGCAAGTTGCCAACATTTCTCTGAGGAGCACATTTCCATCGTCTAGGTGTTGCAGCACCATTACTGACATGTCTTTCCAATTGTATTCCTGTGTGAGAGAAAACTAATAGATTTAAGTGGCTATTTCTGTGCAGTTCTGACATCCCTGTGATTAAAAAACATCCTGCACATATTGGAATATTTCTTCTGAAAATAAGTCATTCTCCTAAAATGTTCTCCTATCCCAAACCCTTTATAACTGCAAGTCTAGGAAAGTTCATGCTTCTAAGGAAGGACAGTTTAGTCTAGTTATTATATTTTACACCTAAATAAGGAAATCTTGACCTTGCAAAAGCCATRTAATTAAATCAGAGAAGTCAGCAGCAAATTTCAGTCAGATAGTTTAATGCAATGCACCGCTTTGCAGATCATTTTAGCCATGTTTAATTTACTGTGGTGACCTGTGTTCAGAGATTTGAATATTTACACTGGAGCATGGATAATACATAATAGATGTGTGCGCAGATGTAAGCTTGTAATAGATTTGGCAAGCAAAGCTTGCTTTCTTAGGTGAAAACATATCTGTAACCATTTCAGCTTTAGTCCTGGGATGTGATTTGAAATTGGTGCTCCTTGCCTGAGAACTTTGAGATGAGCCACACAGGTGACAGAGTCTCAGTCCTGTTTTAAGAAGTAATTCAAGCATCTGGAAGACTAGGTTTTTCAATTACACCTTAAAGAATATGTTTTTTATCCAGTTTAATATAGTCTTTTGCCTTTCGGCAGTCACTGTTTCATCAGAAGCATCTATAGAAAGATATTGGTGTCAAACAAAACTCTGTCAGAAAAGTTTTCTAATCCAAAGTAGTGGATGGGTAAAGACAGATAGGAAGAGCAAAGAGAGACTCCCTGAGAGCCAGCGCTTCAGTGGCTAGGACCCTCACTTGGCCATCATRGGCCTGAAATTAATTTTCCACATCCCAGACAAATCCACTAATGACTGACTTGTTGGACACAGTGTGTTTGAGGACTGTTGTTTCCTAGCCAGTCCTAGGCTTAGGCTTCAAAGCCACATACCTGCTCCTGAAATTGTTTCCTCAGATTTTTCAGTGGAGTGGTAGGTATTGTTCTGTCGGACACGACAATATCCCAATGTTAGCAGCATTCAAACCAAAAAAATAACTGCACTGATTAACACCAGCTGATTTGTCTCAGGGTCAAGTAAAGCTTCTGTCAACAACTTGGAAAAAAGGATCGGGTCAAACCTAAAACAAACCAGCCTGTCTGGAAAACAACTTGCTGCCTCGCTGATAGCCTGAAAAAATATTTTTTCAACTCAGCTGCATTTTTCAGATGCATTTTATGTAGCTGCTCATGTAACTGCACATGAAGATGAATAAGCCCAGATGTGATTGATCCTCTGATGTCCTTTATTCATCCCCTCTCTGTGTTTTTTCCAGTCTCATGCTAAGATAATCTCCAATTTCACTGGTAGATAAAAGAAGAAAGGAACTMGTATTTCCTAGGTGGTAACAATTTTTATTTGAAGTCTAAGCTATTGTTTGGACTAAAAACTCTTAAGATCAGAAAGTGAGCTTGCTTCTGCTTTTGTTTGTATACACTTAGTTCAAGAAGGTACTGGGGTTCCTTGTTGTTACTGTAAGCTTTCTTATTATTACACAGTGGCTGAAGGGTGAAACCTGAACACAGACTTCTGCTTTGTACATGCAGGTGAAGGATGTTGTGGGTTATGATGCACTGGGCCATTGCTTCTTTACTGAGGATGGACCAGAAGAACGCAATACATTTGATCATTGCCTTGGACTGCTTGTTAAGCCTAGTACTTTGCTCCCCTCTGACCGAGACAGCAGGATGTGCAAGATGATCACAGAGGGTGCTTACCCAGGGTACATCCCAAAACCCAGGCAGGACTGTAGGTGAGTGGGAATCATTCTTTTTTTCTTCTTCTTCTTTGCAGGACTTAKCTGTGAAAGGCAGCATTACAAGTGCATGGTTATATAGTCACCTTTAGAAGTCTAAGTTGCTTTCCCAAAAGTTTAGAGAGTAGTCTCCATGTGATCTTTCTGCTTGTGTTATTTAGATACCTATTACACTGAGATGTAATTTTCCCTTTTACCRTAAAGCAGGCTGAGATGGTGGCTACCTTAGATACTGTTGAAAATTGACCTTACAAAAAGTACAGTGGTGTCTTACACCTTATGGAGTCATTTACATCCCTAATGGCTTGGTAACTCATTACTGAGTTCAGAGTGGGCTGGATTCTGATGCTTGTGCTCATGTCAAATGGCAACTGATTTTGCAAATACTTCTCCTACTTTCAAAGTTATTATTTGTGGAGAATGGATATTCTTTAATGATATGGCKGTGGCATTATGCATTCATTTGACACAGTCTACCTAAGCTGTGAAATGAAACCCAAATGGTTATCATAGTCTCATAGAATCACAGGATGGGTAAGGTTGGAAGGGACCTCTGGAGATCATCTAGTCCAACCTCCCTTCTCAAGCAGGGTCACCTAGAGCATGTTAGACAGGGTTGCATACAGGTGGGCCTTGAATATCTCCAGAGAAGGAAACTCCACAACCTCTTTGGGCAACCTGTGCCAGTGCTCCGTCACTCGCACAGTGAAGAAATTCCCCCTCACGGTCAGGCGGAACTTCCTGTGCTTCAATTTCTGCCCATTGCCTCTTGTCGTGTCACGTGGGACAACCGAAAAGAGTTTGTCTCCATCCCCTTAACACCCTCCCTTCAGGTACTTGCACACATTGATAAGATCCCGCCTCAGTCTTCTCTTCCCCAGGCTGAAGAGGCCCAGCTCTCGCAGCCGTTCCTCATGAGAGGATGGCTCCTCATGATGAGAGGCAGATGCTCCAGCCCTCTCATCATCTTTATAGCCCTACGCTGGACTCTCTCCAGTAGCTCCAGATCTCTCTTGTGCTGGGGAGCCCAGAACTGGACACAGTACTYGAGATGAGGCCTCYCCAGGGCTGAGGAGAGGGGCAGGATCACCTCCCTCCACCTGCTGGCAACACTCTTCCTAATGCACCCCAGGAGACCATTGGCCTTCTTGGCCACAAAGGCACATTGATGGCTCATGGTCAACTTGTCATCCACCAGCACTCCCAGGTCCTTCTCTGCAGAGCTGCTCTCCAGCAGGTCAGCCCCCAGCTTGTACTGGTGCCTAGGGTTATTTCTCCCTAGGTGCAGGACTCTGCACTTGCCCTTGTTGAACCTCATGAGGTTCCTCTCCACCCAACTCTCCAGCCTGTCCAGGTCTCCCTGAAGAGATCCAAGAGATCCAAATGCAATTTAGCACAGAATTAGAACTTGGCAATAAAAGATCAAAGACTGTATATGCCTGTAGGATCTCTAATAAACTATCTATACAGAAGCACATGAAAATGCTTTGATGAGAACTTCAYAAAATTTCTATATGCCACAAACTCTATTAAACCTTGAAAAATGCTGATTGTCTTTCATCTTCCCTTTTGTAAGATCCCTTCCTGTAATGTATCTTTTCAGATCTGCCAGCTGAGGTTTAGATAAGGATTAYAGAAGCATTTGCAATGAGAAGGGATTTTACAAGTTCTTTTTGGAGTTCTGTTGCCTTGTGAAGTAAAATAAAAACATGACCAACTTGACTGCATAGTTAAGCATTAGAATTCCTTCTCAGAGGAAGTCATGGGTTCTTCATCAGCAGTAACTTTTAAGAAAAGGTTAGAGAAATGCAAATCAGGAATATTGTAGYTGTAGATGATCCTGTCATAAGGCAGAGTAGGGACCAGCTAAGCTCCATAAGGCTATTCTAGCCCTCCTTTCCATGATTTTTCAGCTATTTTTTTCTCCCTAAAATCAAGGTACACAATCTAGGAATATGATTTTATTGGTAATTAGTGACTGCTCAGGGAACCTATCCATTYTGATGCAGAGCAGGTAGCTAATTATCTTTTTCTCATTCTTCCCTCATTCTCCTGATTCTTCTTGAGACAGTACTAAAWTTTTAAAGTAAAAATCTGTGTGCTTAATGGCTCTCTCTGTGACTGACTTGTCCTAGCCATGTGTACAGTGTTTCCCCAGGATGACAGGCTCTCAGCTGTTAATTGTGAAATCCTCCACCAAAGTGTTTCTGGATATCTCATGGAAAAAAAGTTGTTTATCATTTGCACCTGGTAAATGCATATCCAAGTAAGGAAGGTTATAATAAAAGTGAAAATACAGAATCAGAACAAAGTTTCAGAGATATTTTCTACCACTCACTGAGAGGCCTTGATCTAGGCAACGAAATCCTCCAGTGTAGTCCAGGGAACATAGCAAGTGGTCTAGAGCAGACCTGTAAAACCATGTTATTTTCAGATCATCTTCTATTAAAAGAYAGACTTAAGTTTACCTTTAAAAGTTTTAAATTGATGACAGATCCTCAAAGTTTGAGAACAAGACCACTATGCAAGAGAGCAGGAGGTCTTCCATGGTGGAGTTTGTCATGAGACCAAAGAGCATTGGTGCTGCATTGAAGCTGCTGGGTGAGAGGAACGCTTCTGCCCATAGTTTGGATTTCTTTTCTCTGATTTTATGCTGTTATAGTTGGAGGAGAAAAAAAAATCTACACCAAAAAAAGCTAAATTTCTGACCAACAAAAGTCAATGAGAAAGTCTCTGGAGTTAGACTTCCATCTTGAAAATGAGACCGATTGAAGYTGGCCAATGCATAACACCTAAAAATCTCYGGGGTTTTCTTGTATTTGGAAATAYGCTCAATCTGCTGAGACTATCAGTATCACCCATTCTGTCCTCTGAACAAACTGGGGTTTTGTCCAAAGAAACATATTTTTAGCTTTTACTTTGGCAAGGAAAAGAGATAAAATTCATGCAGTGCTCTTTTTCACATCTGTGTTTGTTTATAAATCACACTTCATGTCTCCATTCATAAAATAAGAGTTAATCAGCCATTGAGCTCATTTTCCACTGATAATTCATTTAATAGCTAGAGGTCACGTTTCAAATCATTTTGAAGACTGTTATAATAAAAAGTGCTATGAATGATCTGCAGAGGTATTGTGAAAAAGTCATACTCAGATGCGTTCTGTCTACCTTCATAAAAAAATTCAAGGGCTGACCAGGAGGAAAATGGTGTTTTGCCCTGGGCTCCTCCAGCCTGCCAGCACAGGAGAGTATTGTTGKTGCCCTGCATGGCAACCCCTGCCAGGCCCAGGGCCAGACAGCGAGGCACAGAGCAGGACCGAGGAGGCTGGCATGGCTCGTGGTCCATCGGCGACAGTTTGGTGCATGCAGCAGGCAGCCTTTGCCAGAAATTAAGACAACAGGATTGTGCTAAATGACACAGAAACCTGTGCRGTGCACACGATTCTGAGGAACGAGTGTGGACTGGATCGCGGGACACTGTGGAGACATGGGTTCAAGACCCTTGCCTGCACAACAGGAGTTAGTCTAGAAATAATCTCTCTCTTTTTTTTATAGGCCAGCCCCATACTATGTTTTCGTGATAAAGTTACATAAGCCAAACTTCTTCTTAGGCCAACAAAGTCAGCTGGCCTAAAGACCCCCATAAAGTCCTCTGCAGATAGTATAAAATAGGCATAAGGGTTGCATAGGTTCATCTCCTACGGGAAGGTGAATCTCACACAGAAAATTTAGGGAGCAAGTCTCCTGATTTTAAGCACCGAATTTTTTTTTCCCGAAGTTCATACGCCTGTYGGCTAATGAAAAGTGGACAATGATGGATTGATCACTCCTCCTTGATGTGAATCTTTCAATTAACAGTCTTTTATGTGCATTAGGCAAATACAGTCCTTTTGTCTCAAAAGAAAAGCAGAGGAGATGGAAGCAAATAAAGATAATGAATCACAGCAGCTTGTGGAAARGGCGGTTGCCAGGGATATAGTTGGAAAGCCCTTGAAAACAATTCAGAGGGTCCCTTGATTAAATGAGTCTCTAATGAACCTGAGGGCTTATTTGGGGGCAAGGTTCTTTTCTGTAGCTTGTGTAGCAACATATTTACCTTATCATAAAACATAATTGACAACTGACAGCTTCATAGCAGGCTTGGAATTGCAGTAGAAATTCCTCATTTAATACCTGGGGTTTTAAAAGATAAGACCATGTTCTCTGTCAACCCTAGAGGACAAATGTGGTGTGAGAGAAGAGAGAAAAGAACCAGTCCCTTTGCCCCCAAGGCAGGACCCCTTATCTGAGGAGTCACCAGACCTGCATGTGCCACGTGGGGTTGATTATTGACTCTTCTGTATGTGCTCTCGGTGCCATTTTCATATTATTCTTTGTTTTCTTGATCTGCAGTGCAGTATCCACCTTCTGGATAGCCAACCCCCACAACAACCTTATAAACTGTGCAGCTGCGGGATCTGAAGTGAGTGCAGAAGTTTCTTATTTGGTAAAAATTCAGAATGTAATAGTCTTGCAAGGATGGCGTTCTTGCTGGAATAAAACCTGCTTCTGTTGCTCAGGCATTTTTGAAACTCTTAGATCAAGACATATATTAATGTAGCCAGTGCTGCCAATAAAAAAATAATGTTTTTCCTTCTGCTCCACACTTCTTGTCACTTGCTGTTTCTAGAGCTGAATTGCTTTAACAAAAGTTCTCAGCCTTTACACAGTGTGCAGCCTGAATAAATTAAATAAATCTGACTGCATAGTCTCAGTGAAGTCTTTGGCAATGATTCTGTTGATTGCAGTACAGTAATGGTATTCTGAAATTTCAATCAGCACTAATGCTAATTCCACAGGAATTCTTGGTCACATCAGGAGCCTCTATTTTTCTGCTAAGACAAACAAACAAGCAAATCAAGCCTTAAACAAAGAGATATGGTCTTTCCAAAGCTTCCAAATCYGAGTGCTTCAACTTGGCTCCTACATACATTCTTAGCCAACTCAATAAAAATGCCCTGATTTTTAAGATCTGCACATTTAGTGATAGGAGGGCATCTRTGTATCTGAATTTCAAAAGGCTTGCTTACGTCTTCAATGTAGATGTTAGAGTTTAACTTAAGGCATCTTGAAAATGCTGGTCAGGTATGTCCATGCATGTATATGTGTGCTAACCTTTCTATTGCATATAGTTATACAGGTCAATGCTGCTAGCTGTGATTTGTCCTGAAATCGTCTGGCTTTCATTTTGTGTGCTCACTGATAAGTCTCTGGGCTCACGTAAACCGGTGAAGTTCAAGCGAAGGCTCAGATCTTGTGTTCCTTTTCCCAGGAAACAGGCTTTTGGTTCGTTCTGCACCACGTGCCCACGGGGCCCTCGGCAGGCATGTATTCCCCCGGCTATTCGGAGCACATTCCGATGGGGACGTTCGCCAACAACCGCGCACACTCCAACTACCGGGTGAGCCCGCACGCAACCAGAATGCGTCTTGCTGAAAAACACCCTTCTCACACTCCAGCTTTTTGTGCCTGCAAACAATTAATGCCTGGGCTTCCTGTTTCACTACAAGTTCCTGCAAGCTCCTATGTGTCTGCAAACAAAGCAGCTCGAATGCTGCTGTGGGAGCACTGAGAGCCCGTGCTGGACTCGTGGGCACTGGGAGAGGCTCTTCCCTTCATTYGGTGCTGCTAGGCGCTTTGTTTGCTTCTGCTCTCCTGAAATAGTGCCCCAGTAGCATCTATTGGCAGCTTGTTTAATTATAGACCTCAACTGCCAGTGTTCACGATTAACTGAATGGCTTCCAGGGGGATAAATAAGGGCCACTCTGCCTAGTCACCTTCTCTGGCTCTTTACTTATTTATCCTTAGCGTGCCACGTTGTGGTGCTGGCTGGGGAGAACGCGAGCTTGTACCCATTACTGACTGCTTTAGGCTGCAGCAAGCTGTTTACGTGCATGTGAATATGTATGGCTACAAGAAAGGTGCAGTTTCTGGAAATCTGCAGCAGTTTGGGTGGGCAGGGCGGTTATGCCAGCAGTGACAGTGTTGGCAGCCTTCTGTTTTACATGTTGCTARGAGAAGCAGTTTTTAGGTTTATGTGAGTGACTTTGGTTTAGGGCAATTGGAAACAGCACCTGGAACTGGAAAGAACTGTAGAATATATAAACATACTATAACATTGCTTTTCTTTTTTCTTCTAGGCTGGGATGATAATTGATAATGGTGTTAAAACCACTCCAGCCTCAGCCAAGGATAAAAGACCTATCTTGACACTGATTTCTGGGAGGTAAAGTGTTTTGCACAGTTTGGTTTGGAAAAAAAAATCTCTATAGCACTGATCGAAAGCTATGAAGTTGCTCCCAAGGAAACAAATAAGAATCATTGCAATGTCTTTGGTGGGGCCTTATCAAGCTCTTAGAGGGGAAGCTCTTCAGTTAGATTTATCACTTCTTAACTTGTGCTTCCCCTATTCCTCAACCTAAAAGACCTCCAGCACCCACACTCTTATATTTTTGTCCTTGTTTGTTAGTTCTGAGCTKAACTGGCATAGATATTACAACTATTCTAGAGTGATCTATTAATTCCTTTGTAGATGAGCAGGAAAATTAAATGTTGTCTGGTCAACTGCTCAGCAGAACTTGCTGCAGGAGTTTCCTAGGAATAGGAAATTAMATATTTCTTGGGATAGCTGTAAAGATTCTTCATTTTTTTCAGGACCTGCTTGGACAGTGAGTGCTTTATGATGGGGCTTACACTTTAATGTCCAATTTCTGTCTCGTTCCAAATCTGATGCAATAATAATAATTAGAATTGTAATCGAATGCATAGAGCAGCCCTTCATCCCTGCTGATGTGCAGGGCCTCTATGCAACATAACAGAACCATTTAGAAATACTGAAAAATACTCTCTAGAGTGTATCACATTAGCGTATTGTATTAATGTATCACCTCAGTGGCTCCCAAGAATTCCCACTCTCTTTCCCACGTCCCTGAAGCTGACTCCAGAGAGCAGGCTGATGTAAGCAAAAGGCCTTSTTGCAGGCAAAATCGAGCAGTGTAAGGGCTCCACTTGCACCCTTTTATTTCATTAGAGGTTGAGTCTGGGTCCTAGCTYGGATAGCAACCCCAGGGAGAGAAAATGATTTAAACATTCTCAYGTTTCATAGTTTTCATTTCTAGCAGACCAGTTATCTCCAGTGGCTCCCAACCTGCATTGCCCTATGACTGGCTTTCTGGACAAAGCCCTGTAGGGAGCAGAAACCTGTTGAAGCTGTCTGTGCAGAAGGCAGGAATGGCTGTCTATTCTTCCCTTTTCTCCTTTCCATCTCSTTTCTCCTTTCCAGCTCACCCAGATGGCTGCAGCCACTCAGTGGGTGTGCATTGCACTGATGGGATGTCCTCCTCTCCAGGCAATACAACCAGTAGCTTAAGTGTCAGTTGTGCCATTTGTCATGTGATCCACATCATCCATGTGCCCAGCCTCATTGCTGATGCTGATAGGCCTTTAAAAGTCAATATTATTTATATTATTCTAATACTTAACTAATTTTAAAAATCAATTCAATAATAAAAATCTGCAGTAAAATAACAAAAGTAATTGCTAGAAAATTAAATTGTTAAGAGACGACTGCTCTGCCAGCACCTCCAAATTTTCTTGGGAGCCCGGTGCTGCTTTTTCACATAACTGAACACACRCCTTGGGCAACTGCCTCTTGCCATAGGTACAGTAAGCATTTACAAAAGGCAATTTGTGCCTCACCATACAGGGGCAGGAATGACCCCTGGAAGCTAAGCAAGTCATAGTACAGTCATGTTTATGTTTGTTGATTACCCATCAGCACAGACTGCAGCTCAGATTATTTATTCCACTCTGTACTTTTCATATGCCAGGAATGAAACAGTGAATAGCTGCCCTGGCTGAGGCAGACTTTAAGGTAGCTTGGACAGCTAAAAAGCTGGTGAGATTATTCTGCATTCACTTACAACATTAAATATCTGGGGCTATATTCTGTACCCTGTAGCATTTCTCCAGATTTACGTGTGTGTGACTGAAACTGGAATCCACCTCAAAATATTTGTATTTAACAATGTCTGGGGAATTCACAAGGGCCAGATACTAAATCTCTCACTAGAAGCAATTCATAGTGAYGAAGCTGCCAAAGCAATATTCATTTACTGGAACTCTATCAGCCTGATGCTCAGTTTTATATTGATATGATGGTTTATTAAGCAGAGCAAAATGTTATTGAATATCTGCTAGTGATTTGACAGCTTGGCCTCACCACCCATTTGTTAGAAATGAATTTTAATCTTTGGTCCATCCGTTGCTGGCACTCAGTTGGATACTCATTTGTCAGGTTTTCTAAACTGCATTGTATTGATTGAAGATGCTCCTTCAGTAATGAAAGGGAGAGCTACCCCTCAGGACTGAGGAAATAACAACCAAACTCAACATCGCTGTGGCAAGCCAGATCCTTGCTCAGGTCCTGTTGCCCCAGTGGTGGCTGACAGGCAACAGCTGGGGGAGCAGTTCATGGCAGCTTCCATTCATAGCCACATTTTTCCTTTGTCAGACTAGTGTTTMATCACATTCAAGAGCTTCAGAGTGAATAAATCTCATATGTGTGTCCTGCACAATAAGTAGCAGGAATAGTGAAGGAGGAGGAAAATTTGCCGGTGAAGCTTGTTGCTGCAGTATAGCCAAAGTTAGGAGCTCAGAAGGGAAAAATAAAGGACTTTTTTATCTAGAAAACAAGAATATGCTGAAGGATAACAGTAAAGGATTAGAAAACATCCCCATGTTTTGGGAGCAATATAAACTTTCCATTCTCTCAGCAGTATATCAGCAAGACAATAATGGAAAGGTGGAAGGAAACTTGGAGCAAGTCTTTCACAACTGTCTAGCCTGGCCTAGCCTTCGCTTGGCACTTGCTTCTGGCCATTGCTCCACATGCTACCTGACTGGATGGACTGTTGTCCTGGAGCTGCTCCTGAGTGAGCAGAAACCATATGTTTAACAAGTGGCTGTACAGCAGGGCTGTGCATTGAGCGAYGCTGCCTTCCTTCACCAATGCCTTCGTCTCTTCTTCTGGTTGCAGATACAGCCCACACAAAGATGCTGATCCTTTGAAGCCCAGGGAACCTGCCATAATTGAACACTTTATTGCCTACAAGAATCAGGATCATGGGGCCTGGCTGCGGGGTGGAGATGTGTGGCTGGACAACTGCCAGTGAGTTTTGCCTTATTTCAACGCTAGGAGTTCAGCCTGGTGTTTATGGTTCAGACTGTTAATATTGCTTTGCACCTTTCATATGGCCAACATTCAAATAAAGATGAAACGTTAAGTGAGCACAGGCACTATTTTATGCAAACAAAACCTGTTTTGTCTGAACCAGAGATCCCTTATACTGTTTTTCTGTGTGATTTTGACCAGCATTCAAAATTGGCAATGCACAGACATATACACACGTGCAAATAACTAAACCTTTTTACATGAAAAATGAGGTGCTTTAAAAAGAAAGCAGCAAAATCAACCACCTGCCCTTGCTGAGCTTGGTCACAGATCAATTTTATGTGGCTCACTGTTGTGCTGAATAAGCTAGTACTGACGAAGCAGACATAAAACTATGCATCACAGCAGCAAGGGAGAGAAACTGGGCAAAGGCATATTGCACACGCTTTGAAAGCTGTTTCCTGTGCTGGTCAGAACAGATACTTGTTTTGCACTTGAAAACAGATGATCCTCTACAGTTTCTTTTCCTGAACCAGACTATTGATATCAACTTTGATGAAGAAAGAGGAGGAAAGAAAGGGCAAAGCTATTTACAAGGCATATTCTGATAACTCAGTATGAATATCTGTAACACTACTATCTATCTATCTAGTGTCCAATTGCTGGTGAAAGTTGCCATACCATAGAGTGACCCAAGCCTCTTAAAACAACCGGTGGCTATAAGCTGGTTTTAGCAACCTGTTAGGCTAGCAAGAATGAGAACGTAGCAAAATGGCCAGAAATGTAATACCAAGTCGGCTTTATGTTTATGCTGCCTGTGAACTTCTGAACCAGAAATGTCTGGCATTCCACAGGCACCAAGTACAGCTTTTGCAGATCAGTCGCATGGCATGTAGACATCTGCGTTGCTGAATGTCGTGTACCAAGGTTACTAAAATACTGAGTACATTACTCCGTTTTATCAGTTTCCAGCAGTAAACCTGCGAGTGTATCTGAATTCGAGGAAGCAGCCATCAAACTGTTTTTATAGCCACAGTAATTTCCATTTCTGCTGCTGCAGTAAGACTTATGTATTACATTAACAAAACAAATGTTAACGTCACATGCAAGATATAAACCACAGTGTACATTTATGGGGCTGGAGAAATAACAAGGAAGGCCATAGCGTGTAATGGGCTGCCACCTAGAGACAGAAGCAAGATGAGACAAGTTGGGCTGTATTCTGCTTCTGGCTCGACACTAATGTTTTTGCTATGCAGGAAACATCAGTTCTAGAAATGTAAGAATAACACCGCTGTGAACATACTGGCACAAACTATCATATTAAATCAAGCCTTCCTGTAAGTGGGAGTCATGGATCTGCATTTGTGGTTTGTCTCCTCTAAAAGTTTCAGAATTTGAGTAAAACTGGAGGACATTTAATTTTATTTTTTCAGTAAGGAAGAGCTCATCTCTATATTCCTGATGGTGAAAGAGAAGCCAGACTCAACTCCTTATGTAACATTTCCACTCATAAAGTTATTTCATGGAAGTAGTGTATGACACAAAAACACAGGAAATCATAAAAAGATATGGATATGGCAAAGCATTATTAAATAATATAAGCCCGTTGGACTAAGAGATAAATATGATCTTTTCACCTAACAGTGAAAAGAGCATGATCATTAGATACAGGGAAAAGGCTTTATCAGACAAGTGAACTATGCCCAGTAATCACAGATTTAACCTCAGCTGGGACCTATCAAGTGCATGACTGCAGCTTTATAATATGATCCATGCATGCTGCAAGATATGCCAAAAAGGATCTTCTAAAGCTGGACAGGAAACAAACCTGCAAAAGCCTGAGTTCCCACATCAGCACTCTTTGTTAATTAAGCCCTGATGCTCTCCAGTTCATTAGTTACTGTAGTTAGACATAATAAAAAAAGAAGAAAGACCCCCTTTTCTCTACTCTTCTCTTTGCAGGTTTGCTGACAATGGCATTGGCCTGACCTTGGCAAGGTAAGTGTCATGCACYGTTGTCCTGCCAGCCTGTACATGCCAGGTAGGCATGGTGTGAGCAGCCCCTTCACTTCCAGCCCTTTCCCTCCTAGTGGTGGAACCTTCCCTCATGATGATGGTTCGAAGCAAGAAATCAAGAACAGCCTGTTCGTTGGCGAGAGTGGAAACTTGGGCACAGAGACTATGGACAATGAGATCTGGGGACCTGGAGGCCTGGATCACAGAGGAAGGACCCTGCCTATTGGCTCGTAAGTTCAGCTCAGCACGCCGCAGGACTTGCTGTTCCTACTCAGTTCAGACTTCATCCCAGTATGGTGGTTTCCTCAGTGCTGTTCCATTTAATAACTGCTACACATGAAAGATTTGGGTTTACATCTCCCACTTCCAAAGTCCTTGCTGTGTAGCTGCTGCTGGCAGGTACATACTTGCAGGCTGCCAAGACAGTGCTAAACATCTCTTTCCTTTTGCCTCCCCTTTGCAAACAGAGCTGAGAAGCCAGGAAAGAAGTGTGTGTTAACTAGGCAATTTTGTACACGTGATCAGCAGTGAGCAATGAAGCAATCTCCACTGAAATGGAGATTGAAATAAAGCAATCTTGTAGAAGCCTTACCTTGGGCTTGGGCTGGCCCAGAAGTGGTGATGGGAGAGTCCTTACAGCAATTCCTGCTGCTGCTACTGTGCCAGAAGAACCCAATGCCTTTGCTAAATAGTTTTGATATAGCCAGTGAGTTTTTCTGGGGGGGCTTTTCCTAGACTTTAGTCCTACAGATTGGTCTGCAAGTGCAATAATGATTTGTTGTTGTCCCTAAAAACACGGTTATCGTAAGAGTAGCCCTACACTGAACAAACAGCTCAACTGTTATTTTTCTGCAGAATTACACTAATGAGCTTTGCTTGTTGATAGGGACACAAGAGGCCTGTTAACCATACCACTAATGAAAGGCTGATCTAGGATTCTCCTTCTAACATCCATTATGTGTATATATATATGTGGGTAGCTATGTATGTTGTGCAGAGAAGCTCGCAAAGAGAGAACAAAACAGACAGACGATTCTTGTCTAGGGAAAACCATTTATATGAGGAAGGGATCGAAGTCTGTTTGATTGTAGGTGAAATTTGAAACATCCTATATTAGCCTGTAAAAAAAGTTTAAGCTTCATGTGGCAAAAGTGTCAAAAGTACTGTATTCTTTACCTTGCAACTAATACTAAAAAAAAAAAAGGCTTACTGGTCTGTGCCCCCTCAACTGTTTTCCATACTATAGATTGCAAGATCTTTGCTTGTTTTTAAATCCGTTTTTATTGCAGCTGAGTTGTGCTGTTTCTCTCCAAGTTCCTTTGAAAGATGTGTAGGGACCTCTTTTAGCCCTGCCATTACTCAGTCCTAGAAGTCTCCACAGATCTGATGAGTTTCAGGTTTCGCTGCTGCAGAACTCATTTGTGATGGCAAGCATGAATTTACTCATTTTTAGGTCAATGTCTTGGCATTGCTATAAGTTCCTTCCCTCAAGGAGTACAGATTAAATAAAGATGGTATTTTCAGACATGAGAGAACTTGAGCTGAACTCACAAGGATAAGAGGATTTCATAGACCTAAAAAGGAGGGAAATCCCTTCTGTTCCAGAACATTAACTCAGGAGTCATCCTAAGGGCTGAGAAAAATTCTAGTAGCTAAGAATCAAATGCTATAGGACTGTCCCTGTCTAGAATACACTCTCATCCTCATGCTAGTATGTCATGACCAAGTCTCTGTGTCATCCAAATGTTTTTAGGAATTTTCCCATTCGAGGAATCCAGTTCTACGACGGACCAATCAACGTCCAGAACTGCACGTTCCGCAAATTTGCTGCCCTGGATGGCAGACACACGAGTGCTCTGGCGTTCCGGCTCAATAATGCCTGGCAGAGTTGTCCCAACAACAACGTCACCGACATTCATTTTGAAGACGTCCCTGTGAGTAATTTTTCACATTAAGGTCTTTGGCATTTGGTTTTGAGCACAAGGCTGTRTGTGAAAAAATCAGGCTTTTGGAAAAAATAAGAGCACAGCAGTGGGAGCCTGTTGTCTCCACCAGTTGAACAAYGAGGACTTTAGTTAAGAAAGAGAAAACTGGATAGATGAAACAACAAGCAAATCCAGTTGTCTGACAGGTTTGTCGCAAACCAGAAACAGGCTTCAGTTTCAAAATCCTTTGAAGTCCAAGTAAAAATTGTTTCCATTTCTGCATGTCTCAGATACTATTGAAGTAAGGARAAGAATCTCCTTCAACAGGAGCATGATTTGAAAGTGACAACAGAGAAAAGTCTGTTGTGGAAGGTCTAAACCAATCAGAAGCAGAAAATACTAATTTTGGGAAACAGATAATAAAACTAAACAGATGCTAGGTAGCTCTGTAGTCCTTCACACCAGAGTAATTTCATGGACATCACTTCTACAGATATGAATGAGAGCAGAATCCAGCCAAAAAGAATCTGCCAGATTTTGAATTATAATAGGAACTTCTGGGTCTCTGTCTGAACCCATCCGGGATCTATGCTTTTGAGTTATTTTTGTACTTGCTTGCATAAATATGTGCTAACTGGTTGCTGTGGTTCACCTCTGGCAGCTGTTAAATCCAACTGCCAAACATGACAAACAAATAAATAAATAAAGTGGTTGGGACTGAAATGATATGGGTTGCTTAACCTTTAAAAAGTTAGCAGACTTGCTCGCATGTCAGGAAAAATGCTGACTAGCAATCCTTKTGCCAAATAGGTGGGAAAGGCAAAATTTCCCTAAATGTGTTGGTCAGTCACTCTCTCACATGGCATCTGGCAGGCTGGTGACACAACTTTTATTTATGCTGGACAAAAATATCAGTCAGAAGTTGTCTGAGCAGCAATTTCCCAGGGGAGGTAATTGATTGTCCCAGAAACAGTGTGACTTTATGTGACTTTGCAACTTTAAAAATATATTAGCAGACATTGAGTGAAGTGGCTTTATGAAATAGCCTTGTCTCTTGAACCTTTCTCTGGAATTTTAAAAGAAACCTTCTCACAGTTGAGGCTGAAAYTCTGGTGGTTTTAGCCTTTCCCTCATGATCAGCGGGAAAATCTGTCTGCTCAGACTGACAAATCAGAGAGACCTTTTAAATGCATGACCCAGCTCTGCATTGACTTCTGGCTTTATGTCGAGGCAGTGTGCAGACAAAGGAGAGACAATCCTAATATTCCTGTACCAAACGACACTGATGTTCCTACCAACTGAGAAGACTAACTCTGCTGAAAATGATTTTGGTGTGTCCATCTTTGGACTCACACTTTCAGAAGCTTACCRTTTTATTACCATGTAAATGCTGTTTCAAAGCACTTGCAACCCTCCTGACTTCATCTGGAGTCATGGGGTTTCAGAGCCTTTGAACATCAGGCCTATAAGCTGAGCAGCCAAAATCTGTGGCCATTTAAAGAATAATGATGTTAATGCATACACAGATATCTTCATGCACAAGTTGACCCACAATCCAATGTTGCTTCTTGGACGAAGTATACTCCAGTGCCAAAGAAGGTCAAAAAAAAAATGGATCCTTTGAAGCTATTCTTATGACTGTATCTTACGACAGTTATCCTTTGCTTTGTACTATAGTGATAAATTCCTTGTTAGAGATGCAAATRTATTTCACTGCTGTTTTGTTTAGATTACCTCAAGGGTCTTCTTTGGAGAACCTGGACCCTGGTTCAATGATCTGAATATGGATGGTGATAAAACATCAGTTTTTCATGATGTAGATGGTTCTGTGTCTGAATATCCAGGCTCATATCTTATAAAAGAAGATAACTGGTTAATCAAACACCCTGACTGCATTGATGTGCCTGACTGGAGAGGGTCTATCTGCAGTGGACATTATGCACAGGTAAAACTGCTTACCTTCCAGTATTGTCATCACTTAATATTTATTTTAAATCTTGACACTGTAAAGCTTGAACCTTAGAAACGTGTTTTTTTTCAGGATGCTCATCTTTTAACTGCATGTCTGCACTCATGAACACAGAGGTTGCCTGGAGATACTGTTGTACATTTTCAGATATTTTGGCCTGGACTGTTAACAACTGCAACAATTTCTACCCAAAGACCTCTAAGAACTCTATGAGCATTAACAGATTAATATTCATAAATCTACAGGCTGTTGAATAAGGCAGTGTAATTTTCCCTCATTTTATGGAAAGAAGTCTTGGCAACAGTGTTACGTGAAGTACACTCAGGAGTCAAAATCAGACCTCATTTCCCATGATCTTTTATCCTGTTGTTTAACCACCAAACCATTATTCCTGCCACATGAGCACCTAGTGCCGCTGCCTTGAGGAAGTCTTTACATCTCTCTGATGAGTAGTACCTTTTTGGTCTTAGGGGCTGCAAGTATTATTTTTTCAGAGTAGTACAACTGAAGCTAAATTGTAACCACTGGGCTGGTTTTCCTACTTCTGAAATCTAGASAGGAAGTTCCATGTTTATGTAGAAGTCACATATCTGAGGTAGATTTTGTCCCTCTGCTGAGGGTTGCCACCAACACTGTGAAAYAGCATAGACCTGTTCAAGGCCTTAACTGGCACATATTCTTGAACTCAGTGGATGAGAAGATGATCCATTTTTTCCTGCAGACAGTTTACTATATTGAAAAAGAATATTAAAAAATTGAATATACAGGTATAAGTATATGGCCAGACTCCTGTCTGCCATACATGTCACTGCTGAAGTCAGAGGCCTCATACCAGTTCACATCTATTGAGTAGCGGAGCCTTTAATATTTTACTGTAATTCATTAAATCATGTGTGATCTYTTTTTTAACCTAGATCTACATCCAAGCCTACAAGCCAGCCAACCTGAAAATGAAAATAATAAAAAATGACTACCACAATCAACCACTCTATTTGGAAGGGGCTTTGAGCAAAAGCACTCATTACCAGCAATATCAGCCAGTTATAACTCTGAGGAAAGGCTACACCATCCACTGGGACAAGACAGCCCCTGAAGAACTGGCCATATGGCTCATCAACTTCAACAAGTGAGTGCTCTGACTGAATTCAAAACCATGAACAGAACATTCTAGCCCACTAGTGTAACTGCACATTTTTAACTGGTGAGGTTATCACCTAATGAGCTCTTCCAGAATTAACATACTTGTTTCATGAAGTCCACTGAGTTCACCATATTTCCATCTGACATCTCAGATTCTGTTTCCTTCCCAGAGAGGCCCTGGAAGATTACATGGTTCATTTTTAGAAGCCTAGAGCTAGTTCATTCCAGGTACATGGAAGTCAAAAGTATAGAAGTGAGGAGCAGATTTGACCCACATCATTTAACTACCCATGGATGTTATATCTAACTTATGTTGCATTGATTCATCCCAAACCATTAAAATTTTAACCAGCCAGGAAAAAAATAAGTTACAGTTATTTAGTTTGGCTTCTAGCATGCCCAGGAAAATAATAGTCATGTGTCAACATGTTCTAATACGGGTCTTCGCTATTTTAGGAATGACTGGATCCAAGTAGGGTTTTGTTATCCTAAAGGAACGACATTTTCCATTCTCTCAGACATCCATAATCGTCTTTTGAAGAAAACGTACAAAACTGGAACCTTCTATAGAACCTCTCAGATGGAAAAACTGGAGCACAGATATCCTAGCAAAGGATACTACTACTGGGATGAGGACACTGGGTAAGGAAACAGATCTTGCTGATTCGGGCAGCGATATGAGAAAGTTGTTGGAATCATGAATTGTTTAGTTCATGCCATTAACGGGGAGTGCAACAAAACCAGAGATTCTTTCTGGGAATGTGATCAGCATTTAATTTTCCTGGGACTCCCACAGCTGCCAGTCATTCATAGGCTCTGCTGCACTGCCAATTACTCTGGGAAATGCTATGCCAAGTGAATATAAATTAGGAAAAAAACAAAAGCAAAGTGCCAGACTATAGAGCGTGAAGCTGAAGTGGAGGCACACCCAACTCRTTTCATTTTGAACAGCAACCATTTATAAGCATCAAGGCAGGGATTCACAGGAACTAAGAGAGTTAAGTCTGTTAGTTTCCTCTAAGGAATTAAAATAATGGGAAAGAAAGAAAAAGATCTAAAAACAATACAGGTATCTCTATGTAAATGTATCACGATACAATAGAGTCCTAGGGGAGTTCAGATGTTGTCTAATCTGTCTATCTCAAGTTGCCTGACCTTCCCAACCATGCCTGAGATGTGTGTCTGTACACTTGCCTGTGGTATGTTAAGCAGTAGAAATAACCAGCATCAGCACTGGGGATTTGCAACACACGTTATTGCAAAGCTTTAAGAAGCAGTCCGCTGACGCTGGGACTAAGTCATTTGGTCTGACCAGAACACTCAGGGATGTTCACTCTTCTCTTCTACCTGCAGACTGCTGTTTCTGAAACTGAAAGCTCAAAATGAAAAGGAGAAATTTGCTTTCTGCTCTGTCAAAGGCTGTGAACGAATAAGAATCAAAGCTGTGATTCCAAAGACTGCTGGTATCAGTGACTGTGAAGCCATGGCCTATCCCAAGTACATTGAGACACCAATTATAGAAGTCCCAATGCCTAAGAAGCTCTCTAGTGCACAATTGGTAAAGTAGTCGATTTATTATTGTAGCATTATTGTCACTGTAAGTCTGTAGTTCCAGTACATGTTGTTCTCATAGTCACAGAGAGACTTTGTACGAGACTCAGTATCTCCTGTGCCTAATTTTCTGAAACAGTCCAGGCATGTAAAACAATATGAAACAGATTCTTGCAAGTGCAAAAAGCACAGCTCTTCAGGGACAGAGCTGCCCAAGACCTCAGTGSAAGTTAAATACTTAGTCTTTCAGGGCTCTGTTGTGAAGTCTTGAGCTTAGAAGTGCAGAGTTAAAGATGCTGATCTAGAAGACAGCTAGGTCCAGGGAATCCGCATCTGGACAGACACAAGCCTCTTGCCTGCCCTTGAGTTCCTCCAGGTTATAAGAACAGTAGTGTCAGAGAGGAGACTGCATAGCTGAATGTATCACTTATATCAAGGACTTTGCACAGCACTTTGTCTCCTGGATCCAGCCCAGACTGGTTCTAGAGGAGAGAAGGAAATATTTATTTGTTTTTTGTTTTGGGGTTTTTTTTCAGTCATCACCCTTGGAGCAGGAATGCAGAGCAAAGCCTCAGAGAATTAGGTCAGCTGCAGAATCACTCAAGCTTTGGCATTCGGTGAAACAATTTATATTCTGACTGGATAAGCAGAGAGGTTATCATTGTACCCAATCTCATTAGCAATGCAATTTGGCAAGTCACAACTTGTTATGTAGTTTTTTTGCTGATTGAATTTGTAGGTTTAAAACATTTTCTGACAATGCAGCATTCAGGTAATGGACAACCTCACTAGAAACCATTTTCTCTCCTTTTTCTTGTAAACAGAAAACTAAGGACCACTTACTGGAAGTGAAAATAGAAACTTATAAGAAGCAGTACTTCCACCTAAAGGATGACTTTGCATACATGGAGGTAAGCAAGTCCTCTCAGTGAACTTTGTAAAACTTATGAGACAAAATACTCACTTCATTATTATGGAAAACTTACGAAGTTACCATGAATGATTAGTGTTGGATCTCTTTTGCTTTGTATTTTGCAAAAAAATGACCACAACTTCATCATACCAGCAAAAATCAGCACAGTTTGACCTCTATCTGGAATTTTGCCCTTTGATATAAAGAGCAGTCCAGTGTTATTCAACTTTATTAGTGTTTCTTATAGTTGATTGTTTTGTATTCGTTTTGCTTTGACAGACCAAGCTTATTCTTCCTCCCACACAGGTTGACGGTATAAGGTTTTTCCTAACTGATGAGGGAATTCAACTGATTGTGATTGACGGACATCATGGAAAAGTTGTTGATCGAGTAACATTCAAGAACTCGATTCTACAAGGAATTCCAGCACAAATAGAAAATTATGTCAACAACATCAAAGATCAGTGAGTAAATAATCTAGTGTTAGTAACATGTAATATACAAGTGTTGTGCAACACTCAACTTTTTTGAGATTTTAGTCACCTAACATAGGCCAGACTGAGTGGGAGAAGAATGTGGCTTGTACCTGCTAGCTGCAAGTGTCCAAATGTGAACAGAACATGCAGGCAATGTAAGAATGTACGATATGTGATTTAGGAACTGATGAAGCCCCAGATAAACTGAAGGACTACATTTGATTAATAAGCTGTAGATCTATATTTATGTTGGGGGTTACAGATAAACTGCAGACTTAAATTCCTGAATAAACTCATGGCATTTATCAGTTTCTAGTGTACAGATGTGCACAGTTTACATTTTTCTAGTGCCTGCACACGCTCTCAAATCTCCAAAGATTCCACTAATAAAACACATGCTCTTTGCGCATGTTCCTTGCCAAGAATAAAGGGCTGTGTGCTTTTATTTTTTGAGTATGGGGAGCCAGAAATGTAGAGTTTTGGAAGTGGATGGTAAGTATCCAACACATGTTCCTGCATTCTGGAGGACAGTGGGTTCATTTACTGCTATAATAATGGAAGCAACCTCAGGACTTCTTTAACTGAAGGGGCTGTTCTCTTCTCATATTGGTTTGTAAAGTGCTATTAGGAAATGAATATATTTCATTGTTATTAGATCTGTTCTGATTTAAAATCTGGTACCTAACATTCAATACAAATACAATCACTCTGTTSATGAATCATCTGAAATAACTGTGGGCAGATTGACAGGATATTGTTCTAGGATTTATTGTGGAGACTTGGAAGTTCCAAGTTTCAGCAGGGCTTCGCAAAGGCACATACATCTGTGTTTCTACTGGCTTAAACATGTTGAGTACAGAAGAGCATGGTAGTTGCTTGTTTTTCTTTCATAAGATCATAATAGGGCATTTTAAAGAACTCTGTCAGCCTCCTTTGCAAGAAGTCCAGTCTCAATTCTGGCTGAATCCAGCTGTCTACTCTCTGTCTTGCTTTAGATCACTTAAAATTGCTGGAGTGCCTTAATATTTCCTCTCTGTAGGTGAAACAGCCTCTGTGGCTTCTTGGAAGCAGGACTGGGCCAGATCTTTATTGTGTGAGAGTAGTGCAGAGATTCTTAAACCAGCTGATAATCTCAATAGAAAGCTGCGTAAATGTTCATAGTGCTGAGTGTGGGAAGGCGCATAAATATAGCACCAAAGCTTCCTTAAATAGTACCTAGTCACTCGCCTATCAAAACTGAAAAGCAGGCATCTCTTAGCCCCATTCCTCCATGCAGGGGTCACAGGGAAATGAAAGTTTCCTAAGAGGGCTATGTAGCCCAGTGGCCAGGACACTCAGATAGGTGGAAGGAGAGGAAAACCACTTGTCTTTGATCCTTACTTTCAGGATGATGTCTAGTTTGATTGACTAATATAAAAAACTAGGTCAAAATGTGAGCTGTGATAAGGTTCAACAGGCTTTGAGAGGAGGGCTTGAATCATAATTAGACTTCAGGTGTATTTAAGTCTATCGAAATCCTTTTTAAGAACCTATAAGAAGGACCTGTAGCCTTTTTTGGATCTGAGCCTGACTATCTCTTTGGATTAACTATAGAACTGGATTAGGATTAGGACTGGAACTGGATCAAACGTAATCAGTACCTCTCAGGTCTCACTCAGTTGTATGTGTTAGCAAATGCTGAAATTCCAAATCATACTCTTTCTTTCATCAAAAGCTTACCTAGCCCTTCTTTGTAGGCCTTTCCAATCCGATCAGGCAAGGATTTCAGCTACAGCCATGGAAGATCTATTATCCATTGATCCAGGATAGACAGACATTGGAAGAAAAGTGTTGTTCAGAGTCAGATGCAGATACCATGCAGGTGGAGGGTCTGTAAGCCAGCAGCTTCTTGTCATCTCTGTTCCCCTTCGTGACCCAGAAGCTGAACTGTATGGAGGGATGGGGCGAGTGGAGAGGAAAAGGGCTCCACTAACCAGAAAGCTCTGTCTGCCTCTCATGAAGAGGTTACCTGAATAGCAACTTTTAAATAGGTTTACAGATTTGGAGATGTGGAAAAGAGGTGTTCCTAGCAATGACAAGCTTCTTGGTTTGCTTAAGAAACTCTCTGCAAGCCAAAATGCATTTTTTTACATGAATTAATTTTTCTGATGAATTTTACATGAATTAATTTTTCTGATGAATTTCCCCAGGTTAACAAAGTGAAACATCTGGCAAATTTATTTTAAAATTCCATAGCAAGAAAGGCTTAACAGAAAGTAATGATTTTAGTAAAGCAAAAGAAAAAGAGGGGATTCARCATTCACAAAGTAGTCAAAAAACAGACTACCAGCTCCATCTATTCTTGTAAGAACTGAAGTATTTTAACACCTCAGGTTTTTCTAGGAAAAATGTCTTCTAGGAAATGTCTTGATGACTTTTAGTTCTTTTGCTTCTGATTTTCTTCTGTCACCATCTGTTGCTATTTTTCCCTGAGCAGTTCCAGTTCTAGCTGAGGTGTTAAGATGTGTTAGCTCAGTGCTTGATCTCCACAGGAGCTATCGTCTAATTAATTTAGTGATTTGGGTCCATCATGATGTAGGAAAGCAGACCCAGCATTTTGCAGAATCGACATTTGAGTCACTGGAAGTGTCACTCATGGAAACCTTGGAAAATGGAATGAAATGATATAATCTAAACAAATGTTTTCTCAATCACTCTGCAATGCTGCTCTAATTAGGAGCTGAGCAAGAATGACATCCTGCCCTATTGAGCTTAATAGCAGAACTTCTGCTGAACTCACTGAAGCATCTTTCTTCCTTGCACACTTTAAGATAGCTATTGGAGGTGTCTGGGAATCTTGTAGGAAGTAATGGGGTTAACTTTGTTCAGTGGCCTGTGCTTCTCTTTGGACAGTTCTTGCTATATGATTAACCCTTCATGATTACTCTGTGTTTTCTTCTCCCCCTTTAGAATTAGGCTTAGACAGTTGCTAAATTCTACCTGAGTATTTACGGATTTGTACTACAATAAAGGACTCACTCCTGTCTTTCATATATCACTTTGTGCTTGTAAGGGACCCCAAGAAATTTCAGGGTGAAATACACTGCATACAAGTAAGGCAATAATAATGATAATAATAATTATATAATATAATGTTATAATATTATAATACATAATATTATATAATAATAATAATAGTTGTTGTTATTATTATTATAAACTTTCTAAGCAAAAGGATGCTGAAAAATGATTAAAAGTGTGAGGTCAACAAAAATCTCCAGGAAGTAAATTATACAAGAACAAGAGATAGTTTCAGAGTCATTGAGAGCATCCCACAGAGAGCACGTTTCTTTCTAAGCAAAGCAAGATCAATGTGCTGATTGGAAACACTTAAACCACTCTATAAACCAGCTTTTTTTAAAAAAAAAAAAAAAAAAAAAAAAGGCAAATTCAGTCAGCTTCCTAATGGGTTTTGGATGATTGGAAAAGTGAACATATACATATGACAAAGTTCTTGGAAAGCATGAATGAAAGCTGCTAAAACAGAAACCACTGTAGTTCATGGGTGTCTTTGAGCCACAGAGCCAGGAGTTACCAGTGCTGCCAGGCAAGCAAGAAATGTTTTCTAACTCTTCATGTGTTTATAAATGACTTTTTGTTTTCTTCAGTTCTATAGTGCTGGTGACATCTAAAGGAAGATTCATTTCCAAAGGACCATGGACTAAAGTACTGGGGAAACTTGGAGCAGCAGAGGATTTTAGGTTAAAAGGTAACCACTTTCTAAATATACAATTAAAAAAAACCTTTGATGTATTTCCTTACCATGGTCCTAGTAATGGGACCTTCTGTCCTGCTCTTAAACTCTGCCTTGCTTATTTCTATAAGTATGCACTCAGAACAGCCTGGAAACAGTCATTTATTTATTCATTAAGGTTGTATCCACGGCAGCTTTGGATAACAGCATTCAGTCTAATACTGTAGATGGAAAAAGTGTTCTGGCAATTGTTCTTAGAAGGAAAGAGTTCTAGTTTTTTGGGGGTTTTTTGATTTTCCAGACTTTTTAAATAAAAAGGTAGTCTAGTAATAGAACTATTGGACTTTTCCTCCTCTAAATGCCTCAGAACAACAATTTTGATATTGTCTAAATGTTATCTTTAGGTGGCTATCTCTTGAAAAAGAATTCCAGCTTGATGACACAAAGTATCTTTATTTCAATAGTGTCACATACTGCACTACAATATTGTTCTATTGTAAATGTTTCTCTGATCAATTCTAATTATGAGCTTTTGGGCATACTTTCTTTTTGCCTGTGTTATACTAGCTAATGCCTTTCCCAAGCATGGACGGGTTTTGAGTATAAACATCATGCAGATAATGACAGCTCCACAAGACCGCTGAAACTGCCTGCTCTGAAGGGATTTTCCTTGTCTCTTTCTTCTCTGCTAGGTATCATATATAGGCTACTTTTAATGAATGGAAGCATGCAACATGCAAATACAGTTAGAATTAAACTTCAGCAGGAAAGTATTTCTTTACTGGAGAATACATAATTGGCCATTAGCTTTGCAACGGCGATGTTTGCATGTGTGCTCATGTCCTCCTGCATCGATTCAATCAAGTGGTGCACGAGTGTACTTCTGCTTATTTGAAGCTGTGAGGCACTCTCTTAATGTATGTATGTGCTCTGTTTTGCAGAAAAAATGGCTTTTGTTGGATTCAAAGGCAGCTTCCGCCCCGTCTGGGTGAAACTGGTCACTGACGAGGATTCAGCTAAGATCTACCAAGCACTACCAATTCCTGTGGTGAAGAAAATGAAGTTATGAGGACACATTGCTTTGCCTTCTGGCTACCAGCACTGCCCCCAATAGATGGACTACTGACTGCTTAAAATAGGCACATTGCCAGAGTGCTCCAGAGATGTAGCATTTTGTTGTTGTTTTCAAAAAGAAATCTTACTGTAAGTAACTAGAGCGGCCACGTGTGACAAAAAAGCATTCCTCTGTGATCAGCCTGTGTTCTGTGATCATCAGCTGCTGTCCTGTTGATTTGCTCATTGATACCATGTTGATTCTCATGTTACAAAGCAAGGTTTGCCTCTGTTTTCACAGGGTGCTGCTCTTTTAGTGCCCCTGTGACAGGCTAATTTTTGTGCTGCCCCTCAAAGGGTGAGTTCTAGATCTAAAAGCCATTGAGAATTATCGTTTTCCCCAGCCTGTGAACTGTCATAACAGTCGTCTTCTTTTTCCATGGTGTTAGCTGCTCACATAAACATGGAATGTCAATTCAAAGGTTTACTGAAAATCTAAGATAAAAAAAGTATATTTGAATGATTACTAAGATACTGGGAAACTTGACTGGACAGTAAGAATTCACCCTTAAACTTCAAAGACATTCGATCAAGCTCTTTGAGATCTTTCTGCATTGTACATTCTAACCCACAGCACATAGTTGGGGAAAAAATGATAGAGGAGTGAATAAAGTGTACCAGCGGGGATTGATGAAACCGTATCTTTCTGCTTGCTTAGAAAACAGCAGTTCTCCTATAGGTCGTGGGATTTTTACCAGTGGTTGCTCAGGTAGAGGGTTTTCCTTAGAGAAGCAGCTGTAGGTTAACAGGAAAGAACTGTCAATCAGCACATACACTTCCTTAGTCTTTCCCATACGGTCCCTCCATACAACAATATTCAGGACCAATCTGGAGGGCTCATAGTTGCCAGTCAAAGAGAGCATCCTGTCCAAGTCTCCAGTTTATGGCTAGGAATACTGGGACACAGCTTATTCTGCCTCAAAGTTAGTGTTTCATCTTTCCAGGGAGATCAGAGGGAACAGGGTCAGACTACTCTGTTGTGTTGCTTTCCTAGTGTGTCCTCAGGCTAAGTATGTTAGGCCTCCTGGAAGAGTTATATGAGGCTGGCAGGTCATTGAATAGAAGTCTTTGAGGTCTTACCACTGAAGAGTTAGAATGGGAACCCCCATAAMTAGTGGAATATCTTGAGCCTACTTTCTCCCTTCAAATTTAATCTTGTCAGCTAAAAATCTGACTAATGAAGGCAGATTAGTGTGTCCTGCTGGGACATCTCTTGAAGCTGGGAAGTTGAACATTGTTCAGTGATATTTCTGCTCAGAAATGCTGTCAAAGTGTCTCCTGTGGCTCTGGCTAGTCTAAGAAATCTAAGGAGAGAGAAAATGTAGGAAGAATAGTTTTTCAAAGCACACAAAATTGTCAATTTTGCCAATAGTATTTGTGTTTGTTTTCCCCTTTTGCTCCTCTCTGCCACTGCTACTACAAAAATTGTTCTAGCTGATAATGATGACTTTGTTTTGCTCTGTTTTTTAGAGCTCTTGTGACTAAGTTACCTTTTTTTCCATGGTATTCAAAATATATTAGCTTGTGACTAGAATGAAAGAGCAATGATTCTGAGTGCCATTCCAAAGGCTAGGTAGGTGTTGAACTCTACAAGCCTTGTCCCTAATTTTTAGATCAGTTGCTCTGAAAATCAAAGCGATCATGGGCAAAATTCAGGTAGTGCTGAAGATTACATGCCCCTCAAGCCGCTCCTGGGTTTTAAAACTGGAAATGTTCTTTTCAGTCTTACTATATAGTTGTTTTGAACAAGTTGAATGTCATGTGTGTTGTATTAAAAAAAAAAAAAAAAAAAAAAAAAAAGAAAGAAAGGATACAAGCTTTCCTTCCTTTGCTTCTCAACAAGAGCCTCTTAATGAAAGATTCCTCCTTCCAGCACAATTATTTTTACTCTTTAGGCATTTGTGCCACTTCCAGGATGGGCAATACTTTTAAAAGGCAGGCAAGTATTTTCCCAATGTCTTTTGATGGTTTGAGGATTTCACCCTCAGATCACAAACTATTCCTTGAAAAAGTTAGTCTCACTTATGTTTCAACCTTGATTATCTAAGTCTCACTTATCTGATGGCCAAAACAGAGCCAGATCCCTGAAATCTAGCAAATACAGTGAAAGAAATCACTGAGTATGTTAGTCTGGGTTATCTCAATGTATACACTATCCTGAGGCAATTCTGTTCATATAATTGCACCTGTCACATTGTATTAGTGGAACACACATGCTCTCAAGAGATGGACCAAAACCAGCATATTTCTTTCATGAGCAATTGACAAACCACGTGAAAGAAAGCAATACTGAGAAAGTTCCTGGTTTGGGCTTTGGTTTTCTGCAAAGCACCATGGGTGCAGGGGTTGCCCTTTGCCGTGCACCATTTAACTGGGTCACTGACAGTTTCCCTTCCCTGCTCTTTGTGTAAATGCCTGGGAGGATCATGCCATGCGGGTCAATCCCCTAGACTGGTTTGGTCGGCTACCACAAGCATGTTGTATTTGTGCTAACGTGAAGTTTCTAATTTTACAATTTTTGAAATTCTCAGGGTGAAATCATAAGACTTGGCTCTAGGAAAACTTTTTTTTTTCCTAAAAAGTCTTATCTTATTAAAAGAAGAAAATTTTTAAAAGTAGCTTGTTCTATCATGCAAGGCTTGTCACATGGGGCCTGTTTGGAGTTAGGACTGGGTCTCATGCTGTGAATACTTAGTATAGGATCACTGCAGTCTGCTAAGCCTGATGGATAACAGAGCATCATAGCAGAGTGTAATGGGGCAGATACTCCTGTGAAATGCAAAGGGCTCCYGTTGACATTTATGGAACGAAGTCCGTGTATTACTCTGAAGGCAGAATCATCACCAGTCAGCAATAGTTTTGTGCCATATGATTACTTTTTAATATTTGACTGTTCTAGAATTTGCACTTGCACACCTTGACTAGTAAATTAACTGACTGCTTGTACTTTGTACAGTCTTTTAACAATCCCTGCGCAAGCTGCAGTTATCCTCTTTGTAAGGTTTTATTACTACATATGTTCTCATGTTTGCCCACATAGACAATTGCCATTGTAAGAGTGATTTTTGATTGGATTTTGTTTGTTTGTTTGTTTGGATGTTTGTTTTTTGCATCTGTTCCAATGCTTGTATTACCTGTCGCCGAAATAGCTGGTCCTTTTTCGGAGTTAGATGTATAGTGTTTTGTACATTTTCTTATAGACTTCCCAATAAAAAAAGATATATTTTCTATTTATTTATTACAATGGCACTAAGACAACTAAATTGCAGACATATGAAGCATTTTTACTGGAGTTCAGCATTGTCCAAGTTGTTAAGGAGGTTGGCAATATGTCTTTTCCGATAATCTGCTTTGCACTTGAAAGCTCTCTATGTCCGCAGAATGTGGTAATGCATTGACTGTCTATTTTATGATGACAAGAGCTCTTGGAACATTAGTTCCAAAGGTTTGTGGCTTACAACTGAAATAGTATGTAGTTGTTTGGAATACACACTGTTTATCAAAATAAATATTCAATGCAAATTTTTTAGTTTATTTTTGTCTCTTGTCTCTTCAGTATCACTCTATAACAATGAATTGGTATTTGCTGGAATATCTCCTGTTTTACCTAACTAGGTTTGCTCAGTCTGTTTTGATAACTTGCACTCATGTCTCAGCTTAAATCTTAGTAGCTTGCTTTCCTAAGAAAATCAAAACTTCTGCAATTATGCTGGATCTAGTGTGGAGAGAAATACACACAGAACTCAGTACATCCGCTGAAAGAAAGGTACATAGTGTCTTACTTACTTCAAAGGACGGGTGCTGGGGCCAGAAAACCTGTGTACATGTTGGCTGTCAGCACGCACTGTAGCACATTTGACTGTTTGCCCAGTCAAACTTGTGAGATCAGAGACAGGGAGACATGAGGGAAAGGACAGGGGAGCAGGAAAGGGGATATTACAGTGCACAGACACAGGAACAAGCTRGAAATATCAGGCTGTGCACAGGGCAGGTGGGTGATAAGGAAATGTAAAAAACAAAATCAAACAAAAACCAGAAACTTCTTTAGTTTCCCTGTTCATAATTTTTTTTCATTCGAGTGAACATGGAGGAAATATATATATATATATATGTAAATAATATAGAAAATATGTCTAGTTTTTTCAGAGTGGGCAGTTATAAAGYCTTGTAAGCATCTTGCTATCATGTCAAATATTACTTTGACTGTAAATTTTCTACTTTGGGATGGTGTCAGCTGAACAGACTCTGCTATAAAACTTTTTCAAGGCTTGAAAAATGAGATTTTTTGGGGGGCAGCAATCAGCATTTCCAACATCCAAGCACAAATTTTTTAATCAAGTCTCAAAATAGTAATTAGTGCATTGGCGGATATGGCATCACCCACCTAACTCCTCTGGGCCAGGAAACTAAAAATGCACCCTGCCTACTCATGTCGGATTGAAATTACTGATAGGTTTGACTTCTCTAGATCAGCTCCATGGGAAAAGAAAAAAAAAAAAAAAGATGAAAGCAAAGGCAACAGTCTCACCCCACAGCATCATTGGGGGGGGGAAGCCTCTATTTAATGGTGCAACAAGATCAAAGCTGGCAGAGCACTTTAAAGGTTTCAGTGTTGAGAACTTTAGAGGCTACCAGAGGGGTCGGGGCAGAGCTGGGCTTTTAGCATCCCACCACACATCCACACTGCCCCCCGCTGCCACCGCCTGCCCCCTCGCTCCTGTCATGCACTCACATCTCTCCTCTCAGCAGCAAAGCGAGAATGAGAAGGGTGTTATCTCTGACATGGACCTACAGCCAGCAAGGCCTAAAAATCACTATTTAAGTTTTATTTCTTTAAAGGTCTGTCTATAGGGATGTGGGGAGTCAAGGGCAATTTCTTAGTGCTTGTCCCATCGCTCCCTGCTCCCTCTGCTCACAGGGATGGGTGGGCAGCAAGTGCCCTCTGCAGCTGCAAGCTCTAAAAGACCACGGCCTTGTAAAGCAAACATTTCATCTGTAGCCAGCCACAACGAGAGCAGTGGATGTGTGTGCTGCCCCAACAAGGCACTGTGGCCAGGTGATAAAAATCACTGCAGTGAAGATTAAACACATGCACACCAAATCAATTCCAGAAAGCCTCATGTAGTGATCAAGATATGGGGGGGGGTGAGGGGGATTGGAGCTTGCTGCCTTGCCCTCCACCTTGACTCCTTGCTCACTTCTCTCTCCCCTTCAGCCCATTTGAGGGCTGGAAGCGGTCCTGATGTCCCCCTGGCCTGATATCAGCTCCCCCTGCCAGCCCATTGCAGAGCCTTGCTGTTGGAGGGTAAGTGATGTTGCAGTGGACAGGGATCCAGAAAAAAACTCTGCTTTTACCACATTAGCAGTGGCGGAGCTTCTCACATAGCGAGGAAATGGGAGCTTGTTGATGGAAGGCATTAGCAGACCCAGACAATTTGAATTTATTGCTTGCTTTGATGAAGATGAGTTATAACTTCAAGTTAATGATGTCCCCACCTCTGATATGCTGATAATGCCTTGGGTTTCACTAAACGTATATTAACCACAAMAAAAAGAAAAGTCTCCCTTGGCACATAAAGCATTATGCACATACATAAAGGCGTATGTTTTCCTCTAGGTACAGCTGAAGAGCTGTGTAGCTATTAATGGAAAGGACAGAGACATTGCACGGCATCAGCCATCTCTGGCACACCTCTGCTCGACTCCCTCAAGAAATAACAAAGGCAAATGTAAGTGAGTAAGGGTGCGTGTGGGGGGTGTGTGTGGTTTCTCTGTATATATAGCCATTAGAAATAATAATAAACTATATACATAACTATGCAATTCATTAGTCTCAATTGCCACATATTCTTATTGTTATACGCATTGTTATACGTTTAATATGTAACAGATGCTACATACTATAAATGAATAGACAAGATATAGACTATATACTAACTTTATTACCGTTTACATTACGCTTAATGCGTCAGGAAAGGTCTAGGCGAGCACTGCCGCGGCCCCTCTCAGGGCGGCGTGGGCAGGGCGCGCTGCCCCTCCACCGCCGGCAGCGACGGTTGCCGGCCCGCGCCTGCCCTCTGGCGGCCGCGCCGCCGCCCCGCGCTCGCGGCGCCCCGCTCCACCCCTCCCCCCGCCCCGGGCCGTTAACGGCCGCAGCTGGCACGAATTTCCCGCCTCCGGCACGAGGGCAGCGGCTCCCCACGCCCGTCACCGGCCCGAGCGAGCCCAGCGGTGGCAGGGTGGCTGGGGTTGTTACAGGTTGTCCTCTCAAAGCTCCYGCAAGCGCAGAAGTTGTAATTTCAGTACATCTGTAAAGATGAGCACTGAGAAAAGGTGGGTTGGTAACACTGCTGGCACTATAACTGCTTTAATGTCCACCCAGTCTCACTTCTGCAGCAACCCAGTGTTCTTCCAGCATTGACTCCTAGCATAATCCCCTTACATACCCAAATGGAAGATGACAAAATAAAACCTCCAGAAGCACTGATCTGGAGGAAGTTGTTGCTGTGTTGGCTCACCTGTGGAAAAGGGACTTCTTATGGGGAGCAAGCTGAAAAACCTCACAGCTTTCACACCACTCAGCAAGACTTAGGCTCGCTGTAGTTCAGCTTTTTATAAATAGAGCACTTGGCAAAACTTCATTGGAAATATGTTAATGTATTATCTGGCAAAATTTTAGAAATTAGTGGCTGCCTTTTAAAAGGGGAGGGGGAATGTTTAGGGAGTGATTTGGTTTCTGATTCATTTGCTTTTCTTTTAGATGTTGCTTTGGACAATAGAAAAAAGTATGGGTTGAATCACAAACCAAGAAAAACTCAGAGAGCTTGGCTGTTATATAAACTTATTCTTAGCCCAGCATGACAGTAATATTCTCAGCTGAGTGTCACAATCTTATATTTAGTCTCTTCTGAGCAGTAAGCAAATAACAGAGCTGTCAAGAGTATTTTTCTCATGGCTAGAAGACTTCAGGATGTTCCCCTCCTTTGCTWCACAGAGCAGCATACGAGCAAAACTCACTGATCCAGTTATTTGATTACTTTCTCCTCTGTCCTCCCCCCCCAAAAAAATTTTTTGCTAGACAATAAAAACACTGTTTTGCCAATGCCCAAATTAAAGTGCTTTTTATGCAACACTTGCGGGCCTTTGGATCAACCAGTCTATCACCTTCTACCAGACTATTAAGCCAATTTCTTTTGGCTTTTTCAGCCCGAAAGGGCCATTCCAGCAACTGACTCAGAGATTGCTCTGTCACACCACCCTCTTTCAGACCAAAAGGATGGGGGAGGGATGTGTAGAAACCACTGCTGTGACTACACCCTTCCTTCCACTTGCCCCTTGCACGTCTTCTTCACAAAACTTCAGAGGCTCCTTCCTACATTGATCCCTTAGCTGTGGAGCTGAATCCAYCACGTACAGCCAGTGTATAATTTTAAAACCCCCGGTGCGCTCCATCCCCTTCTAAGTAGAATAATTTACAGTTTCTGGATCTGAATCTTAGCTGAAATATCTCAACAGTCAAGAATTATACCAGGATACAATAAGTGGCTTGCAATAAGAGAGCAGTGGTAGCATTAAGCAGGAAATCATTCTGCAGAAAGCCCCTTAAAAATAAGTATCTTTCCTCTTTTGCCAAATAGTTGAAAGTAAGGCTAGAGCGAGATCATGGCTAAGCTCTCACTACAACAATAATGTCAGCTTTTGACGTCTATGTTGTAACTGTTCAATAAGTAAGTACTACAGGAAGGAAAGTATTTTGTACAGTACACATGCCTCATAAAAAACCCAAGGGGCTCTAACTTGATAGTGACACCTTAGGAAATCATTGAAGCTGATTTGGCTTTCATTTCTGTTTTCTTCTCTTTCATCTCCAATAAATTGCTGTTATGTCATTTGACCATTTCTTGAACCTGATACAAGCTTCAGATCTTCTCTGTTACAAATCTTAGGTTGATTTTCTCATCCCATGTACTAAGACCACCCTGATTTGGCATTACTGACATAAATAAGAWGGTAGCTGAAATCTTAGTAGGGAATTTCCAAACCATGCTAGGGTTATTTGAGAATTAAACAATATAGCTTAATCGGTGATGTTATATGGGGACAGGAGTTTGTGGGGTGGCGGGGAATAGAATAGAAAGTGGAGTGAAAGTTGCCTTCCCATGGGTCAAGTTACATAGCTAATTAGACCACAAAAAAATACCTAGCGTCTGCATTAAATGCTTATAGCTAAAATACATCAAAATTAGTTTCTCGAAATCCTCTACTCAGCTGCTGTGTTAAGTGTACCTATTTTTCCACTAAACTCACTGGTAATGCTATCATAACACATAGCTACTAACATGTTTTACTGCAACAGAAAGGCAACATTTGATTAGAAAGGATTGAGAAGTAGTAGTGCATGGTGTGGATTGGTATGCAAAATGAATACTAAAATACTAATACAAAAGATTTGTGTAATTTAACGTATGTATTAGTTTGAAACGTCACAAGATTTCATTTTAGATGGGAGCATGAAAACTGACTCATATTTCTTCCAGTAGAATTCAAATGAAATAAAATTGCACTGATGAAAAGGGGATTAAAAAAACATACATAGGTCTGGGAAACATTAAACAATGATGAGATGAACCCACATATTAAGGCTTTATTTCTTTTATGGCTTCAGCAAGTGCTTGTCTATGGTTTTTTTCAGTTAAAAACTTATTTTTATAGACAACTTATTTGTATATAATGCAGCCTTTCTCATTACAAACAATTTATATAAGTTACAGCAAGATCCATGTTACTTCATAACATGTTCATGTTTAATAAGCAGCTATTCGTCATTGCTAAAGGACTTGCACCTTTAAGCAAATGCATTATCGTTGCTGTTCACCTCTTTCCAAAACACAAGGAAGTTTGCCGACACGTTGCCAACAAAGGGATTTTCCTATGTACTTGAAAAAAAATAAATATCAATGATTTAATAAGTGTTTAAAGCAATAGTCATTGGTTTACACAGAATTAATGATCACATCATCAACACAAAAGTCCAGATTATTTTAAGACACAGCTGAGGTTTATTTTTAAAAGTAGTACTTGTTACAGGCAGTAGAGTTAGGCCCACAGTCTTTTTTGGAGTTATCACTCAATTACAAAACAAATTGTATGCACACACGAAAAAAAAACCCACAAAATAAAACAAAACCCACAGTTACAAGCTTAATGAATTAGAGCAGCCTAGTCCCTGATCAGTAGTAAATTAGAATCTAGTCTGTCCAAATACAACTGGGCAGAAGCACAAAAAGTCTGGAATAAGAAGGGGAGTATGGGGGATGGGTGAGTGGGATTCAAGTTCTTGTTGCTGAGAAATGCCAAAAAGTAATGCATTCTCTTTCCCCAGTTTATATATATATATTTGAAGCTAAGGATATTACTAATAGGATTATTATTACAGCCTAAGCAGGCACAGAATCACTTGAGCATTAGAAATCCTGACACAGGTCATTCCCCTGCTGCTGTTTTGGAGCCCACAGTATCTGAAGGCATCCCTAAGTAGGGATGAGTTACGCTATGTCACGAAAAGGGAAGATTCTGCCATTACAAAATAGTGCAGAGCTGCATGGGATCTTCAGGTGAGTGGGAGTGCCCCTGACACCATTGCCGCCCCAGCTGGAGGAGCAGGGTGCCCTCCTCATCTAAACAGGGAGGCTACAGCTCATGTGCTGCAGAACCATATAGTTGCTGGCCTTTGCCAGGAAGGCTGGGAGGGGGCTGAAGCTCCTCCCTTAAACTATCCCGTTTCTCTGCTCTTAGTAGTATTTTCCTGCAAAATTACAGCTGCATCACTCATGGCAGGCCTAGGTTGGAAATCAAGTTTATTGACACCCCAGTCAGGTGGGCTACATTTCAATTATTTATAAAGCCCAATGGTGATCTGTATGATAGCCTGGAGTGATTCTCACTGCTATACTGTAGATTTATGTGAGAAATATGGAACCTTGCTTTTTTGCCTTTTGAAGAAAAGCAAGTAATATATCCCTCTGCATGTAAAAGATCATCTGCATGGCACAAAAAGTGCCATTTGTATCTAYGGGTAACAAACTATTCGTATGTCTGCAGACTCCTTGCAAGACCGAGGCTGAAGCAAGTGAACCATACAAAAAAACTACTGAAGTCAGCAGTTTGCATGCAACAATGCTAAACCTTGGGAAAAAAAAACAGGTCATTTCTTTCCAAGAAACTAAAAATTCTGTATCAACAGCTAAATTACAAAATCAAGTTTGAAAATTTGGTATTTTTATAATCCTGACAGAACATCTTAACAGGAAAACACGTAACAGAGAATGCTGTGCTCCCAGCATATTACAAGTAATTTGAAACTGTGACCTCAGCACATAGTGATTAATTACTAAGGGGGAAAGAAGCTGGTACTTCAGCAGCAACCAAGTTAAGAGAAAGTATAAAGTAGGGACTGGAAATACATAATGTCTAAAAATATCTCATGTAGTATTTGTTAATAAGAACATTAGATACTTTTCTTAATGTACACTCTGTGTAACAATTCAAAAAAAATCTTTTCCAGAAATTCTTCATTAGAATTATTACTGTTAATTCAAGCAACGGATAACAAAGCATTTAACGCTTGTCTTTGGATTAAGGCTAGAAGATGGTGTAATGTCTGATAGTAACGTTTGTTAGATTGATCTTCTAAAAACTAATCAGAAACTACACTGCATAGACTTACTTTTTCTGATAAAGATACACTGTGTGTCCAAACAAGTGGCACAACCAGACTTCACTGTTGGAAAAAAAAAAGAAAAAACAGACCGTGGAGTATCTTTCCTTCATGACTCCAAATAGTTCTGTAAACTTAAGTATTATCTGAATCCAGTGGGTTTTATTCCTGCTAAAATACCACAGTATGAAAGTCTAAGAACAGTCTCATGAAAAAAAAATAGCTTATATTATTCTACTGTAAGAATTATAAGGAAATGTATCAAGACATATAGTAGGATGAAAATGTCGTTAAAAATATGATAGTACTGATGAAACTACAAATATTTGTAAAAACAGAAGCCTTTCCATGCCTCTTATCTATGCATCTGCTCTTTGCATTTCTACAAGTGTGTAATCACATTAAAAAAAAAAAAAAAAAAAAACTCTGAAAAAGGTAAATACTATTACTCCTTGAACAGCAAAGGAAATGAGCCACAGATACAGACTTAAAATTATTTCCAGGTTTTGCTATAAAGCCCAACAGAACAGCAGCCACATATGAGACAAAAGTAGGTTGTTTCATATTTTAACAGAACAGTACTCTAATTTTTGAGTTCCTTTTTGAAGAAAATTGAAAGTTTAGAAATAAACTGAGTGACATGTAAAGTCTTTTTTTTGAAGTCAAAGCTGACATGACTTTTCAAAAAAGAGATAAACTCATTAAAAAATCAGAAATCCTGTTGGCTCAGTAGTTTTTAAGTGTATCATAACAGAGAGTTAAAGATGGTATTTTAAAAATGTGCTTCAACTAGTAAGTGCATCAATAGAGCTAAAGACATTAAAAGGGACACTGTAAAAGCAATGGGAACCATCACCTTCCCTGCTAGCAAATTGATTTATATGAAGAAAATACCATGCAGCAGATACAGATAGAAGACTGGTAATGGCCATGGTTTATACTAAACTTTGTTAGTCTGCAATGTATAAATCTTAGCAATGTAGTAATGACTGCACCTGGAATTATTTAAGTGAATGTTGACATTACCTGCATCTCTTAATTAGTAAGATTTAGTAGTTGGTGATGATGTTCTGTTGTAAATTTAGCCTCCAGCATTCACTCAGTTGCTGCACATAGCGCTTTCCTTAGGTCTTCTGAGCACTGGTCCTAGTAATTTAAATGCCAACTTTCCTGCTTACTTTTCTTGACAAAGTCCTGTGTGACATAAATAGGGGATGTACTTGCACTCTTCTAACTAGGAAGTTCAGTTTAAATCGAGTTTTTCACTGAAACAGCTAAGGCATGCAGTATACATTAGGAATATCTGGGGGGGTGGGGGAAACAGCTTCATTCCAGTATTTTATCAGAAATACTGTCAATTACAACTGCAAATAAGTAGCAAGTGCAGCTAAGTCTTTATGCAGTATCACTGACAAACTGCTTCCCCCCTCCCCGAAGGCCACCCAGTTAAAAATACGAAGATAACTAAGAAAATTCCAATTTTAATTTCTCAGCTTCCTCTTCTATCATAATTGCTTTACTTTTGAAAGTTAACATCCTCAAATACCAAAAGAAAGAAAGAGCAGGTAAGAAGAACGAATGGAAAGCTAATGCTTCAGCAAATGATACTGTATTCAGGTCTCTTGATGTGAGGTAACATCTGAACTAGTGTAAGTGCTGTGGTCCAAAAGCCTAATTAGTTTTAAACAAGGAAACAAGTTGTTTTGAAGTACAGGTATGAACTGCAATATCAGGAAAAGATCTGGTGAGGACGTTCCTTCCAGATGCCCTATACTTAGTAGCACATTTAAAACATTTGTTGGGTGTAAGGGAGGAAGAAGGAAAAAGGATAAGAAAAAAGGGAAGATAAATAACCTTCTTGAATGCAGTGTTTCATATTTTATAGTACAGTTGAAAAGCAAATCCCAAGTTATTATTTCTATTAAAATTATATAAAGAAAACAAACAAACATTTAAAAGGCTATTTGACAAAAAACATGCCTGCATTTAGCATAGGCAATGTAAGGACATTAAAAAATAATATAAATCACATCTAAAGTACTGACTGGCCAAACGTCAGCAAAGCTGTTTCTCTGATTTCAAGAAGGCTCCAGCTGCTCCACCTCTTAACTACAAAAGGAAAAGAAAACCTACTGTAAGTGTGGAAGTAAGAATTTATTAAAGGCTGAAACAAGTATCTGTTTTCAAAAGCTGGGCTGTAGCTCTATTATAGTATGTTTCTCCTCAGCTTACTTGCTTTTGTATTATTTGTGTACTACTTTTGGATTGCATAATTATTCAGCTCAGGAAGAAACCAGTTTGATTAAAAACAACAACAAAAATTATGTTGTGGCAACATTAGAAAAACTAAAGACCATTTCCATACATTTCTAATCATGGTCAGAATACATTTATTTTTCTACACAAGTTGTTAAAAAAAAATTTACTGTTGCATTTGACCTAGGCTCATCTTTTGAGACAAGAAGCAGTATTAAAAAAGGGGGGGGAAGGGAAACATGAACTACAAAACCACAACATTTGACAAAATAAATTAGTTATGAACAAGAAATAGTCCATGCCCCGCTCTCCAGTATAAGGCAATGCAATATCCTAGTATCTGCAAAGACTTTTCTCAGCWGCTCTGTAACTTTCAGATTAGTGGTGGAATATACAAGTAATATAGTGAAACCTGAAGAAACTTATGCTTTTAGTTTTTCTACTCAAACAGACAAGGACCTGTTCAGTGAACTGCAGTAGGAAAGATATTTTTAATCATAAATTCATACAAATATCAAAGCAAATAATGGTCTTCACTGGAACCTTCATCAACATCATTTAGTCTTTATGAACAAGTACAGAATCAAAAAATGGATTAGCCTGTCTCTCAAACTTTTAACTAAATTAACAGGTTATACACAATTTTAAAGCGTTACCGTTTCATTAAAGTAAAGCCTTTAAAATAATAAAACATTAGGTTCAGTGACATCTTTTATTTTGGAACAAGCACTCAGCAGTTTGCCATTTTTTATAYTGAAGCATTCCACACGACCAACCATTACGGTTCAATTAGGACCCTTCATCCAAAACACTTGAATTCTAGCACCTTAAAAAAAAAAATCCACACACAACAAAAAAATCCATATTGTCTTAACGGTATCAAATGAAAATGGTTAATACTGTGCTCATCCTCTGAAAAAGAATATGGAGCATCCAAACTAAGCACATTTAGTCTTTAACAAATGAGGGGAAACACAATTCTAAGTCATGCATTTGACTGAATACAGTTTAAATAATGAAACTAAACCCCTCCTAATTATATAGTCTTTTGAGGAGGAATTTAATTTGCTTCCATACATCAAAATTCATTCTTTGTATTTAAATCAATGGTCATTTACAACCAACATTTCAGTCAGGAATCTATTAAAAAAGATCTGGTTATTAAACATCAGTGAGTGACCCATCTAACTYGAAGTTTAACTCTGTACAGTAAGCAGTGCTTTTTCAAAGACTTATGCAAACGTTTAAACCAGCAAAACAAATTTATTACAGAGTTAAGGCTACTTCTTCCAACTCTCTCTAGATAATGCAGCATACATATTTGCTTCCACAGGCACAGTTCTTTGACAGCAGCAGCAGTTTGAAGGCCATGAATCTGTATTTCTTTTCACTCAGACAATGTTCATGCTAGTACTATAATTCCATTAACCTCAATAGTATCACTTCTGATGGGTGGAGAATTTCCTTTCTGCACCAATTTCTGTACTGATTTAGAGGATTTAGAGTCCATTAGTTGAATCTCTGCCTAGTTTCTATTATACTTCTAGGCACTTTGGTAGACCTTCCTTTTTTTTGNCAAACAAAAGGGTTCTTGTTTTATTTTAAAGAAACAGGTAGTATAACCAGATAAATCCTAAGCCTTATGATTTCAGGCATCTTTGGCCACAGTAACAATATTCTTTGCAATTTTAGGCAGTTTTGCCCACTGAATTCAGCAAAACCAGTACCCAGAAACATCTTTTAGGAATGTATCCTGCTACCTAGCAACATCTATGAATCAATGGCTAACCTGCATACTCAGGATGGACAGTTACTACTATAGGCAAATACTAATGTATTCTGAGATTGTACTCCTTCTTTTTCACTTAATTTATGATGTTAGCTGTACAGATTCATATGTTAAACAACCAACCTATAAAAAAAATTTACAAACTAAAGTAATCAGTCTCTGATATTAAACATTAGTTGTGCTGTTGCTAAACAAATGACCAACATTAATAAGTAAACTGGTGTATTTGAACACAAAAAAGTCTTTTAACCTTAGTAATCTCTGCCTCCTCCTTTACCCCAGTAAAGCCAGGAATTGTATAGAAACATAATTTCCCTTCCAGGAACAACAGTAGTATTCAGTCTGGTTAAGGTGTCTGTCATAGATCATCTCTCTGTTTGGTTGCTCGGTTGTCCTCTTTGATGCCTTTAGAATTCTTGTCTGTGTCTTTTTTCTTCTTCGCTTTTTCAGGTTTTGTTTTGTTTTTTACTTTCTCACTTTCTTTTGCTCCTTTGCCAGGATAAACCTGACCTTCCAGAGTAACATCTGCACACCTTTCTTGATTTACTAGAAAGTCTTTGATCTCCCAGGCGTAACCACCATCACGTAGCATAAATATGGCACGATTTGAGCCAACAATAAACCTAGAGGAAAGAAACGTGTATTTCTTTAGTTACCTTTGTGCTTCTCAAGCGCTAAAATATTTTGATTCAATTAAGAGCAACTCCAACACCGAGATATGCACTTAAGAGCGGTAAGCTGGTCTTGCTGTTTGGGGGTAGAGAATGAATTTACAAGCACATGTAATAAGAAGTATTAAGCTTACAAATAATTAGGTAAGATTGAGGACATGAAGAGCACTTAAAAATTAATTTGGCACTACATAAAAATCATGAACAGGTATTAAATCTGCTTCATACGCTTACTGCAGCCCTTCTCAGGAGTGTAACGTTCCTCCATTTCAAAATGATCCTCTGTCTCTCTCACAGATAAAGATGCATTTTTAGCCAAGGGAATGGAAGTTTTGTTATCACAAAAGGCTTTTCAGGTGTGATGTTTTCTATCAAGCATGTAAAGGCAAACTACTGCAGCTTAGACTGATAAATGTCTGAAACGTAACGAGAAAAAGAAACTAGGCTATACCTACTCCATGAGCAAGTGTTAAAAAAAAAATCAGTGTGCTAAACCAGAATTTCTCTAGAATGACTTCAAGAAAAACAAATCAATATATAAACTGATACAAAAACAAAGAAATAGTGACAAGGGATGGAGGGTAGGGGTGGAGCATAGAATGAGCAGTTACAAAGATAGGAAGGAAGAAACAAGGGTTATGTAAAGCCAAGAAGTTTATCCTTGCATGCAGCTGCTTACCTTTGTACATCATAGTTTGCATTGAAGAGACTGCCTTGCCACAGGCTAGTAATTTCTTCTGTCTCCTTTTCAGTTGGCTCTCCTGACACTGTGACAAACATCATCAGAGTCTTCCCCTTTTTCGTCAACTTCAGGATACTTTCAGGTTTGCCTGGATCAATTTTTGAGAAATCTATTGGTGCTGGAGGCCTCYTGTGTTCAGGAAGATCCCCCTCTTCAATGTCATCATCTTTCTGTTTTGAAACAGAAAAACAGGCTTTAATTTTAATGTTCCCTTTTATACAAACCTCAACTCCCACAGAAATGTTCTTTTTCAAAGCTTCCCATTGTTTAGAGAATCACTCTGATAAAAAGAAAGCTATGTTTAGTTTAATGATGGAGATTCTAAAACAAACAAAACAGAGTTGTGTCTCAAGATACTTCACTAAGAATGTTGTTCTCATTCATAACCCCGCAAAAGACGCACATTTTTATAATGACAGGTAGAATCTTAATTTCCTGTGTGTTGAGAAAAATTCCAGTCTCAAGGCTAACTCAGTATCACTCCATCTGGACACTACTTATTTCTACGAAACTACAAAGAAACAATTATTATTGTACAATGTTAGCAAGATGAACTGAAAAAGCAGAATGGAAGAGCTTGATACATATGTAAGTTAAAAAAAAAAACCCAAAGTGTGTACCCCTGAGTATTGCTTTAAGAGGCTTCAGTATCAAGAATCATGTAATTTCTTGAGAATTCCATTTTCCCTTTTCTGAACAAATAAAACACACAAGAATTCAGAATTTCAACGCTCATGCTGCAAGGCAACTTTTAAAATAAAAAAGTTCCATGATTTTCCTAATGCACTGATGAAGAGAAGGTGGCATTCTGAAACATGATTAGTTGAAAAGACCAAATCAACGTTATAAAACAAACAAAACAAACAAATTGATGCCTCTGTTGAGGTTGACAGATATTTGAATATTTGGGAAGGCAGAATTCAGACTGCTACCCTTTAAAACAGTGTCTGACAGAACAGAGTGAATATGCATATTAAGCTAGCGCTTGATTTCTTAATGGTATTTATATCACAGAATATCCTCCTCCCAAAAAACCTTCTGAGGTCTTATACTGGCATGCACCCCAAGCACGAGGAAATCAGCAGGAATTAAGGCATTTATTTTCATTGTTGCTTTAACTTCAAACACTCAGCAAAAATATGTATCACTCCATTAGGAAATACGAATTGTAGCCATATCTAAAGATATTCTCCTCAGAAGTGTCAAAGGTCAGGAGATGAGCTTGATTTTTAGATCTAAGTATGCTTTGCATTCTTGACTCTGCACATGCATATTTAAGTTCACACAACACTATCCTCTTACTACAGGGAGTGGCCCGTACCCTTTAAAGGTTAAGCTTTCACATGAGTGACCTTTATGCTTTTCCCATCTCAATTATGTAGACTTTGCTGTCTTTCTGACAAGGGAGTTTATGATTTTGTTTCCACAGAATCAAAGTTGTAAAAGGCTTAAATTTGATTCTTTCCTTCCTTACTACTTGCATATTTGTTTCAATTTTGCATGTTTAAAGCATGCATTTAACTAGTTCATACGCCTTCAAAAAATCCACAGTATGTGAATCGGGAGCAAAGCGGAGCCCCAGGAAAGTCCCACTGCCCTCACAAAGTGGGAACAATGCTTATTTTAGTGGGAGCTGGAAAACAGTTRTATCATAAAGTACTGCGAAAGTATAAAATTTTATGCGATTAAAACAAAAAACATTATTTAAAAATAAAAGCAAGTCAATCCTAATTTTACACTGGTTTGGTTAGCATTAAATCAACTTGCTTCTCACTGCTGGAAAGGAAAGCCAGACGCAAAAGTTTTCAAACAATCTTTATACAGAAATCAACTATGGCTATAGTGACACCACAACTTACTAACAAGTATTACCTATGTTTCCTCAACTATTCAACTAAATGCTCCTAAAGCAGAATTGTTGCAATTTGAATAGATCTATTATAAAAAAYGGTCAAAAGCTCCCCTTCATGCATGTCATTTCTTCTCGTGTTGGTCCCATACAAACTATCATGCAGCGGTACATTTATAAAGCTACCTACAAAATAGAAGACTAGAAGAAAAATGCAAGCTTTTGCTTTGAAGTGTCTAGCAGATTCACCTGTTTAGACACTCACATAAGGCTTCAGAGAGAAAGCAATATATAGATAAAGCAACAACTATAGATTCCTCCTCTCCTCAACTCCTATTCTCATGTATTTCTTATTAACTAATTTTTTTTTAATTGCAAAACTTACCACCCAATTCCTTAGCACATTAAATAATCCTAGCTCTGAGTCAAGCCTGAGGAACRCTGAAACTTATCACAATAATGAACTATTTTAAAGAATATGACATTTTAGTTACAGAAGGACCTCCAGACCAGATTCTTAGTTCTTTCTCCAGTTCCTCTGCATTCAAGGCTGCTGGATATTTCCCTTCCATGAGGAAAAGTCCTAGGTGGCACAAACCAAGTGTATTTTCCCCATTCCGTTCCTCTTCTACTGGAGGCAAGGGCTGAGCACAGTGAATGTGGATAAATCACAGCCTGTTTACTGATCCCAGAGGGAGTAGCAAGGCATCAAAATTAAAACCTGCAAGGCATCAGAATTAAAATCCTTTAGCTTCTATAACTTTGACAAGCGTGGTCTACTCTAACTTGTTCAAAGAGACTCAAAAGTTTGGAAAGCTACTTTAGTAGTAACTCTGCACTCCTTCTTTCCTTTGCTCTATCAAAACAAGCTCAAAAAGAGCTGAAGATTACAACCAAGTCTTTAACAAGCAGTGTTTAAAAGAAAATGTTACTAGTCTATCAGAAGTTAACACATATCCTTGTATAATTAGAGCATTTTAAGCAGGCCCAAAAGTGAGAAAAGGGGATGCAAGAAGACAGAAGAGACACGTAAGCAATCTTCCTTAATGCTTTATTTTTACATTTTGTAGCTGGGCTACTTCAGCAACCCTTATCTCTTTTCCCCTTCCCCATGCTCATTTTCTGCTAGCTCACTCTACCAGTTCACCAGGCAGCCACACAAACTGTGGCACCAGCCTGCAGCACAACACTTTGAAGGGAAAGGCATCTGTTCCTTCTGGGATGGCTGCTGGAACCACAGCCTCAACCTTGCCAGGCTCCCCGGGAACATTACAACCACCATCTTCCAGTGCCTCCACATTCATCACCGTGGAAACAGAAAGTAGGAGGATTCATCTCATTGAGCTGACACTAATGAGACTCGACTTTGTACAGATCTGTGCCCTATGCCCTTCACTCCTACTCACCAAAATGCATAATGGCCCCTTTGACTCTCTTAATTCCCTCCCCATTCATGGCCCTTTTTTTCTTTCCATATCCTCTAGCCACCACCCTCAATTCTTCCATTTTCCTCATATATATCTTAACTACTACCCAGCCAAATGCCATACAGCTGACCACCCAAAAGACCAAACAGAACCCTTAATTGTGAGCCCATATTTCAGTTACTTTTTTTCTTCCAGGGCTTTGGCTGCATGTGGATTCCTCAGTGGCAATGCCAATCAAAGCCGTGAACCCATCCAGCTGCTCAGTCACATCTCTGTACAAGGCGGGGACAAGCATTTGTGCAGCACATGGTGAGCTGAACCAGAGACCCACTATAGCTAAAGAGAAAAAATACAAAACAAAAACAGCTTCCTCACCCTATTTGCCACATAGTTGGTACAGAATATAAAGGCAAAGATTCACAACAGTATTAACTAGAGGGGTCTCTCCTACATCCATCCATCCAATTCATAAATTAGAGAAGCTTATCTTTAAGATTTTTCCCACTATGCCAAAACAGGTTGAAGCTGCCCAAAATCATCATTTAAGCCTTGATTATTATTTTTTTTTTTAGCAAGTCTGGTCCATGACTGACAAAACTAACAGAAGATAAAGTTTTTTTTTCAGTTTTATTTAACTTGTATTTTAGCTCAATTTTCTAGCAATCTTCCTTTCTAAGGGGAAAGTGACAGTAACAGGTCATGGAATGACGAAGTCCAGAAGATGCCTAGCAAGTTCCTAGGCAGATGTCCTTACTTCTGTTAGCTACTGCTTCTAGATGACATAGGCAAAACTTATTTCTCCATCTTGACTTCCCAGTGTAACAGTAACATACACGAGACTAAAGCTTTCRGGCTAGTATCTCCTCCAGTTTCCATTCAAAACATTCTAGAGAAGAGCCTCGTGAGAAGGAACAAAAGACAGAGATGAATGCTTTAGCATTTATAGGACGATGACAGAAAAGAAATTTATGAAAAGTACCAAAAACTGCCATGATAACAACACTGAGAAACAAGAGTGACAAACAACTGTCAAAGAAAGGTAAGGGAGCAGGTTGATGGGGATGAACGGGGCAAGAGAGAGCTGGAAGGCGCAGGCACAGTTACAGCCAGGAGAGGCACTCTGCCGGGGGGTATTCGCTCCTCTTGCTGTCCACCCTCCCGCAACGACTCTGCTCTGCTGCGGCACCCCCCGGCCGGCGGCACTGGACGCAGGCCGCGCTGCTGACACGCCCGAGCGGCGGGTGGTGCGCGCCCGCCACGGTCCTCCAGCAGCCGCCGGCCTCGCAGCGCGGGGACGAGGCGCGCCGGGCTGCCCCGCCGCAGCCACCCCGGCGGCAGCGCGGCCCCGCCGGCTCCCCGTACCTCCCACTGCTCCAGCAGCCGCGCCATGTCCGCGTCGTTGTAGTCCCGAATGTCCTTCTTCTTGGGCGGCCCCGGCCGCCGCTTCCCCTCGGGCTCGCCGGCCGCGGCCGCCGCGCACAGCCACAGCGCCAGGCCCAGCAGCGCCCAGCCAGCGGCCGCCGCCATCTTCTCCCGGCGCGCCGCGGCGGCGGGAAGGCGGCCGTA